>NC_139574.1:10925588-11290588 GCF_946808225.1 Silurus aristotelis
GGCATTTTGCAGATGCATTTATCCAGAACGACTTACAATTATCTGACCTTTATGGTACATCTGAACAATGAGGGTTTAAAGACCTTGCTCAAAAGCCTGGCGGGAACAACCTAGTGGTGCTGGGATTTGAACCACTGATCAGAAGTCCAACATCTTAACCAGTAAGCGACCATTTCCCCAAAGTAAAGTTAAACTTTTCTGTTGCTTTTATTTTTTTTTAACCCTAATTATAAATTATATATGATACATATTTCTATGTATCTTTCTAAATATCATTGACAGACTCATACTTACAAAAATGCAGATGCTCCCTAGTGAGTCAATTATCTATCCGTTGACTGACTTTACATGAACTTCTTGGTAGCACAAAAAGTGCACACTCAGCACAATTCTCCATGCACCGATGAAAGAGCTTGTGCAGCACTGAAGTAGAAATAAGTGCCACAAACATGCCACACGATTGAGTGAGGAGTTGTGAGTTAGGCTCATGTTGCACACCTTATTGGGTTTCAGGACATGGTGAACATTGTCAAAGGCTGGTAAAGTCATTATGAATTGCACAGAGTGACTAAACATTCTGCAGTTATTTGATATGAGGCAGGAAAGAGCAGAGTGCTACTGAGACCTTTCTTCCTTTTCCAGGAAAAACAAAAATCTCACTTTTGAATATCAAAACAATGTTGATGTGATAAATGAGATTGCTAGATTGTTTGATTTTATTGTATTTTTCTCTTGGAGTCATTATAGTATAGAACAACATCCATTTTAAAGCTTATGTACATGAAATTACAATCTGATTTAAAAAGATCATCAAGGATCCCAATCATCCCAGTAACTACCTGTTCAGTCCACTGTCATCAGGAAAGTACCTCCGCTGTCTGATGGCCAAATCTGAGAGGCTTAGGAGGAGCTTCTTCCCATCAAGCTATCAGACTTTTTAATGCGAACATGCCCATCTAAACTATCCCATAATTCTCTTATGCACAGTTCTTTCCCTTCGTCATACTCGTGTTCATTGAGTGTCATAATCATTGTTACAGTTTCTGGTTTGTTATACCTTATTACATTTTGTACTTCCATTTTGCACATCTAAATATATTTGCACAATTTTTTTGAATAACACTTCATCATTATATAATATATTTTCTCATATCTTCTCTTATTTTGTAATATTTAAGATTTATGGTCCCTTTTACCTAATGCACAATTTCTGAGCGGCCGATCGAGTTTTTATTTCCCTGCAAGTAGTATTTTGCATATGATTTTGTTTATGACGAATACAAATCTTAACTCTTGTTTATATATACAGTATCTCACAAAAGTGAGTACAACCCTCAAATTTCAGCAACCGTTTAAGTATAGAAAATACTATAGAAATTAAACTTGGATATATTTTAGAGTAATCAGTGTACAGCTTGTGTAGCAGTACAGTTGTACTGTCCTCGGAAAAATAACTCAATATATATCCATTATCATCAAAATAACTGGCAACAAAACTGAGTAAACCCTAAGTAAACGTGTCAAAACTGTGTCCAAGGTGTCAGTATTCTGTGTGAGCACAATTGTTATCCAGCACTGCCTTAATCCTCCTGGACATGGAATTCACCAGAGCTGCACAGGTTGTTGCTAGGATCCTCTTCCACTCCTCCATAATGACATCACAGAGCTGCTGGATATTAGACCACATGGTGCATCTCTACCGTCCGCTTGAGGAGCCCCACAGGTGCTCTATAGGGTTCAGGTCCATTACCTTCACCTTCAGCTTTCTCAGCCTCATTTGGCGGTGTGTTTGGGGTCATCATTATGTTGGAAACCTGCTGTTGGGCCAGTTTCTGATTGAAGGGTTCTCAATTAACCACAGCTCTCCAGTAACAGCAGCACTTATTCAGCCCCAGACCATGATGCTTCCACCACCATCCTCACCAGGGTGTCACCACACATGCTGGACATCATCTGAGCCAAACAAGTTTATTTGGTTTGGTTTATTGTAGTTTATCTTAGTCTCATCAGACCACAGGGCATGGTTCCTGTAATTCATGCTCTTGGACAGGTTGCCTTTAGCAAACCGTTTGCAGGCTCTCTTGTGAACCAGCTTCAGAAGAGGTTTCCTTCTGGAATGACAGCCATGCAAAGCGACCTATTCTGCAACCTCTTAAGCAATGCTGCAGCACTCATGCGTCTGTTTTTTGAGCAGCAACGTGATGCACAGCATGAGGACTCAACTTCCTTGATCGACCCTTGCGATGTCTGTTCTGAGTGGGACCTTTCTTGGAAAACCTCTTTATGACCCTGGTCACTGTACTGCAACTCAGTTTTAATTCTAATTCTCAGATCCTTTGCAATGAGGTGCCTTGTTCAACCTCCAGTGGTCAGTATAAGAGGGTTGTACTCAAAGCACCAAATTTAAACTGCTAATACAAGATACACCATTTGTATGGTCCTGTCAAGCAGACAAAAACATGAACATGATGAATAGGACATGTGACTTTGCACGGTTACACAACGGATCACTATATCACTTAGGGTGTACTCACTTTTGTTGCCAGCTGTTTAGACAATATTGGCTGTATGTTGAGTTATTTTTAGTGGACAGTAAATTTAAACTGCTATACAAACTGCACATTGACTACTCTAAATATATATCTACCAAATTACTACTTTCTACAAGAATGTTGAAGCGTATACCCCATTTAGGGTAGACCTTAGTTCCTTGGGTCAGACACATTTCAGCTGTTCTATATTTTTTTTTACTAATAAAATATTATAAATGCTAACCGAGTAACTGTTTTGTCTTTATTTAAGAATCTTTTTATTATTTTGCAAAAATTCTCATAGATATAAGACATATAATTTCTTGTTTGGTGATTCACTTTGATTCATTAGCATGCCTTTTCATAAAGGTTTTGACCAGCGAATGCATTGTATGTATGTTAAACCAAAATGTGTTTAACAACAGCTCTTTGTGTCTTCTTCTTGAAGTTATTATTAAATTATGTACTTGTGTGGTCACATACTTCACATTATTGCTTTTTATTAATATGCAGTATAAACTGAACGGGACTCTCGACGTGAGACAGTAAGAAAGACTTCACTTAACTTTCTATTAGAAAATGTGTGATGATTGGAAGCCAGTCTGCTCACTGTAGTTTTACCTGCAGTGGATGAAATCAGGAACAGGGTTGTGTTGCCTAAAGGTGGCAGCGTCTAAGTCTCGACAAATCTCCACGTTATCACCAGCCAGGAGACGCACTGCGTGATCATTCTCCTCCTCAAATACATGTCTCTGCAGCGATGCACACAGCAGCAACATGAAATCATCTACAGAAGGAAAGAAAGACAGAGGAAGGGATTTAAATTGAGCCTTGATTATGTCACAGAGAAAACTTATATATCTGAATTCCAACACTCACAGAGGAGAAAGAGAGGGTTTGGTTTGGTATGGAAGTCAGGCAGGTAAAGCCACTTAACCACATTAGAGTCAATGCTGGATGACGGATGTCTCCATGGATAGTCTGAAACACAGTACAGAAAGAATCAGAATTAGTTGACTGTGTGGCATATTAGCTCGGATTTTCCGTTCTCACTCAGCTGCTATGTTTTTGGTCAGAAATAGACACGCATGAACAAACAGTGGTAGAGCAGTGCACCAAGAAGTGAAATCCCAAACCTGCATTATCTATTTACACTTTTGCTGAGCAGACACAAAAAAACAAGACGTTATTTGATTTATTTTGGTAAAATATTATTTTGTGAAATAAAACCACCTTACCACCAGTCTGTGTATATTATTTGGTCATACAAATGGTTATTCTTTATGGATTACCTGAATTATTACTATAATTTAGTATTTTATCCAATTGTGAATGGAGTCACACAGTTTAAACAGGATATACACTGGATATAGTCTGGAATATACTTAAAATATGACACTTTATTGTTATGCGTATAATCTCCAAGTTTTACATGTTCTACACAATATCCTTGTGGGCTAAATACGGGTTCTTTGACTTTCTGGTATCTTCCAATGCTAGACTAACAAAATGTATTAGTTTGCAAATGTAGTCTTGGAAAAGACTTATTGACCGGAGTCTTATCTGGGTTTTCAGGTATAGGCCTTGAGTCTATTGTGACCCCAACCAGGATAAAGAAGTTTCTGTGTGAATGAGTAAACTATGGATCCCATGAAGTGTACTCTTTAATATGTTGGCACTGTCATAATTTAGCATTGTAAAAACAGTATACACAGTAGCTGAATAGGTAAAGTAACACTTAACTCATTTCTTATCATGAATTTAAAAGCATTATTAAACCTGAGTTCTATTCTGTAGGACCATTTGTTACCCTCTGACCTGAGCAGGCAGCTGGTGGGATGCCAATGCATATCAAGTACTGGTAGGTTAGCATGCAGGCCAGGAAGCAGCAGTATTTGGGCCAGACCCCAGCAATGGCCTTCCTTCGGCGTTGATACAGCACTACAATCAACCCGAATGCATGCAGCATTGCGCAAAAATCCATCCGCTGACCAATGACACTGACAGCTAACAGGAAGCATGTCTGGAAGAAAAAGGATGCATATTTAGTAAAACAAACACAGAAATTTTCTCTCATAGAACACAATAATATAACTTTTTTTTACAGTTTAGTACACACACACAAAGTAAAATAGATGAGGAAAGCTTCTATTCTGTGTGAAAGTAATACAGAACAATTTCTCCATGTACAGTACTAAAACTTATATAACAATGTAGATATAATAGTACCTCTAGACCAAATTTGTAGAAGAAGTAGTTGATAAAGTACTTGGCACAATTAATGATGCCATCATCGAGGTGCTGGCGTGTAATGTTGTGGAAAATTGTTCTGGTGACAGGAGCAGTCAGGTTGTTTCTCATACGGTAAAAATCTTGGTGCCGGTAGACAGTTACCTCAAATGCGAGTAGGGCCAACATCAACAGGTTATTCTACACAGAAAGACACATGCAACATGTACATGATTAAAAGCATATTAAAACAAATAAGGCAGCATAAATGCTATAGACATCTGTGTGGTTGGGGTTTTACACAAAGCGTACCCTTAAATTCTCCAGTAATGGAGAGAACTTCTTGAGACCAACCCAGTTGGCAGGGTCTACTGGACTGCTGTAGAGAATAGACCTGGCCATGTCCAACCTCTGAACATCTGTATAGTTATCCGGCTGAGACAAAATGAAAAAAGAGAACAATACACTCTAAGCAATTAGCTGTAGCAAATACTAAAGAGATAAAAACATCACATAGCAGTTTATTTTTACTGCCACTTCATTTGTTATTGTGTGTATGTATACTATTTATGCTTGTGTATGATTCATTTCTCACCATGGAACAGTTTTTGGAGTATGTAGAAGGCTGAATAGAAGTAAGCTGGTAGAGCATTTTGCACACAATAATGACACAGGTCCAAACGGTGCACACGCTGGAGGCCAGAGGGCGAAACTGACTGAAGGGCAGAGCAAAAGCCCAACTCACCAAGAAAACATAATTAAACAGGGACACCTGGCAACACAACACACCAAGCATATTACACACTTACTTATAACTCATTAATCATAGAACCTAAACATATCAGTAAATCATTAACACAGTTATATAGAGTTATTACTAATAGGCTAAGCTACAAAAATGTCAGGAGCCAATGAGAATATGATAAGCAGGTTTATTGATTAAAAAATATGCTAGGCAAAATCTGTAAAGCAAAAATGATACAGCGGCAGAGAAAATATATATGTATTCCAGATTATAATAGTGATGCTTTTTAAGCAACACTAATTGAACATACTTTCATTGTTTTTTGACTTTTCGGACAAATGGACATCTTTTATGTATACCGTTGAATTGTCTGACTGGTCAGAAGGTGTAGATTAGTTTTCTGTAGTAGAATCTCTGACAGTAGTACTGTCTGTATGGTTTATATTTAATAAACTTTTTCTAATACATTACTGTTTTTATGAAAACAGCTAGTGCATAACTGCTTGTATCGCATCTATAGCTGTTCAGCATAATCTAAGGCTAATGAACAAAATTTCAAATAGATATTGTTATGCTGACTCGTTTTAAAGAGACATCTTTCGAGTTTCATTGCTTTGTAAAGCAAAGAGGCAAAACGTGGGAAAAACAGCAGACTAAATCGTCAAGATCTTGTTTAGGTTTGAAGTGTGAGCATTAGGATGCTAGCAGCTAGTATTAGTTCTGCATGTAAACCATAAATACTTGTCGGGATCATGAATACCATCCAAGAAAAGTCCTACAGTGAACCCATATTATCTTTGTGCCAATTTATTCTCTTGATAACCACCAGTGAGCTCACCTCTTTGACAGAAACCCAGATGATGTAAGATGACACAATCTTGATAACGTGAAGCTCCAGAAGCCACCAAATGAAGAGCTGCAGCTGATGGATATACTGCAGAAACTTGAGGAACAGCACGGTCAGCCGGTCCATCACCAGGTGCCACTTATTTTTTAGATCTGTATATATGTGGAATAATATACCACAAATTATTAGTGCTTTATTCATGGGATTATTTGAATTTATAATGTCACAAATAATAACAGAGCAGTAGGGATAGAGATACTGTAAGAAAAGCTAAGAAAGCATTCTATATATACAATAGCAACAGCACTTGATGGCCCTCTATATTCTAAGAACAGTCTGACAGATACAGATTGCTCTAGACGACACACTTCATAATCCATTTATCACTAATTGCTACCCATAAGTGGTCTTATGAGGTGAACAGCTGGTGTACATCAAAACATTTAGTCTAGATTCTTGACAACAAATAGGAAATGCAGTAAATTCCAGAGAGCACTATGCAACATCCTTAAACACTGGTGAATCATCACAGCATTTTTTGACACATTATGTCACTTCCTGAATAATGAAGAAAAAAAGGTTTATAAAATGTAAGCAGACAAGAAACTCTGATGACGTCAAAGCTTTTTGATCAACACTAGTGTAGGCTATGTGCATTTCACAGCAGCTGCTTTGTGTTAAGTAAAGTGTTGTTGGAAACTTTGGTACAATAGGAACAAGACAAACTCAATTCAGTTATTACCTGACTAACCAGTTTATAAAAATAAAAGACTTTTTTTTTTTTGCTGTGTGTGTCTGTTTTTTTTTTTTTGGTGCAGGTAAGTATCGGTAAGTCTGTAAAAAAAAGTTCTGAATAATTAAAAAGCAAACTAAAGGCAAGCGCTATGTATGTTTATCCTTGGCCCCGCTTTATCACGGGGTTAGGGGGGGCTTGATACACACAGTCTATGTGTAGCTTGTCTGGGAAGGCTCTCTCGATAGCTTTCCTCGAGGTTCTGGCCCTGCTCCTGCCGAGGCGAAGCAGCGTTTGAGGTCATGGGGTTTGCAATTGGACCTGACAGAGGGAATGAAGACGGGCTTGCCCCTTTCTCATTCCTCACCTGACAGATCAAGTGCCATTTTTTAGGGCTCGGAAGCCCGCTCTTTGGTGGTTTCCTGCCTTTGTGGAGAGAGATGGGGGGGTGCCATATTGCACAAACCCGTGGACATGTCTTCGGTGCCAGTCCAGTTCGAGGAGCTTTTGGAGGTATTGACTCGTGCTGTTTCCCAGCTTGACATCGCTTGGATAGCTGAGAATCAGAAACAGCGTCCTCTAAATAAATTAGATGAATTGTATTTGTCCACCTCTTGAGTTCTTATGTTTACCTCTACTCAAACTTAGTGGGACTGAAAGAGTGTGGTCTATTGGACGATTCCCCCGGTTAAACAGACGCTGGCTGTCTATCTCTCCCCTAGTGCTGTGTCAGACCTTAAAGGCCTGCCGCTGCCCTCCAAGCCTCTTTGGACCTCTTCGGCTTTGGTGGGCAAGCTTATACAGTGGCAGGTCAGGTTGTAAGCTGTTTGCACACCATGGCAGTCTTACAAGCCTACCAGGTGGACCTGCTTAAAGAGACTGATGGAGGAGATGAAAGGAGAGATGACGACATTTTAGAGCTGCGTCGTGCAACAGACCTGGCCCTCAGGGACATTAAAAAAAACGCTAGGATAATTGGCCAGTCTATGGCAGCCCTGGTGGCCACTGAGACGCACCCTTGGCCTCCGATCTCATAGACAGGGACTGAGCCATTCTCCTGGACGCCCCAGTCGTGCTGACTGGCCTGTTTGGTGGCGACGTTAATATGGTAGTAGGTTTCAGGATGAGAAAAGACAGTCAGCAGACAAATCGTGTCTTAAATCAGGTTTGCCAAGTCCGTCTCCTCCTGGTATCCCCATGCTGGCCAGGCCAGCCATGGTTCGCCGACCTAGTAAACAAGGGCCACTTTGCTATACACCCACCCCGAGCTGTGGAGGCTGTGGCTGTGGACCCTGAGAGGGCACAGCTCTTATCCCACTGGCCGCTCAGCCAAGGTGCTAGAGACCATTCTCCAATCCAGAGCTCCCTTCACAAGAAGGTCGTATGCCGCAAAGTGGCGCCTTTTTAATATATGGTGCGAAGGTCACCAGTTAGATTCAGTTAACTGCCCGGTTGGCCAAGCGCTAAATTTCTTCAGGAAGAGTTTATTAAAGGGTTGTCTTCTTCCACCCTAAAGGTTTACGTGTCTGCTATTGTGGCTTATCATTGCTCCGCTTGCTATGGAAAAACCCTCTAGTAACACGTTTCCTCCACGGTATCCTGAGGCTGAGGACTCAGGTGTGACCCAGAGTGCCTTCATGGGACCTGGCCGTATTTCTGGGGGTCCTGTCTAAGACTCCCTTTGAGCCCTTGCCTGAGGTGCCCTTAAAATTTTTAACAGTCAAGGCTGTTTTTCTACTGGCCATTTAATTTCTAAAGAGAGTTGGGGACCTTCATGCTATTTCCGTGAGCCTCTCCTGTCTAGACCCCAGGCATGGCCAGTGCCTTCCTCTACCCCAGGCTGGGGTATGTCCCCAAATGCTATAATATCATATATTGTAATATCTTATAAAAACATTATGGTATAATTGATTGTGTAAACATTACCTTCTCCAAGATCAGGCTCTGGTTCGGATTTTATGTGGCAGGAAAAACTCGCCGGCTTACAGAATACATCAGATATATCTTCAACTTCTTCTTCTCTTTTCTTAATGGCATCCCCATCTTCATCAAGATTAATTTTTTCCTCCATTTCTTTGTCTTTAACTGAAGAGCTAATCTCAGGTTTTATCATTGATAAATCTGCCAAACTGCCATCAAGATGTACAAGTCTGAAAAAAACAAGGTAATCTTAATTAAATTTTAACACAACAACCACAATGATAATTGTTATATATACACACACGTGTATATATATATATATATATATATATATATATACACACACGTGTATATATATATATATATATACACACACATACATACATATACATACACACACATACATATACATATATATATATATATATATATATATATATATATATATATATATATATATATATATATATATATATACACACACACACACACACACATATATATATATATATATATATATATATATATATATATATATATATATATATATATATATATATATATATATATATATATATATATGTATGTGTGTGTATATATATATATATATATATATATATATATATATATATATATATATACAGTTAGGAAAATAAGTATTTGAACACCCTGCTATTTTGCAAGTTCTCCTACTTAGAAATCATGGAGGGGTCTGAAATTGTCATCGTAGGTGCATGTCCACTATGAGAGACATAATCTAAAAAAAAAAATCCAAAAATCACAATGTATGATTTTAAAACTATTTATTTGTATGATACAGCTGCAAATAAGTATTTGAAGACCTGTCTATCAGCTAGAATTCTGACCCTCAAAGACCTTGTTAGTCTGCCTTTAAAATGTCCACCTCCACTACATTTATTATCCTAAATTAGATGAACCTGTTTGAGGTCGTTAGCTGCATAAAGACACCTGTCCACCCCATACAATCAGTAAGAATCCAACTACTAACATGGCCAAGACCAAAGAGCTGTCCAAAGACACTAGAGACAAAATTATACACCTCCACAAGGCTGGAAAGGGCTACGGGGAAATTGACAAGCAGCTTGGTGAAAAAAGGTCCACTGTTGGAGCAATCATTAGAAAATGGAAGAAGCTAAACATGACTGTCAATCTCCCTCGGACTGGGGCTCCATGCAAGATCTCACCTCGTGGGGTCTCAATGATCCTAAGGAAGGTGAGAAATCAGCCCAGAACTGCACGGAAGGAGCTGGTCAATGACCTGAAAAGAGCTGGGACCACCGTTTCCAAGGTTACTGTTGGTAATACACTAAGACGTCATGGTTTGAAATCATGCATGGCACGGAAGGTTCCCCTGCTTAAACCAGCACATGTCCTGGCACGTCTTAAGTTTGCCAATGACCATTTGGATGATCCAGAGGAGTCATGGGAGAAAGTCATGTGGTCAGATGAGACCAAAATAGAACTTTTGGGTCATAATTACACTAAACGTGTTTGGAGGAAGAAGAATGATGAGTACCATCCCAAGAACACCATCCCTACTGTGAAGCATGGGGGTGGTAGCATCATGCTTTGGGGGTGTTTTTCTGCACATGGGACAGGGCGACTGCACTGTATTAAGGAGAGGATGACCGGGGCCATGTATTGCGAGATTTTGGGGAACAACCTCCTTCACTCAGTTAGAGCATTGAAGATGGATCAAGGCTGGGTCTTCCAACATGACAATGACCCGAAGCACACACCCAGGATAACCAAGGAGTGGCTCTGTAAGAAGCATATCAAGGTTCTGGTGTGGCCTAGCCAGTCTCCAGACCTAAACCCAATAGAGAATCTTTGGAGGGAGCTCAAACTCCGTGTTTCTCAGCGGCAGGCCAGAAACCTGACTGATCTAGAGAAGATCTGTGTGGAGGAGTGGGCCAAAA
Organism: Silurus aristotelis; assembly: GCF_946808225.1. Classification (NCBI taxonomy): domain Eukaryota; kingdom Metazoa; phylum Chordata; class Actinopteri; order Siluriformes; family Siluridae; genus Silurus; species Silurus aristotelis. Next base: position 10,936,534 of record NC_139574.1, read on the forward strand.
TCCCTCCTGCAGTGTGTGCAAACCTGGTGAAAAACTACAGGAAATGTTTGACCTCTGTAATTGCAAACAAAGGCTACTGTACAAAATATTAACATTGACTTTCTCAGGTGTTCAAATACTTATTTGCAGCTGTATCATACAAATAAATAGTTTAAAAATCATACATTGTGATTTCTGGATTTTTATTTTTTTAGATCATGTCTCTCGCAGTGGACATGCACCTACGATGATAATTTCAGACCCCTCCATGATTTCTAAATGGGAGAACTTGCAAAATAGCAGGGTGTTCAAATACTTATTTTCCTCACTGTATATATATATATATACTCTGCTATATGATATATTTGATTAAAAGAAAGAAATTTCCAGAGCAATCCTATACATAAGGATGAGACATGACACACTTAGGATAAATTTTAAACTTGTCCTCCCACTGAGCTCACCTGGAGATGGTGCTTTTCTGCTTGTCAGCGACTGCCTTGATGTCAGTGAGCTGCAAGAAGCGTTCATGGAAGTAGTGCAGGTGGAGGATACACACCAGCAGGAAGGAGGTAGGGATGAAGATTCGTGTGAACAGAGCTGGAACAGAGAACCTCTCCAGGCCTAGATCTTCCAGCCTACACACACACACACACACACACACACACACACACACACACACACACACACACACACACACACACACACAAAGTGGACAACCTTTTAATGCGTTTATTAAATTACGTTTTAAGATTTAATTTAAATGAAGTCTGTTTGTGTTTTTCAAAAAAATAACATATTTTAGTTAAAGCAAATTATAATGTTAATGTTCTGTGTGGTGTTCGTGGAGAACCTTCCAGATATCACAGTGTGATTAAATTCTGTTTGTTACTTTTACTTTATGTACTTCATGTAGAACTCTGTATGAATGTGTATGTGTCGAACAAAATTTGAATTTGAAATTTGATTTGGCTCATTATTAAAATAATAAGAAGCTTTTCCTGTTGTAAACCAATTCTTTAACTTTTTGCAGTCACATTGTTCTTTATCCATAAACGGATATTGTTGTAAATGTAGAAATGTCAATTAGTGATAGTTCCTCCCTGCACTTTGATTTCCATTGGCATATGTGTAAAATAAACACCAATTTCAGTTTGGAGAAGCTTGTCAATTTTAGAATTTCAAACATAAATGTAAAACCAATGTGAATGGATTTTCAGGCCACCACAGTATCTGCAACATATGGACAGATGTTTGTGGACCACCTGACCATTAGATTTGTATGTGATTTTTGAACATTCGTCCCAATTTGCTGTTATAATAACTTCCACTCTTCTGGGAAAATGTCACTATAGATTTTGGAGTGTGCTTGTAGAAATTTGTGCTCATTCAGCCACAAGAGTGTTAGTAAAGTCATGTAATGATATAGGGTGAGGAGGCCTGGGGTGCACTCAGCGTCATCCAAAAGGTGTTCAATATAATTTATGTCAGCTTTTTGTAGAAGGCCACTCAAAAGCTTTTTACTCCAACCCATGTAAACCATATCTTCAGGAATTCTTATGCTGGAACAGGTTAGTGTATCCTAGTTCAAATGTTATGCTGCAACAACCAAAGATATTCTATACAATTGTGTGCCTCAAAACACACAAAAAAGTATTGTGTGCCTCAAAAAAGTATTGTGTGCCTCAAAAAAGTATTGTTCCTATACTTTTGGCCATATAGTGTACCTCTGTACCTCTACACTTTCACACTGTCATTGGCATCTCAAATGTTTTCATTCACGTATGCATATCCTCCTTCCACATGTTTATACTCACTTCTCTTTGCTCAAGCCAGTTATATTGGACCAGACGTGTAAAGAGGACTCAAACTGAAATGTGTAGATAAGTATAAGCACCAGCATGGTGTACACCACCACTGACATCCAGAAGTATTTCAGCATCCATCTCCACCTCTCATAGTTCAGCTGCAGAAAATAAATATAAAAATGTCACTTTTCTTTAATGAAAGTGCCACTAACAGTAATATTAAAAGCAATACACAACTGGTGTAATAATACTGGTAACAAGGTTCTATTGAGAAGTCAGAGGCTACTGACACACCTGATAGAGTGCTACACAGAAGAGGAACATCATCATGTAGATAATCTTGTACATGACGATACGTCCCTCGAAGCTCACGAAAAAGAACATTCCTCCACAGATATAGATCCAGTACTTATTCAACATGGCCATGAGCATACCGCCTAACACATCCATCATCTCTCTCTGTCCCCCAACCTCACCATCCATATATTTCTCTGTAATGAGCACACACACACACACACACACACACACACACACACACACACACAATTATTATTACATATCACAATATTACAAAATATATTGTATAATACATAATGTTTGCGCTATATAATATTATATTGTATAATATATCGTATTTTGTTTAATAGCATAATACTTTTATTTATTTGTTCAAACTAAAGGATTTTTATTGAAATGCTGAAGAAACCATTATTATAATAAAACCTTTCCTAATAAAAATACAAACAATTTTACTAATGTAAAAATCTACAAAAAAAAAAATGACTTTTTGTGTGAAGTATAACCTCTAACATGAGACCACCTCTGCAATATAGAGTAGCTCACTGCCTGTTGTTATTAACCCTAGGCCATGTATGCTATATGGACAAAAGTATTGGGACACCTGTCTTGTCCAGCCACATGTGGTTCTTCTCACAAAGTTGGTGGAACACAATTTTATAGGATGTCTCTGGATAAGGAAGCATTAAAATCTTCCTTCACTTGAACTAGGAGACCCAAACCTGTTCCAGCTCGATGAACATGGATTGGAGGGAAAGATCTTGAGTGGCCTGCTAAAGCTCTCTAACCTCAAGCATTTGGGATGAATGTAAACACTGACTGCACCCCAGACCTCTTCACATTTCATCAGCACCTGACTTTACTAACACCTATATGGCTGAAAAAGCACAACTCTCCATTACCACACTCCAAATTCTAGTACAGGGTGAGTGGAGATTATTATAACAGCAAATGGGGACTAAATGTGGAATCAGATGTTAAAAAAAAAAACATAGAAATTGTATGGTCAGGTGTCCACAAACTTTTGTCCATATAGTGTAACTACTGCTGCTATCACATGGCCCACTTTAACTTGCTTCATGTTGTTGGGCTACAAGCAATTCTCTGCATATCTGAAAAGGATCGAGAGAATGTGAACAGTAAGGATTGAGAGTAAACGTGAACCCTGAGCCAGCGAGCTTTCCATAATTTTATATTTGCTTCAGAAGTTTTAGCTAATATGGACCTGATACCAGTCACTGATATCATTACAGATACAAAAAGCGCTCGACAGAAGAGCGGAAGGATAAGCAGACATGAATGTCCCTAGAAGTAAAATTGTTGTTTGGGAAAGTACTTTTAAATGAGAGGAACATGTCTCACCTTGTGAGCTGTCCTCCACCCTGATATCAGATAACTGTGTCTCGTCTCTCTGTCGCTCTTTCCGTTCTGTCAAAGCTTGTCTTAGAAGTAGCCAGAAACTTAGAAGACACAGGATCTATATACACACACAAAAGGTTTTTCATGATTAGTAACAAAATGTATGATAATGTATTAAATTAATATATGTATTACAAATGTATTTTAAGACAGTCTTGATAAGTAGGATCAGGTAATAAGCTATAAAACAACTTACTAATGGAAAACAAAATGTGACTTGTGTTATGATACTATTCTGGACCCATCTTTTGCCAGTGACTTTATTTAGAGGATCTTATCATAACAGGATGTTCTTAGTCCCTGTGTTAGTTGGATGCAGGACAGTATTAGAAAATAAAATTATTTTTTCTTATTTTAATAGTATGTGTGTGTAATTATTTGAATAAATTGACCAGCTGTATTTGTTTTTTATATTTTATTCTCTAGGGAGAATGTTATCCATCAAAAAGAAAAAAGTTTTTTAAATCAGAAAAATTAGGCAATAGGGGCAATAAAGAATAGTTTCTCCCACTTTTTGGGAGACCTGGATTCTTTCTAACAAGAAAATTGTTATGAAAGTGAATTGTAGACTTAAAACAACCAGTACCTCAGCCAGATATTGCACAAGCAATTGCACACACTTTGCAGTTTATTAAAAAATAAATTGATTAAAACGTGTTTTTCTACTTAAACACAAATTCCAGTTTATATACATTTCATTTTTCATTCTATTTTAACGTCATGGACAGTCATAAAAACTTCAATTTCACTGCATGTCACATTGTGTATGGCTTTGTATGTGAATAACAGGAAAACCGTAAAACACTGCAAAATATATCATCTCACAAGCCCTTTTTACTGCCATCGCTTTACCTTGCACAAATGTTAAAATGATCACAGTTCTACCCTCTGCTATACCCTAACTGAATATTAAAATTTAAATTCAAATATTATTTATACATACATATTCATACAGAGTATGACATATATAAACATGAAAGAAATACAATACAAGATAAAAAAAAAGAGTAAAGTATCGTAAATATAAATAAAATAAGTATGAAAGTATATTAAAATATAATCTTACTATAAGTATAAGTATGAATAAACAAAATTATATACATACATATATATATATATACATATATATACATACATATATATATATATATATATATATATATATATATATATATATATATATATATATACACACACACACACACACACACACACATTAGCAAAAAAAAAAAAGTAGCAAAAAAAAGTATATAAATATGAACAAACAAAAAAATTAACAAACAAAAATTTTTATTATTTTATTTATTTACTAGTTAGTTGATTAATTAAAAACTGCAAGCACCCCTAGGTAATACACTATACTAGCTGTCTGGTGAATTTGTCCTATGAATTTGTCCTAAAAATATTTTGATGTACACAGTTTTGACATCAGTGAGTTAATACTAACATTAAAATACTTTTCTTTATCTTAAGTAACCAGTTTATAATTTTTTTTTTTCATTTTTCATTTTCATTTGTTAAATAAGTTGTCTTTATATTTAAACATCAAAACCGAAAAAACTGTGCACAAAAAAAATGTGCTACATTTGGTGTAATAGGGAAATAGTCTATTTTTCCCCCCTAAATAATTTGTTACTCCATTGATAGTAATTGGATTCAGAGACAAACAAATAAACATTCACACTCTCAACTGCAATGTCATACCTTAGAGCCCAGTTCCCGAAAGGGCACCTCCTTCTTGAGGAAGAGGCCCGGGACGGGCTGTAGTGTCTGGAAGCTCCAGATGTACTGCAGCACGATAAGCAGGTCCCCATAAAACACCATGAAGGGAGAAGTAATCATGGCATACTTCCTCCTATCTCGTACCATCCATAAGGTGCAGGACCAGATGAGAAAGACGAAGGTCAGCCAGCTCACGTATGTGATACTCCATGCCTATAAGGAAGTGAAACAAAAATAGTTTAATTACGTAGATTTTAGTATGGAGGGGCCAAAAGCTTATTGAGTTTAGATATGATGCTGTACTGTCATCATAATGGACTTATTGACACCTTCTGTATCAAACTCACCATCATGGCAATGAGGGCACAGATGTAGCTCTGCTTCATAACAAAGCGAAATATCTTAACCATGGCATTCACACGGACAGTCTTCTCAGGTGAACCTGGGACTCCTGATAGCACAGGGCTGAGCTCATACACACTGGTGCCCATTCTCTCTACAATCACAATACAATACCAATTTACAACAATACTTTGTTAGTTTCACACAGATGTTTGCCTCGTACAGGTGGGGGATATGACAAACATATAATGGGATAGCTGCGAAAAAGTTCCCCAAAACATAAATTCTTAAATATCTAAATTCTTAAATATCATTGCTCAGAACATGTTGAAACATTTTCTATAGCAGCACAATAGGTGTAACAATAGTAACTGGCTGCAAATCCATAATAAAGAACACATAAAATCATATATACAGTTATGATATCATATAGAAATACAAGCAATACAAGCATGTAAACACATAAACCATACATGGAATTGTGTATTATGACAATTATGCTGGTAATGCTGGAAGAATTAATATATCCTAATATATATATATATATATATATATATATATATATATATATATATATATATATATATATATATATATATATATATATCCTAAGTCTAATAATAGATACAAATTTCATTTCATTTCAACAAACTAATGATTTATTAACACATGTTAGATATAAACTATAAACAGTTACAATGTATGTGTTATTCTTTAGGAAATAAAGATTGCAATCCTGGCCAAATGGATGTGGTTTTTAACATGCTGTGATAGAAAACCAGTAACTTTTGAGGTAGTAATGACATTGCCCTGAGAATGATTACTTTCCTATAACGGCATACTAAACTTTATTACTTAAAAACTGCTATATCATGTATTTGAAACTTTTATAAATACGTTCACGATTTTTCATTTTATTTTGTGAATTTGTACCTTAATATCTGTGTCCACTGTAAGAGATATACTGTTGGACTGACTAACCTTTGTTTGACCCATCCTGGCTTTTGAACTTAGTGGAAGAGTACAGGTCTGCAGGAACCGGCCTGTTCTCCCGTGACAGAGTCACCAGATCCATGGGGCCTCCATTGGATGTCACAATCAATACCTGAGAGACAATTCAATATCCATTTATGCATTTCACTAGCTGCACAAGACATAATTTTTGCAACACAATACTTACTATATATAGATCCATATCGCTAACAGGCCAATAGCTTGCCTATAGTTATACAATTTGAACAATTTCGTTACAGTGGATGATGATGAGATCAAAACTAGTACTTTAAAGTATCATTTATGACCATTAAAAATAAAACTCCACTATAAGACCTTGGTAGAGCGATATCACTTATAAAGACTCATTAGTGTACATGCAATACAACATGAAACATTTGAGATGAATTGGAATGCTGACTGCACCCCAGGCCTCCTCACCCTACATCAGGATCTGATATTACTAATGCCCTTCTGGCTGCATGAGCACAAATCTCCACAACATCACTCCAGAATCTATTGGAACTTTTGAAGGTTATTATAACAGCAATTGAGGACTAAATGTGGAATGGGGTGTTCAAAATGCATACAAATATTATGGTCAGGTGTCCACAAACTTTTGTCCATAAATTGTATGATTTGACTGTGGTACCTTATGATATCAATGATTAATATAAAGCCTCAAACCACTATCAAGGTCAGATGCACAAACAATTGAAGGTTTATCTTGGGAATGCTGGGTATGAAGCAAGATGAATCCCCAGTCTTAGTTCTTTAGTTCATTATTGTAATTCACTTAGTTCATTATTGCAATTTACTGTAGTTTGACATTAGTATTGTTTCTATAGGTCGCTTACATTTAGTGTCAAATGAAAAAGAAATCATATAATTTTTCCATGAATTTTTACTGTTTTTGAAAATTTTAACTATTTATTTCCCATTATTGTCTCTGACCTACTGTCATTTTGATCCAAGGTCCCTGGGGTTTTCAGATCAGTTACTATTGACTGTCCCACGATCTCAGCTGAAGGTTAAGGATGAGTTGATTGTGTGTGTGTGTGTGTGTGTGTGTGTGTGTGTGTGTGTGTGTGTGTGTGTGTGTGTGTGTGTGTGTGTGTGTGTGTGTGTGTGTGTGTGTTTTACATTTAATTTTCCAAAAATGTGATCTACTTAACTGTGCTAATAATTTTACCAGATTTTACCAAATGTCTTCATTCCCTCCATCCTTCATTTATTCACTCCCTCGATATGCATACTTGACAGGATTTTCTTCTTTTAAAAGAAATTCTTAAAGCTGGACATAAAAGCCCAAAGAATCAATAGTGGAAGCGTTAGTCGCTAATCAGAAAGTGGCTAGCGGCTAACTATAGTGTTATGGATTTAAGATTTGTAATTTTACTGCAAGTGTTGTATCCTGCATATAACTATATTTGTGACAAAACAAAAAATCTTGAATCTTGAATCCTAGTTTTAACCGCTATTGATTTTTTTGCGTTTTCATGCAAAAACAGATTTTATTTCCGGAACAGAGTAGATCACCGTGACACTACACGCTAAAAACTCTAGTCTCTCTTTTATAGCCCTGGCATTGTTGTGTATGTTTTGAAGTTTAAAAATAATTTAAAAAATGCTCTCAATGTGCGAGGCGAGGGCTAAAGAAACTTGCGGTCCGGCACTTTATAAGTTCCAGAGGACACTCAGATTTTAATGATGTTCCCGAACTGAAAGCCATGTACCGAAAAATTTCAGTACAAATATGTGTACCGTTACACCTCTAATATATGTGTGTGTGTGTGTGTGTGTGTGTGTGTGTGTGTATATATATATATATATATATATACAGTGGGTACGGAAAGTATTCAGACCCCCTTAAATTTTTCACTCTTTTTTATTTTGCAGCCATTTGCTAAAATCATTTAAGTTCATTTCTTTTCCTAATGAATGTACACACAGCACCCTATATTGACAGAAAAACACAGAATTGTTGACACTGTTGCAGATTTATTAAAAAAGAAAAACTGAAATATCACATGGTCCTAAGTATTCAGACCCTTTGCTCAGTATTTAGTAGAAGCCCCCTTTTGATCTAATACAGCCATGAGTCTTTTTGGGAAGGCTGCAACAAGTTTTTCACACCCGGATTCAGGGATCCTCTGCCATTCCTCCTTGCAGATCCTCTCCAGTTCTGTCAAGTTGGACGGTAAACGTTGGTGGACAGCTATTTTTAGGTCTCTCCAGAGATGCTCAATTGGGTTTAAGTCAGGGCTCTGGCTGGGCCATTCAAGAACAGTCACGGAGTTGTTGTGAAGCCACTCCATTGTTATTTTAGCTGTGTGCTTAGGGTCATTGTCTTGCTGGAAGGTAAACCTTCAGCCCAGTCTGAGGTCCAAAGCACTCTGGAGAAGGTTTTCGTCCAGGATATCCCTGTGCTTGGCCGCATTCATCTTTCCCTTGATTGCAACCAGTCGTCCTGTCCCTGCAGCTGAAAAACACCCCCACAGCATGATGCTGCCACCACCATGCTTCATTGTTGAGACTATACTGGACAGGTGATGAGCAGTGCCTGGTTTTCTCCACACATACCGCTTAGAATTAAGGCCAAAAAGTTCTATCTTGGTCTCATCAGACCAGAGAATCTTATTTCTCACCATCTTGGAGAACTCCATGCGGGTTTTCATGTGTCCTGCACTGAGGAGAGGCTTCCGTCGGGCCACTCTGCTATAAAGCCCCACTGGTGAAGGGCTGCAGTGATGGTTGACTTTCTACAACTTTCTCCCATCTCCCGACTGCATCTCTGGAGCTCAGCCACAGTGATCTTTGGGTTCTTCTTTACCTCTCTCACCAAGGCTCTTCTCCCCCGATAGCTCAGTTTGGCCGGACGGCCAGCTCTAGGAATGGTTCTGGTCATCCCAAACATCTTCCATTTGAGGATTATGGAGGCCACTGTGCTCTTAGGAACCTTAAGTGCAGCAAAAAAATTTTTGGAACCTTGGCCAGATCTGTGCCTTGCCACAATTCTGTCTCTGAGCTCTTCAGGCAGTTCCTTTGACCTTAATGATTCTCATTTGCTCTGACATGCATTGTGATCTGTAAGGTCTTATATAAACAGGTGGGTGGCTTTCCCAATCAAGTCCAATCAGTATAATCAAAAATTTCTGGACTCAAATGAAGGTGTAGAACCATCTCAAGGATGATCAGAAGAAATGGAGAGCACCTGAGTTAAATATTTGAGTGTCACAGCAAAGGGTCTGAATACTTAGGACCATGTAATATTTCAGTTTTTCTTTTTTAATAAATCTGCAAAAAGGTCAACAATTCTGTGTTTTTCTGTCAGTATGGGGTGCTATGTGTACATTCATGAGGAAAAGAAATGAACTTAAATGATTTTAGCAAATGGCTGCAATATAACAAAAAGTGAAAAATTTAAGGGGGTCTGAATACTTTCCGTACCCACTGTATATTATATATATATATATATATATATATATATATATATATATATATATATATATATATATATATATATATATATATATATATAACTGATTTTTATTTGTGCTATTAAATATTGTATTCATAAAGTAGAGAATATTCTTTGTACCTTTCTCTCGTCTGGGAGATAGCGTGCCATCCTCCACAGCTCTCTTTTTTTCTCAGCTGTCTGTGGAAACTGAGTGCTTCCAGGAAGCTGCTCTTCCTTCTCCTCTGCTAATTCAGCCTCCCCCTCTTTCTCTTTTACCTGTGGATAATCAATATAGACCATGATAGATCATTAAGATTAAATCTCCAACTGCAAATGAGTTAGGGAATCTCAATTACAAAAGATTAAACGTCAAGAAATTAGAACAAATGATCATAAACGGAATATAACTTTGAAGTCAGATGATTATGATAAATAAAATTCAATTAAAGTGCCATTAATCACTGCCATCATATCATTGTCACCGTGTCAGTTTATTTTTTATCCAGTCTTCCTTTTCCAACAAAATGACTAGATTTACCGTATCTGCTGGTTCCTGCAGCCACAGGCGTACAAGCGTGGCCAGCGTGTAGTACAGCACTAGGAGCATGATGGGGTTGACAAAGTGGTGCCAAGCAAGCTCAGAGTTCACCTTAAACATCCAGGTGTGGGAACAGTTGCCTAGCACCACCGGAGATATACCAAACAAACTGAAATAGAGAAGAGGAAGTTTGTCGACTTTGTTAAGTTCATCGGATTTTGTTAGTAAAATATCACAATAATGTATCTGAGTTGTATAAACAAAACTCACTGTGTACACTGAAATGTAATACTTTTTGTCCATTGACTGCTAATCCACACCAGATCTTTCTGCTTTTTTCAATATATATTGTCACAATGCTTTTTTAGTTTCTTCTTGTTGAACTAGACTGAGCAACCACCCATTTAATAAAAAAAAAAAAAAAAAAAAAAAAAAAACAGCATTTGGCTGATACAAAAAAGCAGCCAAAAAGAACAATACAGCTGAGCTCTCCAACTGTCATTCTGTTCTACTCATTCCCAGGATTTTAAATGACCAGAATAATTTTCATTTTGTCATTTTTGGATATGGTTATGAATAATAAAAAAAACACAATGAGGAACAAACTGTATAATAAACTGTAGGATGAGAAGATGTGCTGCTAATATGCCTATGTGTGGCTTTTGGATTGGAGTTCATGCCCTATGCTAGAAGATCCAAATAAAGTATTTATTCAATCTTCCAAAGCAAATCGACATCGCTTATGCCATACTGCCATCATAAAATAATTACTGGTAAATGCATAGAAATAACAAAATATTATAATGAAAGCAATATGGTGTTGTGGGATTTTTAGCAGCAGATTGTTGATTAAATCCATTTCCATGTCGGATATTCAGAATTATTTTATAAAGATCAAAAGAGGGAATAATTAATATAATTTACTAGGGACGTTTTTTAGGCCTCCATTCGCTTCCAGCATGGCGGTTTTCTAAATTGCTATTTTTCTGCCCTTAGTGGCACATCTAAATCTAAATCTAAAATCTAAATCTTAGTGGCACATCTAAATCTAAATCTAAAATCTAAATCTTAGTGGCACATCTACTGTATTTGTAGGTCAAAAAGAATGCACACTTTTGTGTTTGAAAAGCGTCATCTCCTCTCTTAACCAATTTTTAGCTTGTCAGCGTTCTCAGACTTATTTGTATTAGCATGAGGTTTTAATTAATACTTCAAAGCAGTTTTGCTCTGGATGAAGGAATTTGCTAAATGCTGAAAATGTAAAAGAAATCTCCCAAGCTCAAGCAGATTCGCAAAACTTAATGTTATTTCAGCTTTATCCACATAAAAACAGAATGCTGTGTGTGTAAAATCAATAATGTTCTAGACTGCACTTTTCCTTGTATTTCTAGTATGCATTTTATTTATAAATTAGTCTTGTACAATTCCCACCTGCATGCCAGCGCACTCAGTCATACAAAAACCCCAAACAGAAGGGTAAAGACTAACACATGAAACCAGCCAAACTCATCTTTTGCTCTTAGTACTATACAGAAATGCTCTTAATACTGTCACAGGGCAGTGTACCACTATGGGAAAAGCTCCATCTTCCCTCTTTTGCATACTTGTGTTCAGAGAGAGACACCTGATGTTGGCTAGTGTCACTGTATGGATGAGAATTGTGGGAGGGGGTCATAATGCCTTTATTATGACCCAGAGTGCAGTCACTTTTGCTCTTCTGGACTCCACTGACGCTTTTGCTGCCCTACTTCAGGCTTGTATGCAAATTCTACCTATAAAAGTACATAAACTGTACCTTTAAAGCTTGAAAGGGAATTATAGTCTAATCAAGGTACATATACATGCACTATTCCCACATTTTCAGGAGAGATTGAATTAGATGGATTAACTAAGACACGTATTCTGTTTAACTAAGACAATAGCCTTAAAATAGTAAATTATCTGCTGGCTATCTATTAAATATTATTGATTTTGCCCACTGTCTTACCATCTATTATTTTATGTCCAAATTATTAAATTTTTTTCTCTGTCTACATTTTATTTTTTTGGTTCAGCCACACAAATTCTCTGAATGCATTTCAAACCTCATTTTGCAGCTCACACATGTAAAATATCTGCCTTTTATGGTGCCTTTAAATGTGTATGAGGTTTCAGGCTCTGCCTTCTGTGCTAGATTGAGAGAATGAAGTGATAATGTTTAACACATTGAAGCTTCGCTTTCCCGGAGGTCAAAAACGGCAGTGTTTATTTGGGCTGTTAGGTCATGGCGTAATTCTTCATTTTGTAATTTTGGTTAACAGCTCCCACAGTAACAAAAGAAAAAAAAAACTTCAAACAAAAAAACAGATTTGGAATGGATACTGGAGAGATGATGTATACAGTTTGTCAGTTACAGGTTTGAAGACATTTGCAAAGCGTTTATGATACAACAGTTACACAATTAGTCCAGGACTAATGAGACCTGGGAAAACTAAGCTGTGTGTTCCGGGAAATATGATACTATACACACCCTGCACAATGCCTGCTCCATGTCACTGAGTTTCTTTACTTTGATTATGATCTAATTTAGAGCAATTGCATCTACTTTAACTCCTACAGCATTTTGTCTTTTTTTTTTTTTTTTGCTCTCCCACTCATTCTTTGTCCTGCACTCTCCACTCTGCAGCGATTTGTGCAAAATTCCCTGAAACCAGCTGTGTAATTTCAGCACAGGCCAAAAGGCATCCTGCCCTAATGAGAACCACCTGGACCTTCGCAGGCTGTCGCTCCCACTTCCCTTTGTCTTAGTGTGAGTTTTGGAGTGAGCTTCTTTTTTTTTGTTTGTCATTTTCTATGAAATAACACAAATCTATACAGGAAGACGAACCTGAACGTACACAGTAACATGACTCTCATTTCCTACCGGTTATATGGGAAGAAGTGGGAGAAAAGCAACATGTTTAAACAGCAGGTCATTAAAAGCACATTTTTTATAATAACAAAAAAAAAAAAAAAAGATCTGTCTGGATTTTATTTCTGTTATGACTTCAAGATGAAGGTCATGTAATGAAGTATTACAATTTCTATAATTATATTAGCATTTTATAAACCAAGTTAAATACTTTAACACTAATTTCCTTCAGACAATAAGTAATTAAACCTATTTCTTAAATAATTAAATATATAAAAAATATTCTGATCTTACTGCATGCCACTTGATATAACACTTTGTAAACAGCAAACTGCACACAAACTGCACACAATATTACAACACTGTTTCTATCAGATCTTCACTAAATAATATTAAAACCTTTGATATAAGAATATAGGTAATTACAGTGGACAGAGCAAAACACGTATTACTTCCCTAATATAAGCATTTGTTTCACTTTCATTAATTTGCAGTATTTGTTTGTTGTATTTTTTTTATATATGTCACAGTGTTGTGGGAATGTTCTGTTTTTGTTAACAAAGTCAAAACTTCCGGGGAACTTCTAAACACAAAATTCTGAACTACAACTGAAGGAACATTCTCCATTCTCTATTGGGTTCTATCTTTTAAGTGAAAAAAGTGTGAATAAATGTAAGAAACTATACCATCAAATTTGTAGTCAAAATGTAAAAAAAAAAAAAGTCAAAGTAAAAATGTACTACTAATGGTCCATTGTTCTCAGTAGTCCCTTTTAAACCGGATACCCTCTTGTGACACACATACTGTATATATACTGTATACAATCAATTAGAATATTTAATCGCATGATTTTCATGAGTTAACTCATAATTATTCACAATAATTTATATATTTTCGAAATGTACCTTACATTTTATACAGTAAAACGTTTTTTTTTAAGTTTTTAAAACTCATAGGCATACACAAATATGGATGCTTTATCTAAATGTATGTTTACTATTAGTGAAACCAAACTCAACATAGAGCATGAAGACAAAATATTCCTGTAAATGTAAATGTTTGAAAGTAATTATGGTGTTTTAAATTACTCAGGCTCAGGAAACCTTGGCTGGTATTTTGAGTTTATTAGCTGATTAGAGTGTGACACTATGAGCCTCCACTATTGAACTTTTTCACAATATTTACATTTCTGAGATACTGAATTTTTGGTGTTTATTAGCTGTAAGCCATAATCATCAAAATAAAAACAACTAAACATTTGAAATATATAAGTCTGTGCGTGATGAATTTATATAATATATTAGTTTTACTTTTTGATTAGAATTTCTGAAATAAATCCACTCGATGATATTCTAATTTATTGAGATGTACCTACATCTGCCTCGCTCAAACCAACTACCTTCATGTCTTCCTTCATCACATCCATAAACCTCCTCCTTGTTCTTCCTTTTTTCCTTCTTCCTGGCAGCTCCATCCTCAGCAGTCTCCTTCCGATATAACCCATGTCTCTCCTCTGCACATGTCCAAACCATCTCCATCTCCCCTCCCTCACCTTGTCTCCAAAACGTCCTACATGCGCTGTCCCTCTAATAACTAATTTCTAATCCTGTCCATCCTCATCACTCCCAACAAAACCTTCTATCACAAATCACTCCTGCCACTCTTCTCCACCCACTCCACACTGCCTGCACTCTTTTCTTCACTTCACACACACTCTCCATTACTTTGCACTGTAGACCCCAAGTACCTGAACTCCTCCACCTTCTCCACCTCTTCTCTCTGCAACCGCATCACTCCACTGCCCTCCCTCCCTCCACCTCTCCAGGCTCTTCTCACCCTGCTCCCTACTCTCACCACAAATCACAATATCATCCACAAACATCATAGTCCAGGGAGACTTCTGTCTGACCAATATTAATATAACATTCTTTCAGTGATGACTACTTTTACATGGGTAGTATAAAACCATAAAGAACGCACAAGTACTCACAATTATTACTGAACTGCTCTAGTTGTATAAAAAAAAATATTTTCTCTCACGTTTATCTTAAATAAGAACATTTCATTTTCAGGGTTGTAGATTTGTATTGTTTATCATATGGTTGCTAAACAGTTAAATATTTAGGGTGTTTTTCAATTGAGCTGCCTTCAAGACAGCTTTATATTGAGACATAGGCTAAATTTTACTTTTTTGCAAACAGAAACAAAATGTACAATAGTTTTGATCATGATTTAAGATCTTAGAACGCCAGACTCACTAGCAGTGTCGAATCGCAATCACAATACAATTAAAAAAGCAGTTTGTTGCATTGGTGCAGCAAAAACAAACCGGGCAAAAATTTTGAAAAATAGAAGACCAATTACAGCCTCAAAATTGTAGTTAGCTAATTAGCAAACAAATGATCTTTTTAAAATGCTATCTTTATATACTATGACCTTGTGAAATGATTTACAATTTTTTTCATCTAAAAAGGAAAAAAAAAAAATTGCTGCTACATTATTCATGACTCAACGGGACAATCTTAAATGGTATCAAAATTATTGTTTATTGTATTGTATTGTGTTAATTGTATAAATGTGTAATTGTATTGTACAGTATATACCGAAAAAACATGCATTTTATAGAGATTAAGATGAAAAAAGTGGGAAAAACTCTATAATATTCCTTTTATATTCTCCCTCCATGTTTGGTACTTAGTGTTTTTCCACTAGACAGTCTCAGTACAGTTACAGTACTACACCCAGTGTTCTCCCCATTCACCTCTCAGCAGTTTCAACTAGGCCAAAGAATTTCACAGATGAAAGATGGCATGCTAGTCTGCCCTGTGCAGCTGTCTAACACATTGTTACCTGGCTGATTTAGAGGTTTTATTCTGCCCTTAATCAAGCAGCAGAGCATTTACTGACAGCAGATGTGTGCACAATTCTTCAGTGAGAAATGAGGCCAAAACCCTACTAATCTGTGTACACCCAAAATGTATATTTACATAATTATTCTTATACTGACAATAAAATAATATTTTATTGCTTCCTATAAATTACATTTAAACAAATATATAATCAAATATATAATCAATCTTCCAGTATTATGTCAAGTGTATGTGATCCAATTATGTAAATAAATGTTGGAAATAATTAAAAGAAATGACTATAGTATAAAATTTACTTTATTCACCCATGTGAATAATTATAGCACCATAAGTAATGGAGAAGGAGTGTGCTGGTACCGGGTTTTAAGAATAAGAGAGATGGGAGTTAGGTGGCCATCTGTGAGCAACAGCATGGTTTAATGCCGAGGAACAGCACCATAGATGCCTTATTTGCTTTGAGAATGTTGATGGAGAAGTATAGAGAAGGTCAGAAGGAGTTGCATTGTGTGTTTGTGGATTTAGAGAACGTGTAGGAAAGGGTGCCGAGAGAGGAGTTGTGGTATTGTATGAGCCCTTTCTTGTTTGCATTAGTGATGGACAGGTTGATGGACGAGGTCAGACAGGAGTCTCCATGGACTATGATGTTTGCGGATGATATTGTGATATTGTGGTGAGAGTGGGGAGCAGGTTGAGGAGAAACTGGAGAGGTGGAGGTACACGCTGGGGAGGTGGATTATAATGCAGAAATCACATGGGAATGCCTTAAGCTGGAACAATTAGAGTGCAGCTGAAAAGCCTTTTAAAACAAGCATGACCCAATTTAGACCATTAACCTTGAAACATTCTAGGGCCTTTTTTTTTTTTTTTACACCACCTGGAACATTTTGCTTTGTATAACAAAATTAAACATGACATTTTGGTAATTCAGTACCATTCAAGACCTACACCATCCGAAAAAGCTTTGACAAATTTTGACTTCCTAGTTACAGCAAGCAGTGATACAAATCAGCAATTGCGTCAGACCTACATGGTAAAAACCTTCCCTAGTCCCGTACTCTCAATGCTACAACTAATGCAGAAAAGAGAAACCTCAGCAAATGCACACGAAGCCGGTGGTCTGACCTGGCATAATGATCTCCAGGAGGAACAGCTTCCTGGAAGAACTGGAACTGGTAGAGGTAGAGGATGATCAAATGTCCTGCGCTGAAGATCGCCATCAGTACACAAAGGCAGCTAAAGAGCAGAGCGTCGAACGAACGGCAGAAAGACCACCAGGTACAAAGGCCCAGAAAAGTAAAGAAGTACATGGCAGAGGTAAGGGAGGGCAACATGATGCCTGCGGGAAGACAAAAAAGAAAAAAGTTTTCCACTTCTTCTGAATGTAGATCAGACCAGACATTGTTGGTGTCTGATATCTGTATTAGTTATCATTTAAATGAAAATGAATCAGATTTAATATCAAATCTGTAATGAAAGAAAAATATAGAAAATGGCTGCTCATTTTGTATTTTTTTTAATAGAAAATAACATCTCAAATGTATACTGCATAATTTATACATATGACAGTGTTACTTTTGTTTAAAATGTTAATAATATTATGGTATAATATGTATTTCTTTCATGTTTTAATGCTTTTGAATAAGAACTAAATGTATTGTTTTATTGTTTGGGATCAGATCATTCATCAGACATTCTGCTTAATCACAGTTTAAGGAATAACCTGAAACTATATAATGTATAATACTATACCTGTAAGGCCCAGTAATATTGTTACAACTACTTTCCCTGCAGTCTCAATCAGATTTCCAATGATTTGTTTCAGTCTTGATGCCACTTCCGTTATCTGCCGTAGGATCTTCAACTTGGTGCTCTCTTCCTCCTCAAGCACGAACCCCTCTAGCTCTTCCTGCCCTACTTCTAATTCCTCATCAGGTGGTTCATAGTCTTCATCACCCAACTCAAAGTCTTCCTCGAGATGCATCTCAGGCTCCAGCTCAAGCTTTTTGTCTTTCTCCTCCCCCTCTTCCTCCTCCTCGTCATCATCCTGCTTCTATAAAGATGTGAGGGAGAAGAGTAAAGATGAAATCTGATGCATTTATGATACATAACTATTCGGCTGCATGAGCAAGACATAAATATCAATAACATGATATAGTTATTCCAAGGCTAATGTTAGATCCTCAAGTAAATGCAGAATTTAAGAATCATCACTCCATAAAGAAAAACTATAAATATATAAACGAGTGCTACAAATACCACAATCATATCTGAATTCTTAAATATGACCTGTAATCATTTCTAAAGTAGTGATGTACACAGGGTCTTGTATGGCAGATGCTCACCATAAACAGTAATGTTTTCTGAGTGAAGTGTTTATTGAGCATTTTGTACGATGATATGTTTTGATTGCGGCCTATGTGTTTATGTAAGTAGATATTTTGTAAGGAGATGCAAAGATCTTAATCTGCACAGTAGGAAAAGTAGGAACAATGCAAAAAAAGTCCTCAAGTCTAAAGTGATAAACTACAATACAGTAGCTTTGAAGCAATTAAATATACACTCTAAATGTACATATGATTTTTTTAAAGGCTGCATTGATGTCTATTGTTGAAACTGATATATAAATAATAAAAAAAATGCATTGCAAAAAAAAAAAAAAAACCCCCACTAATAGGACACAAATAAAACGTCAGTATGCGTTAACACTGCACGTATCCAAACTAGAAAAGACGACAAGTTCCCAGTACCTGATCAATCTAATCTTAAGTAAATCTAATCTCCTTGAGTGGCTTCAGCATACCGAAGTGACTCCACTCCAGTCGTACAAAGCACAGCTGATTTGATCAGGAGAAACGATAACTCGGCACGACTCAATTCAGACTGTTAGAGTCTTGTTACAAAACAATGTATATAACAGACATTAATGCTCTGCTTGGGACAGAAATGTAAACTCTGGTTGAACAAAATTCAGCACAAGTTTGTTCTGAAAACACACACACACACACACACACACACACACACACACACACACACACACACACACACACACACACACACACACTTTATACTTTTCAAAAAAGCACTGCTTGATAGAGTAAAACTTGGCCTCTGAAGTTTCCTCAGTCTAAGAAAAAGCAAACAGTTCATCAAACTACATTAGTGAAGAATTAAGGTGGTGTATAAGACATTGCCTTACATATGATCTTAATTTGAAAGTTGTTGGGAATATTTCCTCCAAATGTCATTCTCGGGCAGTGTGCGTAATAGTTTACCGCTTTCTCTCTGGTAACTGTGGTGGAGAAACTTTTTTCTTTAAATGTATTACAGATTTCCTTCATTCAAATACAGATTGAATATGACCAAACTGCAAATGAAGCTCAAATGGACCAGTGAAAAGTATCTTAGAGATGCAAGACAAAAATCTCTGGCCCGTCTCACCCCACTGTATTTATTATACCACTGTGGTGAGTAAAATCTCTCTGCAGCACCATTAAGGAGTTATCGAGATGGGCAAAGTAATACAAACAAGCTTTTCCCACATGGCTGTGTGAAAGGAAGGGGAAAAAAAATCCCTCTGTGTTCTGTTTAAACTCAGACTGCTGAGCATCCTAATTGGTTAAATGAGTTGCATTTGGTGAATTTGGCGGCGTTTCAGGGCCTGTGTCTAGCATATGGAGAGATATCAGCATTGCAATTCATCAGAGTGAAAGACTGAGGCCCTTTGTCTCACACACAGTCACTCTCACTTGTCTCATTAGAAATTCCTACAGATTTGAATGAGTGTGAACTGGGTGATTGGATTTCACTTTGTTTCACTTTAACCTAAGTTTGATCAGAACTTTCATTTCAAAATAAATTGTCCTTCACACACTTTCCCGGCTTGTCATAAATATCTTAGATTTAAGGTTAATGTTTAAATGTATTTTGCCCAATCTCACCTAATAAACTACGCGTTTGCTATTGTTTTCCTTTCTTGTAGATATTTGAAACAGCCTGTCACTTGATTTGCTTGCACCCTGAGTGTAGGAAAGAAGTTGAAATTTTATGAAACAAGACATGTGAAGACTGAAAGCATTTGATAAGAACATTACATTTTCAATCAGAAAATGCCATTGAAAGTAGAAAATATTGCTAAAAAAAAGTCCAAATTATAAGCAAAGCTTGTATTTACAAGCAATTTCAAAAATAGAGCATTGATATTTATTTATGGTATTTATATTGTTATTTGCAAGTAAATTATAATCTTTGTCATTTGTAATGAAAAGTTTATTTAGTATACACAGTTTCATTATGTAGGTTATACTTGATGTTTCTGTTCTTGATGTTTATTTTCACTTTAATCATGTAGTCAGTGTCTTTCTTGCTTAGCCCCACACCATTTCCTTCCTGATTTGTATCTGAATAGGTAAAACATGTTCTTGCCGAGCTGTAATTAATTACATTTCATCTTAGCCAATAGATTATTCTTATTCTGACTTGATTTAACTTGAGTTAAACTAGTTAAGTATTTTTTTTTCTTTCATGGATGAACCTGAATCAGGTTTTCATATTATTGTTTTTATTTAATCATTTGGGTATCTCCCTATCCCCACTAAATATTCTTTATTATTTGCTTTTTATAGTACTTTATTTTATCTGGAATCATATTTTGTATTATGTATTATTTACACTTCACAGTATTGTGCACATTCAATTGGTTGTTTTAGTTTAAAAATCCAATCATGTTCAGGTTTTATTCTGCTAAGTTTGACATTACAATCACATTCACATTTGCATACTCATTTAGATGATCTTATTCTCCTACTAGAATGTTTTAGGAGGTGAGGGGATCCTAAAAGGCCCAGTGCAAACCAAGTAGACTCAGGGGTGAACATGTGAAACACCACAAAACCTGTGGTCAGGATTTAGCCTGCAACCCTGAATCTGTAAAGTGATAAAGCTACTGCTGCAAGACTGTCATTACAACATATGACATAGATAAATCCACAAACCCAGTGTATATTGTTTATTGTTCCTTCTTGTACATTTGCAAAGAAAATGACTTGACCAATACAATTAGCATTTTTTTAAATTCCTCAATAGCAGCATGAATAACTGAAATCCCATCAATGTTAAGAAAGTCAAACATTGTATATATAAAATTGTACATATGCACAGACACTAAATGTGTGTTTAGGAGACTCCTTTACATAGGCTGCTTTATGTCAGGGCTGTTAGCAACACCACAAACAATGCTTTTCTGGTTACCTAAAATATTGCTTGATTGAAAACACTAATTACATATAAATCACATGTGCTGTCCATGGTGCTGAAATTAAGTGGGCAGTCAATAAAAATGATTGATAAACATTTTGCAAGAGAACAGGAGATTTCTGCCATACACACAGACACCCACACCAAAAGAAACATACTTATAAACCAATACAGGCCATAAAAATCAATTTGGTTTTAATTAGCTCTGTGTCACAATCCATAAACTTGGCTGGAGGGGGAATGGAGAAGGGCACACCTCATTACCACCCTTACATTGAGCTGGCAGATAAACCACTCCCATACAAGAAATAAGGAGGAACAACAGACATGCACTGACAGGAGAAAAAGAAAGAAAGAGAGTATAATAATTATTACTGAGTACATGTTTAAATAATGTAAGATGATGTTTTTATTGTTACATATACTGTAGGGCTGCACGATTTGGGAAAAATATCATGTTGCGATTATTGTGGTCAATATTGCGATATGATAAATGGTATCATGAGTCTCCTTGATTGATTATCAAGGAAATTGCACACAGATTAGTGATAATGCTGAAATGTGTATTTGTAAAACTATCTAGTTTTTTTAAATGAATAATTTTTTAATTTAATAAAACAATAAATAAAAACATATACATTTACACAAAAAAAGATATTTGTAACATTATATCGAAACAAACAGCATACAGCAAACATCATTTAAATTATTTACCTAAGTTTAAGATACAGTATACAGTTTACATACTTGAATTCAAGCAAGTTTGCAATCATTATTATTAAATATGTTTAACCTTTTTAATTGAATTTTGGTTGTGGTTCCAAAAAGCTAGAAATGGCCCTGTTTACGCAGCATGTAACAAACACCAGAGCTGTACATATATAGATACCGGGCAGAGCTGACGGCGTGTATGTGGATGTGTGTGGGAAAGCGGCGGTTGCCAGGTGAAGGCGCGCCAATCCACGAGCGTGTCCGGGCGTTACCGCGAGTGTGTGTGTGTCCCGGCGTGAGGAAAAGGAAAGCGGAGGGGCAAAAGTGAATAAAAATTAAAGAAAGCTCTGTCTGTTAAACCATCGCCTGTCGTCTCTTTCTTTCAACCCAAAACCAGTGAGATCCCTTACAGATTAGTGATATTGCCATGTGCTGAAGCAATTTTAATTTAGCTAATCTTGCACAGTTCCTCTCTCTTCTCAGTGTTGGTGATCTTAAAGCTAAAATATCGAAATATAACAAAGGTAGCGTTTTTATGGCTACCACTTCAGTGTCGGTCTGCATCCATCTACACCTGGTCTCCGTGCTGTACACCGAAAAATCAAGTGACCACACACGCCACACGTGCACTGCCTAAACTGAGACTATTAGGTCTTTTTTGTTTTGTTGCAAACTGTTATTAAGAAAGTATGTGTCCACACATGCATTTATTTATTTCATTAAAACGCAACGTTTGCCGTCATATAATTGCGCAAGCTGACATCACGAATGTGATACAATTAATTGTGCAGCACTGGTTATACATACTGTATCTGCTTGTGATCAGGAGATACAGTATTCTATTCTATTCTATTCTATTCTATTCTATTCTATTCTATTCTATTCTATTCTATTCAAATTCAGCACTCCAGTTTTACATCTGACATTGTGACAAAATCTTAGCATGAAGAAAAAAACGGACAAGAGACAGCAAGAAACAGAGAGAAAGAGAGGAAATGTGGGAGAAAGACAAAGAGGAAAGGATAGTAATTCAAGCACTGCCGGTGCCACCAAAAACACAACATTAGCTAATATGATCCAGATGTGGCCTCCTTTCCAGACACACAAACACACACACACACACACACACACACACACACACACACTATTCATTTACACACCTAGGTAAACACACATGGAGTAAAACACTGGAATTCGCATTCATTGTTAATGGCAGAGAAACACACAGAGGTGAGAAAGTGTAGCTGCAATGCACAAGTAGCTTTGTTTGGCTGTATAA
Source organism: Silurus aristotelis (assembly GCF_946808225.1). NCBI lineage: Eukaryota > Metazoa > Chordata > Actinopteri > Siluriformes > Siluridae > Silurus > Silurus aristotelis. Next base: position 10,960,098 of record NC_139574.1, read on the forward strand.
ATATTAAACCAGGATGAATGTTGCATTCACCAAACATTTATGCAGAACCCACTTCACTGGCAGGACATCTTGATTGTGCACTGTGCCAGTTACTCAGCGTTATAGTAAGATCCTTTAATACTCCCTTCTGTATTCACAGTTACGTGCACTTATCAGGTGCTGATACCAAAATCTTATAATCGTAAAGTATATTCAGTATATACAGTTTTTTATGCAGGTTATAGCTGATGTTGCTTAGCTCCACCCCTTCCCTTTGTGATATGCATGTAAATGTATGGGAAAGATATGCACCTTCTGAGCTGTGATTGATCCAATTTTACATTTAAATATAAAGATTTTTTTTTTGTGTTCTTCTGTTAATATCATGTTATTATTCCCATAGATTTTGCCTCTCTCTTAATCTGACTTGAGTGGAATTTTTATTATTTTATCAGGTATGTTATCTCCTTGTTTTGTTTTTTCCTTATGATGGAAAACAATCAGGAGGTTAAACTCAGTTTAAAAGAATGTTATTGTGTTTTATTGGACCAGTTTAAAAACCTAAGTTGCTCCAACTGCTGATAATCTCACTGATTTCATTAAATAAGAAACACAACAACAAGACATTTGGACAGCATAAGCTTTTGGCAAAGTTTGTGAATACAAATTGTATAATGAATGCCAGTAAAGAGCAATGTTAAAAATATAGATATGATGCTATTCAATAAATAATAATCAAATTTTACGTGCTTGATTTAGTATCTCGAGGCCAAATTACACTGTATTCACATTCTGTTTAAGCAGTAGTGCAATGCTCCAAAATATAGTTAATATATAAAGTGTCAGAAAAAAACAAAGCACTGATCTGCATTCCGTAACAGATATAAGGCCAAAGAAAGATGCTAAGTTGCGTCATAGATATAAGACCTGGTTTATTATGGTGAAAGTCTTTCCTCTCTAACACAAACAGTCTATCGGTCTGCAGGCTCCACCTGTCTGTTTCCCTTCTGACTCCACATCAATCAGTCCTCCTGTCAACCCGGCCATTTACCTGAATAAATATGGCCCTGATTGCAAAACAAGACATGACGGAGAGGAATCATCAAAAATAAACAGATTCCATGCCAAGTGGAAGAGGAATTAGCCAAGGGCAGAGCAGCCAGGACAAACACAAGCAGGACTGGCAGTTCTCAAGAAACCAAAAAGGATGCCTTTTTTTTTTTTTTGCATGTACATAGAGGATAAATGAGTGTTTTGTGTGTAAAACTTTGAATCAAAGCTCACAGTTAAATTCTCAAATACAGCTGTTCAGAAAGTGTTTTAACAGCAGCTCCTAGCTCTAATTGAAAGGAATTGACAGAACCCACGACATTTAAGACTAATTATAAAAATGACAAAAATGTGTTGTATTTAACAAATACAAATCATTTAATATTTGATATAGGATAGTTTTCTGCTAGATCCTGTTATCACCTTTGTTGTAACAGCTATAAATATTTGTTCACGTGGAAAATGTAATGCTACTCCATCCATAGACATAAAGTTGTGTGCCTAAAACTTTTGTGGAAGAACCACATATGACTTGAAAACCAGGAGTCTCCATACATAAAAGTGTCCATAAAGCGTGTCCATATAATGTATATACTGTACATCATTCCTTTAAAATAATAAAGTGTGAGTAAAATATGTAAATTATGGAATCTAAATATGAATCTAATTTGTAACTACATTACCATCTGAAAACAATACGTCTGACCTGGTCATGTTATCAGAATGTCTACCGTGTCTTACTATAAAAACAAAACAAAGACAAACTTTATTTCTTTAACCATATACTACACATAAGATCTCTCCAGGGCATAGATCATGAATATCCTTCATTTATTCCAAAAAGCTTTCTGATATGTTTTCTTTAACCATGTACAATATTTAGATTCCTTTTTCTTTCTCCACAAAAATGATCTGTTCCATTATTTTACATACCATGTAAGTAAAGAGCTGGAGCACAAAGAGCAGCTATTATGATAGGAACTACAGAATCTTAAATCGATGAGAGGCTCAGGTTCAAACCTGGCACTCAGTGGAAATCAATGCTTTTTAAACATCGGCGCTCTTATTGGACAAATTAACTTTTTGTGCACATTATATTGGATGTGAACCTAATTTGTGGAGCGAGAGAATGATTCAGACTGTTGTGAAGCATTCCAGGAATCTGCAGGGGATTATACCAATCCTATAGTGGTCATGACAGTGAAATATAATGGAAAAATTTATAATTTAAAGAATAATAACAAGAGGCAGAGAAAGATCATCCCTTGTTATCACCTGTTTTCTAATAGGAGGAATGTAAGAACTACATGCTTTAACCTTTATAGTGCCAGATACTGTAGTGTGAGCTTCCAAGTTGTGTTTTCTTTTATTAAATTTAGGTAATTTACTATCAACCCAATTCTGTGTGTTTGAGTACATTCAAATAGTTAAGCAAAAAAAAAAAAAAAAAGCCCCAGACCATTAAAACTCCCTGACGTTTCCTGATTTTTCAGTATTTTCTATCACAGGAGCTTTCTATACCTTAAGACTTCAAGAAGTATTTTATCCTTAGTATAAACATTAAGACAAACTGATTTCTATTATTAAAAGCCTCAACTTTCCATTCATTTTCTCTTAATATACAAGCCCTACCAGATAACCAGTAAAATCAACTCCCAGAGTGTACGCTAGTTAATCTAAAGCAGTGACCAACTCCGCACTTAGGAAGGTTTCTAGGCTGTGTGTCTCTAGCACATTCTAGCACATGGAAGAACAGCAGCCTTGGGAGAAATTGTGCACTATGAAAATGTCTCTGGTTGGTATTCATCCAGACAGTAATGGGTTCACCTTATTATCCTCTTCATAACTGTGGCTTAGAATTTATCACCGAAGAGGCTCTTCTATCTTCCTGAAAGGGAGCAGCCTCCCCGGATAAAAGAGTAAGATGTATTACGGGCCTCTGGTTGTGTGTTCCAAGAAAGTATTAATCAACCAGACTCATATATAACAAAAGGAACAGCAGAGATATGAGTAAGGAGCGGGCAACGCACGATGTACCAGCAACGGAAATTTGTCACAGATATCAGAGAAGAACATCGTTTCCTTGTCACTATTAATTACATCACACTGAACTTTGCTCAGATACCACCTGTATCATTGGTGAAATTTTTATTACAATGACATTTGGGATTCCCAGCAGTTTATTAGATGCTAAAAAAGTTTTTTATTTACCCTTCTCCCATCCAAGTTAAATAAATATATTTATATGATTACTGAACTACTAAACAGAACTACTGCTTTGTTTCTTAGAAATATAAGGTCAATATAGAGAAAGGTGACAAACTAAAGAGAATTAACAATGAAGTGTGTGTGTGTGTGTGTGTGTGTGTGTGTGTGTGTGTGTGTGTGTGTGTGTGTGTGTGTGTATGTATATATATATATATACAGTGAGGAAAATAAGTATTTGAACACCCTGCTATTTTTCAAGTTTTCCCACTTAGAAATCATGGAGGGGTCTGAAATTGTCATCGTAGGTGCATGTCCACTGTGAGAGACATAATCTAAAAAAAAAAATCTAGAAATCACAATGTATGATTTTTTAACTATTTATTTGTATGATACAGCTGCAAATAAGTATTTGAACACCTGAGAAAGTCAATGTTAATATTTGGTACAGTAGCCTTTGTTTGCAATTACAGAGGTCAAACGTTTCCTGTAGTTTTTCACCAGGTTTGCACACACTGCAGGAGGGAGTTTGCACTCCTCCACACAGATCTTCTCTAGATCAGTTAGGTTTCTGGCCTGTCGCTGAGAAACACGGAGTTTGAGCTCCCTCCCAAGATTCTCTATTGGGTTTAGGTCTGGAGACTGGCTAGGCCACGGCAGAACCTTAATATGCTTCTTACAGAGCCACTCCTTGTTTATCCTGGCTGTGTGCTTCGGGTCATTGTCATGTTGGAAGACCCAGCCTCGACCCATCTTCAATGCTCTAACTGAGGGAAGGAGGTTGTTCCCCAAAATCTCACAATACATGGCCCCGGTCATCCTCTCCTTAATACAGTGCATTCGCCACTCATCATTCTTCTTTCTACAAAAACGTTTAGTAGAATTCTGACCCAAAAGTTCTATTTTGGTCTCATCTGACCACATGACTTTCTCCCATGTCTCCTCTGGATCATCCAAATGGTCATTGGCAAACTTAAGATGTGCCTGGACATGTGCTGGTTTTAGCAGGGGAACCTTCCGTGCCATGCATGATTTCAAATCATGAAGTCTTAGTGTATTACCAACAGTAACCTTGGAAACGGTGGTCCCAGCTCTTTTCAGGTCATTGACCAGCTCCTCCCGTGTAGTTCTGGGCTGATTTCTCACCTTCCTTAGGATCGTTGAGACTCCACGAGGTGAGATATTGCATGGAGCCCCAGTCCGAGGGAGATTGACAGTCATGTTTAGCTTCTTCCATTTTCTAATGATTGCTCCAACAGTGGACCTTTTTTCACCAAGCTGCTTGGCAATTTCCCCGTAGCGCTTTCCAGCCTTGTGGAGGTGTACAATTTTGTCTCTAGTGTCTTTGGACAGCTCTTTGGTCTTGGCCATGTTAGTAGTTGGATTCTTACTGATTGTATGGGGTGGACAGGTGTCTTTATGCAGCTAACGACCTCAAACAGGTGCATCTAATTTAGGATAATAAATGTAGTGGAGGTGGACATTTTAAAGGCAGACTAACAGGTCTTTGAGGGTCAGAATTCTAGCTGATAGACAGGTGTTCAAATACTTATTTGCAGCTGTATCATACAAATAAATAGTTTAAAAATCATATATTGTGATTTCTGGATTTTTTTTTTTTTTTAGATTATGTCTCTCACAGTGGACATGCACCTACGATGAAAATTTCAGACCCTCCATGATTTCTAAGTGGGAGAACTTGCAAAATAGCAGGGTGTTCAAATACTTATTTTCCTCACTGTATATATATATTATGTATTAAGCTTATGTATATACATTCTACACTTCTTTAATGGAGCAATGAACACCATTGTTTCAAAAATTATGTTAATAATGCAGGTACAGAGTCTAACATATTGGCCCAAAATCTGATGTGCTCAACTGGGTTGAGGTCTAGTCACAGAGAAGGTCAAAAAATAAGATTTCTTTTACTCATAAAACCATTTAACCAGCCCTCATACCCTGTGGATGGGGTGGGATCATCCTTGAAAGAGACTGTAGTTGATTGTGACTGCAGTTGACTGTAGTATGTGAACATCTGATCATCACACTCATATGTGTTTCTTCATCGAAGTTTTGCCACAAATTTGTTAAACATGTTCGAGCATGACAATGCTTCTGTGCACACAGCTCAGTGAAGAAATGGTTTAAGAAGAACCCCTGTAGAAGTGTCCTGCACAGAGCCCTGACCTTAACCCCAATAATCATATTTGGTATGAACTGGATTGCTGACTCCACCTGAAACCTCCTAACTTAACATCAGTGCCTCATCTCACTAATACTCTTGTAGTTAAATGAACAGATCCTTAGAGCCATGTTTTAAAATCTACTGTATAGCCGTCCCAGAGACTGGAGGCTGTCTCAAGAGGGGGAAAATATTTTTTCAAATCATTTCAAATCATTTTGGCCAAAAAGTGTGCTACCTTCTAAGAGAACAAGCAAAATGCTTCTAAAAGCATCACAGACCCAAGATTTTGCCTTTAATCGAACACCAAAGGCTTTGGTAATACATCCATATTTCCCCATTGACTGATTTTGAAATATATGGTAATACAACAATACAACAAGCCTTTCTTTATCAAACTTTTATTAAAGCCCTTTAGTGTTGACTCAAGTGTTATCAACGGTTAAACTCACCTGGTTTCCTATGTCAAAATCAGTGTTATGTTGCACTACGTCTTTCCCGGGAGGTTTTTCCAGACTGCGACACAGGAGATAGGTGACCAGACCAGCAATGAACATGCCAATGTCTGGGATAAAAACTCGGATGCCATTGCCTGCATCTGCCCCTCGGACACTGTAAAAAAGGAAAATCTTTTTTTAGAAAGGCTGTATATAAGCTGGAACTAATGGAATTTAACATTGCCTTGATCATTTTCTGTGCTGCTTCAATGCCCTGCACAGTTCACTGGGTTCATACTTGTTTAGAATGCTTTGCGAGTATGTAGCTGATTTCTTAAATTATGCTGCATCTTACTAACCAAATCATGTTATTTTGCATGTTGTATTTTTATGGTATATGTGGATTATTTATATACTTTTCTAGTATATATAAAAAAGAAACCAATAATTGTCACATATAGTACAGCAGTGTAAAATAATGTACATCGCAAACCCTTGATAGGAAGTTGGGACCATGATACAGCACCATTTAACCTTTTGATTATTCACCTAATGGCACCTGAGACTGTGGCCCTAAATGTGTGTTTTATACTCGGGAGTATTTGAACCCATACTTCCAGTGGTGCCAGCAACCTGAACTTAGACTTCTTGTCCAACCTTAGTTAATGATCTGCCATCCTGACATAGTCTTATGTGTCTAACTATAAACCACCCAGGTCTCAGTTTTTATACTATTTTAGACAATTTCAGACACATTAGTCATCCCAGTATTCAAAACTCTATTAAATATATATAATCAAAAAACACTGTAAATCCCCAAACTGCTTCTGTTCAATCCAAATTATCTTAAATTGTGGTATTTATGTTATTTATTGCAACAATGGGCTGGAGACACATTGATAATAAATGCACACAAAAATGTTCTGAGCCACAATAAAAGCTTGCGATGGCCAGCGTGCTCAGTTAATGCTCTCGCCCGTCTGGTTCTCATTTCCATGCTTAAGCAAACTATAGCTTTTCGTGGTTCTCTCGGCTCGGGTTCCCTGGCTCACAAGCAATCCTTTCAATCCCTAGATCTGCCTTGCCCTACCGAGCTGCACATTTTTGTTCTGAACACTGAAACTCCATTTGTTTTATCCTTCTCAGTCCACTCATCACTCAGCTGCTTTTCTGCAAGATCCCTAATTTTTTAATCTTTACACAGACAAGGTTAGGGTATATGGCATGAAAAGTTGAAGGGCTTTAGTAAACTGGAGTGCATTACCACACAGATGGCTGCCCAGAGACCAATAAACCACAGTAATACAGTGACTCAACAGTCAAAATCATGTCACAATAGAGTAAGAACAATCTCCATTGTAGCTATAGTACATGTATTGCTAATATATACTAGGTTCAAACATCCAATTTGGTTTCCGCTGCTGATTAATTGTGATTTTTGATTACAAAAACAGAGCGTGCGTTCCCAAGAATCACCCAAGAAATCACAAAAGATAAGCAGCCAAGTAACTCTTCAACAGGAAATCAGCTTGTGCCTTGTTGATATTGGGTCTCATACAGTCGTAACAAATGTTTGGATGAAAATGGCTTGCCTCATATGAAACCCAGCTTATAAAGAGAAACAGTGGTGACTCTGCAGCCTCTTTGAAGTCTACGTGTTTGCATCATAAGATTTAATAAGCGACAGACGGCGCTAGCTGACGCCAATCTTTTGTGATTTGCTTCGTCCAGTGAAGAGTCTTTTCCAAAGGCACCTCCCTGTACCTAAACAGTTTGCACTGCTTCTTAAAGCCACCTTTCATCTCGGCATGCTAATAAAAAAAAATGCGTGAGCTGGCAAAAATGAAGGTCCTACAGATGGCACTCATTTGGAAAAACGACAGTGTGGTGAATTAACTAGACAACTTTGGGCCGTAAAGAGAATTAAAGGGAGCCGCTATCAAAGTTAACAGTGAAAGCAGCAATTTGAAGAGACACTCCAGAATATTGTTGGCTCCACATACACATAAAAAAAAAAATCTGTGTTTTTGGTTCACTTTTAGAAGTCGCTGAGCGGTAATAATTCTTGCGTTTATTCAGAGATTGGAGTCTCGCTTGTGCAGGGGTTGAGTTACTATTTGATGAGTGTGGGTTGGGTGCTGGTGGGGGGCAAACAGTCATTAGCTGGCACTGCAGCCAGCACATCGGCAGGGGATAACGGACAAGTCTGGAGGATCTACGGTCCATCACGTCTGCCAACAATACCTCCATCTCTGCAGTAGGCACAAAAATGAATCCAGGACTCAAATACCACAAAACCTGAGCTTTCAGCAAGACCAACATGAAACTGTTTAAAAAGAATCATGTGAGCTTAATAAGGCTATTCTTTCAACATCTTCATGTATAGTAACTGCTAAAAAGCATGTTTTATTAGTGATTTGTGTATGTATAAGTTCGCAAAATATACAAAGATGAACAATTTTATAACAAAGATTTTTTACACACAATTTTGTATAATCTGTACCAAACTATAATGAGCAATTGTACTGAATCAGTGCAAAGGTTTATATCCTACTTTTGCTAAGTAAAAAAGGTGCCTCTATATTGCAATATTTAATATATTTTACAAAATTGTTGTGCATTTCTTCCACAGAATTATATGATTATTCGGCCATTATTATATAATGAGATAATTCCATAAGATGGCTAGAGGTGGCTTGAAAAATGCAAGAAATGCACAGAGAAAACGCGACACAAAAGGTCAGTATATTAAGAAAGGCAAGTTAGTTACTAAATGAAATTTAATTTGTAACTTCATTTCAAAGATCCAGCTGGCTTTCTGGCCATCCCGTAATCCAATCTTATCTCTCTCAGAGATCCGCACTGAGAGTAGCCCATCATCATCCCAGCAATTCTGACAAGATTGAGCAACTGGACGGATTTGTGTGTAGTTTACCATGCTATAAAATAATAAAATGGTATAATCAATATTCTGATAAATGAATATGGCATGAGAGTTGGGGAAGCTCTGGCCTGGTGAACGTCTGTTGAGTTTTACTCCCAAATGTGTGAAAAATAAACGTTTTTCAAATATTTTTCAAATATCCCACCAGAGAAGAGCATCTGGACCACACACACACAAAAAAAGTGTTCACAAAGCTCAAAGCAAATAAGAGCAATTTCTCTAAAATCTTAAATATTTTCTTAATGTAATGCCAGGAGGCATCACCATAATATGATGACTTGGGGAGCCCACCATGCCAGTGTTCTAAAGCTAGTGCCAATCTCCTGGCCACATGGTGACATTTCTTCCAGGTTCCTTCACTGGCATTCTTAGGATCTTCATTTAATGCTGTTCCTGCCTATATATATATATATATATATATATATATATATATATATATATATATATATATATATATATATATATATATATATATATATATATATATATATATATACACACAGTATATGCACATATACCCTTCTATCACAAATCACTCCTGTCACTCTTCTCCACCCACTCCACCCTGCCTGCATGATTTTCTTCACTTCTCTAACACACTTTCCATTACTTTGCACTGAGTTGTACCTGAACTCATCTACCACCTCTTCTCCCTGCAACCGCACCACTTCACTGTCCTCCCTCTCATTCACAAACATGTACTCTGTCTTACTCTTACAGACTTTAATTTCTCTTCTCTCCAGCACATACCCCCAGCTCTCCAGGCTCTTCTCAACCTGCTCCCTACTCTCACCACAAATCAAAATATCATCCGCAAACATCATAGTCCACAAAAACTCCTGTCTGACCTCGTCCATCAACCTGTCCATCACCATTGCAAACAGGAAAAGGTTCAGAGCCGATCCTTGATGCAGTTCCACCTCCACTTTGAACCAGTCTGTCGTTCTGGCACTGCTGTCACACTGTCCTCATAAATGTCCTGCACCACCCCCACATACTTACCTGCAACACCTTACTTCCTCATACAATACCACAAATCCTCTCTCCACCCTGTCATACACATTCTCTGAATTTACAAACACACACTGCAACTCCTTCTGACCTTCTCTATACTCCATCAACAATTTCAAAGCAAATATTGCATCTGTGGTGCTCTTCCTCGGAATGAAACAATACTGTTGCTCACAGATGGTCACCTCTTCTCTCAGCCTGGCTTCCACTACTCTCACCCAAATGAGGATGGGTTCCCCTTTTTGAGTCTGGTTCCTCTCAAGGTTTCTTCCTTATAACATCTAAGGGAGTTTTTCCTTGCCACAGGCTTGCTCATAAGGGATAAATGCACACCATTCACCTTGACTGTTGATTTCTGTAAAGCTGCATTGAGACAATGTCCGTTGTGGAAAGCGCTATATAAATAAACTTGACTTGACTTGACTACTCTTTCCCATAACTTCATGGTGTGACTGATCAACTTTGTTCCCCTGTAGTTACTGCAGGTCTGCACATCTCCCTTAAAAACTGGTACCAGCACACTCCTCCTCCATTCCTCAGGCATCCTCTCACCTTTCAGAATCTTGTTAAACAAACTGGTAAAAACTTCAATGCCATCTTCCCTAAACATCTCAATGCTTCTACTGGTATGTCATCTGGTCCAAACAACTTTCCACTCATCCTTTTAATCACTGCTCCCACTTCCTCCTTACTAATCATATCCACTTCCTGCTTCACTAACTCCACATCATCCAACCTTTTCTCTCTCTGATTTTCCTCATTCATCAGCTGCTCAAAATACTCCCTCCATCTTCTCAACACAGTCTCCCCACTAGTCAACACATTTCCAGCTGCATCCTTTATTACTCTAACTGAGGCACATCCTTCCCAGCTTGGTCCCTCTGCCTGGTCAAGCTGTACAAATCCTTTTCTCATTCCTTAGTGTCCAACTTCTCATACAGCTCCTCATATGCCTTTTCTTTGGCTTTTGCTACATCCCTTTTAATTCCCTCTTTTTTATGCTTACCTGCACTTCCTTATTCCACCACCACTTCTATTTGTCCTTCTTTCTCTTTTCAGATGTCACACCAAGTACCTTTTTAGCTGTCTCCCTTATCACTTCTTCATAGTCCACCTGTGTATACCTTCCTCCACTCTTATACGTCACCCTATGCTCCTCCTTCTTCCTAAAATACGTATTCACCACTGCCATTTCCATCATTTAAAAAAAATCTACCAGCACCTGCCCTTCCACATTCCTCTCCTTAAGACCATACCTACCCATCACCTCCTCATCACCTCTGTTCCAACATGCCATTAAAATTCTGCCCCAATCACTAATCTTTCATTCCTAGGTATACCTTCTACCACTTCATCTAATTCACTGAAGAATCTTTCCTTCTCCTCCATCTCACAGCCGAATTGTGGAGCATAAGCACTGATGACATTTATCATCACCCCTTCAAATTCCAGCTTCATGTTTATCACCCTATCAGAAACTCTCTTCCTCTCCACTGCACTCTTACTGTACTCTTTCTTCAGAATCACCCCTATACCATGTCTCTTTGCATCCACACAATGATACAACAGTTTAACACCCCCCCCACACACACACACACTCCTGGACTTACTTTCCTTTTCCACTTCCTGAACACACAGCATATCTACCTTTTTCCTCTCCATCATATCAGCAATCTCTCTACCTTTACCAGTCATAGAACCAACATTTAAAGTACCAACCCGAACCTCCACTCTCCTACATTTCTCCTTTCCCTGCTGTCTCTGTAGAAGTCCTCCTCCTTGCCTTCTCTTCCTTTGGCCAACAGTAGTGATATTTCCACTCTTACCCTTTTGGCTAACAATACCTGTGGGGGTCGTTGGTAACCCGGGCCTCGACCGATTTGGTATGAAATTCTGGTTTGTGATCCATGTATTTGATTTGGCACGTTTTACGCTGGATGCCCTTCTTAATGCAACCCTCGCCATTTATCCCGGCTTGTAGAGGCCAAAAATTACACTATAGCAGTCAATTAGCAGAAGGAGATAAAAAATTAGGCAAATGATTGAAAGAAAGCACATATTTCATATTTCATGAAAATAGCCTTGAAATAACATCTAATAGCAAATTACTTTTGACACAGGTGTCAGAGGTCACTGTTTACTCACTATTCTACTCACTTAGGCGTCTTCAGTATTATAAGTCCTCACATGTTAGTTTAACTGTAGTGAGATATTCAGCATTAAAACATAACATGAGAATGAATTCTGGCCTTAAATGACAGGCCAGTAATGAATTTAATAATTCAAAATGTTAATTAAGGCATTTGGCAGATGTCCTTTTCCAGAATGACTTACAATTAAAACAGCTATGGGTGAAGAGCTCCACTCAAGTACCCAATAGTAGCAGCTTAATTTGACTCACAATCTTCCAATCAAAAATCCAACATCTTAACCACTTAGCCACACCTTCAACATTGTAATTATCAATGCAATGTACTTGAAAGTAGAGATACAGTAGGTAAAATATGACTCTAGTAAAAGTAAAAGTGCTCCCTTTAAACTTCCACTTGAGTAAAAGTACAAAAGTATTTGCTTTCAAATGTACTTGAGTGTCAAATTACTTAGATTTATTATGGCTAAAATGTTCCTGTTAACATTTGTGTTAAAAGACTCTAGCTTATTTAAGTCAGTTTAGGTGAAAAGACTCCTAGCACACCAATCTTAGATGTTACTTTTAGCACACTAATCTATTAATTGGATGACATTAATTTGTCAAACACTGGCTGATATCTATTAAAATAATAATGAACCCAAAATATATTTATCTGCCATACGCATCCATCCCCTAGATTCATGTATATACATATATTTTCTATATCATCTATAGTTATTTACTTACTTATCCTTATTTTATTATCCTTATATTCTATTCCTTTTTTTCAGCTTAAATGTTGGACGGTCATATAAAGCATTTCACTGCATGTTGTACTCTGTTTGTATGTGTATGTGACAAATAAAATTTTAACTTGAACTATTTCAATGAACAATACTACAAATTGTGTGCCAAGTTGTTGTGGCAAGTTCAGGAGTTCATCATTTATTTCTCTCAAAATGTTCCACTTGCTGTTGAACTTGCTGTTGAACTGTATGTTTGGGATAAGTAGATGCCAACTAGTTATCAAAATCAAAGTTAAAAACAAAGAGCGTGCTTTACCCTGATTGGTGGCTTGTTGCGTGCTTAATCAGTTAGGTTTTTAAATAAATAAAAAGGAACAATTGATTTCTCTAAATGTAGTTGAGCAAAAAGATATTTGACTTTGAAATGTAGTGAAGTAAAAGTCTCCCCAAAATGGAAATATTTCTGTAAAGAACAGATACATGAAAAAGCTATTTAAGTACACTAATTAATTACATTTACTTTGTTACTGTCCACCACTTTACATGTTAAGTAAGGGTATTTTTATTATTAACCTTTTCTACATGGAGGAACTATTGTGTCTTATTAAGTATAGAATAGAGAAAAAAAGAGAAAGGTTAGTAAGTGGCAAACTGTCTATAGGAAAACATTTATGATCAAAATTTTAAAGTGCTTCAATAAATGGGAAGGGTGGTAGCTTAGTAGTTAAGATATATGGAGGTCATGAGTTCAAATCCCAGCCACTACCAGTCCTACCAGATGTATGAATGAGATAAAATGTAAGTCGCTCAGGATAGGGGTATCTGCTAAATACCATAAACAAACAAACAAATAAATAGTTATTAATGTATCAGGCCAGATCTCCCATCACCAATTATGTTCCTATAACAGACCATACCATAATGTTTTGTTCTTATTTAACATAAATGATATGCCATGAGTTCTACATCATATTAAGGCAAATACCTAGCAATGTAATTTCAATCAGGTTGTTAACCCAGAAAATAATTGATCTCTTATTTGATCTCTCTCCAAATCTGTTTGAAACCTGATTGCTAGCTTTAATCTGGAAACAGAGCTAATAAGAGTAATTGACATGCATTAATTGACATCTTCCGGATGTAAGGCTACCAGTTGTTCCGCTGTCAGCAGAGACACATGCAAATTGCTGACATCCCCAGATTGTTAAACAACAGGCTATCCTCCTCAGGGAGAAATAATGTGCACATCATTTCCTTTTCCAGCTCTACCAGTAGCTTCTATTTAGTTTGGTTGCTGACTGAACACATACCGTGCAGACAATAATGCAGAATATAAAATTGACAGATCATTGGGAATACAATATTCATGACCGGGTATGATTGCAAAAAAATGTGGATTAAACCTCACACAAGTCTGGCTTTAATCTGGCTCAGATTTACCCGGAATGATTCCAACTTCCTGCTATACTTTGCACTGTTTATTCCATCCCCATCAGAAGAAAGCAGAGGCCTGTCTGGCTTCAAGTTTCAATCATTTTAGCTTTGCTGTTTGCTGAGTGAGTCAGAGAGGCCGGGAAGGCCACAACGTTGCACAGCGATCTGTTTCAGGACACTGACAGCTCACAAATATACCCTGTTTTTTTTCTTGTTTTTAAGATTTGACTTTCTCAGACACCCACTTCTGGCATCATGAAACAGCTAAACATAGGCATTTAACAAGGTTCAAGGAAACGAAAAGAGGGAAAGTACTAATAAAGTCAAGAATGAATCAACTACACAATACTCTACTTGTTTTATGGGTAAATATCCAGATGATCATGCCTTGTTCTTATTTTTCAGTCTTAGCAGAACTTCACTGAGGTCAGGAAGCTTCTCTTTTGTAACACTGTAATGAGGTTGGCAAGTACAGAGTTTAGCATTAACGCCATGCTCACTTCCCGCTAATCCCTAATAAAGATCTCAGAGTGCTGGCTTTTACTGCTTAATAATTTTCACAGCAAACAAGAAACCGTCCAAATATATAAGGCATAAATGGCCACCGAAGCTTTTGGCTGCTTCCTGTCCAAAGCCAACATGCAGCACAGTGCTACGATTCAAGGCTCACATAGCATTGAGGATAGGGAAGTGCCTGTTTCAATCTCCCTTGTGTTTTAATGACCTTTATCATCGGTTTAAGCAAAACAAGCCAATTTATTCTAATAATGTTTATATGGGCAATGTATTGGATTTATTTAGACTCTATGTTTAATAGTGCTTCTATTATTATTATTTCATCTGTCTTCTGTATCCAATAATGATTGACTTCCTGGATAATGAACAGCTATTAGTAAGCACTCAGTGTCTCTAAACTATGTAAGTGATAATTCAATGCTTGCATGAGTTACATAAATGTCAAAAAGGCAAAAAGATTCGATGTACATCGGAGTGCACACCTAGTGAATGCATACCAAGCCATAGATTATAGCGCTCATACCATAGTCATTCCCCAGCACTGAGAGCTTAAAACTGCATGATGTTTGCAGTGCAAAACTGGCTAAAATCTAGAATTCTGTCCAGCCTTAAAATATATATAAAGAGATGAAGAAAGACATTAAAACTACATTGGAGTGAACTTTAATAAACTATTAATAATTACAGTTTAGACCGTGAAAAACAAAGAGAGATGTCTGTCCATGTGTGAATTACGTGTGTATGTGCCACGTCGCCACTAATAATGAATCTGTTGTTGTTAATTCCTTTTGTCATTTTTGTCATATTTCTCATTTCAACATTATCCGCTCCTTAAAAAATGATTCTTGCTTCTTGGTCCATGTAGCAAAAATTAAATACACATGTGGTCAGAATAGCAGACGTGGTAAAGTACGTGTCAGAATAGCAACAGTTGCATATCAAAAAAGTTAAGAAAACTGATAATATTTTCCTGTTCTGTTATTCAGCAGGCTTTATAACAGGACAGGAAAGGCTGATATGATTAACAGGCATGTCCAGATCTTTAAACAACAGAATCTACAAAAGCCTGCTGCATGGCCCAGTATCAGATATGTTTTTATCAGAAGGTAAAAGGAAACCTCACCAAAAATATTGCTAACCGAGTAATTCAATGTATTCCAATAGGTTACGTGGACCAGTTACGCTCAACATTAGACGTGTCTCTGTTATATGGTTATTTATAAAAGAGTACAAAAACTCCTATTCCCATGCATTTATTCGGAGCATCAGCATACCTTTCTGGGAACTCAAGTCAGATTGTAAGTCAGATTCTGAGGTCCCCCAGGCAAGATAGTTGTCTGGAGGATTTTTAGAACAAACAGCCACCCAATAAGGCCAAGGAACAATAAATAGACACATTTCCCTTTTTTTCATTAGGGGATGTAAATAAACAAAGTTTGCCTGATGATAAGAGGATGTTCTGTGTAAGGGAGAATATTTTCCCTTGTACTTTTATTTAAGGATGTGGAAATATTGATAGATAGTAGTGGCACCCTGTTGATGTTGCTATCCCTACTCACAACCTTCCCATCAAAGTTCAATATTTTTTTACAATGAGCTAGCACTTCCTTTTCTCAGGGATCAAACTACCACTGAGCTACCACTTCCCATCCTAGGGGTCAAACTACCACTGAGCTTCTACATTTTACCTCAAGGTTTGAACATTAACCCAAGGTTTTTTTAATCTTTAAGCTACCACTTTTCACCTCATGGATCCAACTATCACTGTGTTACCACGTCCCACCTCAAAGTTTAAGCTAACAATAAGATACAACTTATCACCTCAAAAGTTAAACTACCACGGAATTACCACTTCCCACCTCAAGGTTTGAGCTACCACTAAGCTATCAACTCTCACCTCAGGAATCAAGCTATCACTAAGATACCAAGCATATTTTAAAGGTTGAACTACAATGGAATTACCCACCCCACGATTTGCGGTATCACTGAACTACCATTTCCCACCCAGGGGTCGAACTACCACTGAACTACCACTTCCCACTCCAGGGATCACACTACCACTGAACTCCCACTTCTCACCTCAAGGTTTGACCTACCGCTAAGCTACCACTTCCCAACCCAGGGGTTAAACTACCACTGAACTACTATTTTCCACCTTAAGGTTTGAGCTTTCACTGAGATACCACTTCTTACGTCTGAGGACACACTACCACTGAATTACCACTTCCCACCTCAAGGTTTGAGCTACTGAATGTCTCTAGGTTACGTACGTCCAAGTAGAGTGAGCTCTGACCCCGAAAGGAGAAGGGAGATCAGAGGACTCATAGCAGGATGAAATAGCATCCACAATCCACCTGCTGAGCGTTTGCTTGTTCGAAGGGAGACCGCTCCTGGGAGGGCCATAGCAGATGAACAGCTGCTACGACTTCATCCACAGTTCCGTTCTGTGGACCGTCCAGGTAATGGGATGACCGAGGATACCTTGGGAACATACCCTGGTCTAGGGTAGTGGAAGGCACTGCCATGCCTGGAGTGAACTCCAAGAAAGAAGGGGCAACAGAAAGGGCTTAAAGGTCTCCCACTTTCTTAAGTAAGACCAAGAGAAAAAGTCTTGACTGTGAGGAACCTAGGT
Organism: Silurus aristotelis; assembly: GCF_946808225.1. NCBI lineage: Eukaryota > Metazoa > Chordata > Actinopteri > Siluriformes > Siluridae > Silurus > Silurus aristotelis. The sequence continues at coordinate 10,977,368 of NC_139574.1, forward strand.
ACCTAGGTCAGTGTCTCATAGGGATGCTCAGATAGGGCCTCCAAGACCATGGTCAAGGCTCACACAGGCACTCTAGATCTTACCAGAGGCCTCAGCCTCTAGCTAACGCAGAGGAAACGTTTCACCAATGGGTTCTTACTCAGCAACTGCCCTGTGAATGGGGGAAGCTGCAATGGTAGACATGTAAAGCTTCAGGGTGGAAGGATCCAACACCCTATAGCGAACTGTTCTTAAAGGAATTCCAGTACTAAGCCGACTGGTCAGGTAACCGAATTCAAGTGGTGTTGTTCGCACCAAACCGTGAACAGGTGCCCTCGTGGCATACGACTTTCTCATGGAGGGAGCTCTGAATTGGAGGATGGTCTCTACCACTTTGGTGGAGAGACTGGAGGCTAGTAGCTGTGCCCCCTCAGCCCCCATCTAGCTCCCGTAGCAGGTCAGCTTTATAGGCCTGCATCACAGCCATGGTGATGCTTAACCTGCTAAAGCATTAAGCTTACCCACCAGTGCTAGAGTAGTTTGAAGGGACCTGGTGGGCAGCACTAGGGAGTTCAGGGATGACAAAGCACACAGGGAGAGATAGCTAGCCAGCTTCTGTACAACCCGGGAGATCATCCCATAAACACACTTTTTTTTGGAAGGGGCAGGCTGAACAAGGCTTTGCCCAAGACCTGGACACCTCGGTGTAAGGATCCAAAACAAAGAAGGGGCAAACCCCGATGTGGAGGCAGTTAGGCAGGTTTCAGAAAGTACTCGTCTTACTGGAAGGGCAAGCTTGCTGCTGTTTGGCCGACCAATTTATCTCAAGCATAGGTCACTACCTCTAATAGCTCCTCGAAGGGGACTGGGTGAGGGTTTGTCTCTGAGGACTCGCAAAGCTCTAGTTCCTGAAGGTGAACTACCACTTCTCACCTCAGGAATCAAAATACCGCCAAGCAACCACTGCCCACCTCAAAAGTTAAACTAGCCCCTGCCTTACCACTTACCTCAATCTTTTTGTTGTTTTTTTTGCATCACTCTGTATAAACTCTAGAGACTCTTCTATGTGGTCCGAAGTTTCAGAAACAATCTGACACCAAACAATATATAATAATATATAATACAGAGGAGTCTAAGCACCCCTATTTAACATTCTGTGGTGTACACAGTGTTGGGCAATAACGCGTTACTAGTAACGTGTTACTGTAGCGCAGTTACTTTTGACATTAAATAATAATGTAACGCATTACTTTTAAAACAAATTAACCATTACCATATGGTGCGTTGTCCGTTACTTTTATAAAATGAATTAATTTTGGCTGAGGTGTAGCCTACAGCCTAACCTGTTTACAGCAGCGACGCATTGTAGGATTGGTGGATGCCAACCACTGTAAACATGAAGAAGATGCACTGTGGACGTGTTTCCGTTTATTTAAGTATGTGCGGCAGTAATGGCGAGTCAAGGCGAGAGTTTCTCAAAGTTGAAATATGCTCATTATTTCACTTTAGTTGACCATAAAGACAAAAACCTTTTAGTCAGATGTAAGCTGTGTCTTTCTGGTTCGAAGGTCATATCTCCTGCGATAGCAGCAACTCCAATCTGTCGAAGCACCTTCAAAAACTACATGCCTTGACGAAGCTAGGAGCTAACCCGGTGTTATGTTGAACATTGTTGATAGTTTTCATACTTAAGCTGTGAAAGGAACATTTGTAAGGGCTCAACACAACAGCTTTTATGATGCAGAAGCCACTTTAGTTTTTGATTCTGACTATATTATTCAGCTTGTTTTGTTATTTATTTCAGAAATCCTTGTAATATTTTCAGTTACTTTATGAATGAAGTACTGTAACTAGTAACTGTAACTAGTTACTATTTCTTAGTAACTAGCACAACACTGGGTGTACATGAATAAAACTACCATTTAGTACATTAGTCATTAAAATATAGGGTTAATGTTAACAGTTGATCCAGTTAAAAAGCATTTCATGTAGTAGTTGCAAATAGCTACTAAAGAAAACAAAGAACAGTGAAGTACCTGATGAAGGCTTGGCAGCATGCTTAACTTATTCTTTGAGAGCATCTAATTAAATGTTCTTCCTCATGCTCATAGGTCTTGAGGCCCAGGTTTATGTGGAGGCCATTTTTCACCAGGCAGCCTCTCAGACACTCTTGGCTCACTGGCATTCATTAGAATCATTAGTCATCCCTCTGTCTTCCCAACAGGGGAGAAGCCAGACAGCCGCCATGGTTGAGCCACAACAGGCCCCAGGAGATGCTTGTGGTGGTCAACAGACACACAACCAGTCAAATAATACCAATAATACATAATAATACCAGTCCAGCAAACACGATTATAAAGTAACAAAATGAGCCTGGTTTGAACGGTGCCACCTGTCTTAAAAACGAATCTAATCACATCTATCTGTTGCCAGTCATCTCGAAGAGAATGCCGCTCAGAGTTTTAATTTTGTGAAATAAAAGAGTGTCGTCTAGACTGCTCAAGGATGGTGCCTACTACAGAGTTATTTGTTTTTAAATTATAACTTTGATATAGTGACTTTAATCAAAAGTGAGAAAAGTGAAAAATAAGAAAAGTGGTCAAAAATCAAACCGGACAGCTAAACCAATTCTGTACATAAACACCACAGGCATATTTAAATATACACTAATAAATGAAACTGTAATATATATATATATATATATATATATATATATATATATATATATATATATATATATATATATATATATATATACACACACACACACACACACACACACACACACACACACACACACACACACACACACACACACACACACACACACACAGGTTCATTTATATATATATATATATATATATATATATATACAGTACATATTAGTAATATATAATATATTAGTAATTATAGTAATGTGCATTTACAGCCTCAAAATATTACTATACTTATGAAACAATTTATTTTTCAAACCATACCATGATCATTATCCTGGACACAACATCATTCATGTCTCTTTATGTTACTGCTTCATGCCATTGACTATTTTTACAGACTGTGATTAAATGTCACCTGAAGAGACAAGTGTGTGCCTTTAAACAACAATGAGAACAACAACAAAACATTTTGTGGTAGGGGAATAAAAAGATTGCTAAGCTTTATTTACTCAGGAGATTCCCTTACAGCCTTCAAGGTGATTTAAGATGCATGTTTTTTATACATGGATCTGTTTGACTACAGGCCAGATGTACTAAAATGTTTTTAGGTGGACTCTTAAATTAGCCTAAAAAAGTGTAGTTAATGCGGCATGCTTAAAATAACATGCACCTTGCATTTTCCTTTCTCACAAAGATTTTTGAGAAGGATTTGTCACAATAAGTGAGATGTTGTTGTACAAAGTGTGTGAAGAAATACAATGTTACTGAATTAATATTTTGTTTAATATAACTAAAGTCGGCAAGTAAGCGCTTTGAGCAATTTTTTTTTTAAATATGTCTGCCCTCTAAAACCAGAAAAAATGAACACAATGTATTTTATTTAGGACATTATAAGTAGTGTTGCTAAAATTGGTACTCATCCCCCTCCAGACATTCCTTGTTTTAATAATAGATTGCTTGTTTGTTTGTCTTTATCTTGTTTTAAAGTGCTTTGGGTTGCTTCTGTCACAGAGATCTGGCAACCCTTATCACCGCAAATATGCCACAAACTAGAACACCAAATCTCTCAATTTGCTAAAGCAATTCAACACACTAAGCCGAAATTTTGTGACATTTCGTACTCATTTTGTAAATGAAAAGAGCTGCAGTTTAATGTGAACATAACAATGGAATATAGTTACACACATTAATAATCCTTATGTAAAAATAAAGCACAATATAAAATTTAAAATAGATAAGGGCATTGAACACCTTTTCTTCAAAGGGGCTGATAAATCCTAGTTATGCTCCTATTAGTATGCATCCCTATATACAGTAACTGCAGAAATTCTTGAAGCTGGACATAAAACACTGAGGAATCCACAGCAATAGCGTTAGCCCTAGACACTTCCTGGTTAATGGCTAATGTGAGCGCTATGGATTCTTTAGCTTTTTCATGCAAGTGCAAAACAAATCTAAAGTAAGTAGCCACAGTGACACTGCGCTAACTTCAGTTTTTTTTTATAGCCCTGGTATTGTTGTGTATGTTTTTAAGTAATAATAATTATAATAAAATGCACCCAAAGTGCGAGGTGGAGACTAAACAAACTTGTGGTACGCCACTTAATATGCTCCTGGGAGAAACCATATTGTTCAACTATGTTCCGCACAAAAAATCGCATTTGACACGTGTACCAAACCGAAAACCATGTACTAATACATTTCGCTACGAATACGTGTACTGTTACACCACATTTATATACCGCAAGTTTGTTCAGTCTCCACCTTGCACTTTGAGTGCATTTATTTTTTTTTTTTGTGCAAAGTTTTATTAATATATTTATTTTATTGTAGTGTTATTATAGAACAGCAGCTATTGTAATGTTTTCCAAATGACTCAATTGTTCTGATGTCAGGCTCTTTTAGTATTAACATATCTTTCCCTTTGTTCTTTATGTCTACATAGTTGAACATTTCTATCATGTTACAGCATCGTCTATACTAAAACCTCATGCAGAACACATGCAGATGAAGATGTGGAATGATATTCAGCTTTAGTAATCTGAACTTTAAATTTAGACTCGAGGCATTTTGGGGCGGCAGGAAGTAGTGTTATGCGCAACTTTCTTATGTGTGCACATCTGGGCTTGTGTGTGTGTGTGTGTGTGTGTGTGTGTGTCCTGCTAAAACACACTTCCTCACAGTTTCCTTTCTCAAATAACTGGCTATTTTTCCTGTTCTTATTTTATAGCTCTGTTTACAGTCAAGGCAATATGTAAGTGTGTGTGTGTATGAGAGTGAGTGCGTTTGTGTGTGTACAAACAGTTGCACAAATACTCAGTGTGTGGCCCTTGCTTGTGGTTATGTGTATTATTTGGCTCTCAATTACAAGTTCTTTGAGTTGGCAGAATGTATGTGTGTGTGTGTAGAACTTTCTTCTCCTGCCCTTCCTCCATGTATCTTACAATTGTGTGTGTGTTAAGTTAGTAAAAAATTGTCAACTCCTCTAACATGTCTGTGCTTGCTTTGGATTTGATTCTGACTCATGCTTGGATAAAAGCAACTGCCATTTGAATAAATGTCCTTTTCTTCTCTTTTAATGGGTAAAATATCTCTATGCACGTCTAATATTCCGACTTGTTGTGGCTAAGAAAGTGTGGTCGCCAATGAAAACACGCAGATCAAAGCAAACAATAAATAGTCTGTTGTCACTGTTCGCGAGTAAACACTGTCCGGCTGAATTTATACTCTGGAGGCAACACACTCCTACCTTTCAAAGCCCAGCTGTCTTATTGATTTCTCCCATGATGAACCTGCAGGAGGGGAAAAAATAAGAAGCAGGATTTAGGCACAGATAACTTACGGAATATAAAATATAGACATACACAACTGCAGTTTTAGAGTGTATAAAGATAGAATAGAGATATACAGGATCTATAAATGTATTGCTGTTAGGTAAGGACAATTCTAGGAGAAAAACATTAAATTTTGTAGAATAATATTGAAAAAAATCTTAATATATAATAAAAAATGGCTTAGGGCATGGGACGCCTTTCTTTCATGCTGAGAAATCCTAGTTATGCTCCAATGTTTTTTCGGTAGTTTTTGCAGCTTTCATACATCATACATAAATTTTTTTAAAGAAAATGTTATATATATTATATACAGAATTCATGGTTTGGTAAGTACCTTAGATTTTAAGTTACGGTTCAGTTCCATTTCGGTTTAAAATTGCTTGCCGTTTTGTTATTAATGCAGCTTATTATATTTAACATTTGTGAACATCAGCAGTTTACATTTTTAATGCAATTTTAAATATAATGCTTGCTTGATTAAATAATATTTAAAATATTTTTTTATATATTTTATCAAAACAAAATAAAATAGAATACATCAAATTTATACAAAACATTTTTATCATGTTGATTAAATTGAGAAAAAATTTTAAATGAGCACAAATTAAATAATAAATAAATGGAAAAATCTAATCAAATAGTTGATGTGTGTTGTACATTTAACATTATATTTTCTAAAGATATTGTTCTACTTATTTCAGCATACTTTAACAAATGTCCTCATGCATGCGCAAAACAAAATCTTCTCTCCGGTATGGAGTGAGAAGCCATGTGTACCAATCCAAAAGCCCTGTACTGAAAAAAAGTTTAGTACGAATACCTTATACTTACTATAATAACGGTACAATAAATTCTATATATTATTAAAACTACTTCAAACTATTTGTTTTAATTTCTAGCTTTAAATGTTTTTTAGATTATTATCCTCATTTAACTTTTTTCTCGAACAAGAGCAAAATTATATGCTAATAGATTAAGAATACTACAAGCTTGGTAATTAATAATGTCCAGTAATATGTATAATGATCTAATATTTGGTAAATTGAAATCTTAGAATAAAAATACTACATATGTAAGAATATTCAAAATATTTTCACTTTGACTTTTCCCTTGCAGTGGAGAAATATTGTACAGAAGGGCGTATGAGATATACACACTGTATGTCGTGATTCACACCTCATTTACAACATTTCACTGATAGAAAGCATGTGTTTCAAATCGCAACACATACTCTGGGAGCCGAGCCTCTTTACGAGTCAGAGGCAAGCTGTCATCTCACAGGAGGCCATGCATAACACATCAGTTCGGCTGGGAGTGAGCCCAATTTCCAGCCTTTTTTCCCCCTATAGGTTGCTTCATCATGCGTGATCCCAAATGTGATCGCGAGAATAAAAGCACCGAAGCAAGCTGTCCACACATGACATACTGTACTTTTCTGTCATGATGGAGAGTTTGTTGATCGTCCTGGAACTCAGTTTGAGCATTCAAAATCGGGTTTACACGCATGCTCTCAGGCCCTCTGAACGCTTTAATGTGATGCTTTTCAAGAGTAATGAATGACAATTTCATGTAGTCCCTAGGTAGATATATAAAAAACAAAACATTTTTTTATCCTATTTTCTATCCACCACATCTGTTACATATACATGATTTCCACCGTATTTTTCACTGGAGGCCAAGTCCAAGGCAGATGTAAAATCAACAAGATGCATACAGTATATACAGCATATTGGTCATATTCTTAGTAAAAGTTATTCAAAAAGTTGGCCTGCAGTCACAATTTATAAATTTAAAATGGAAAAAAAAGAACTTGCACGTTGGATAATCCCAGAATTCATTATTACTGTATTGCTTCAGTATTAGGTTGGATAAAACACCATGAGAACACTTGCCTAACACTTTTTCTTGCATCCCTCTGAACTTGACGTGTACTGTATTGCTGCACATTAACATTTGTGTTATATAGTAGAGTGATTTTTCTTTTTACCACAAACAACTGCCCTTAGACTTCCATTATAAAAGAAGTTTTTTTTAGTATGGAGAAACATGCTGAAATTCTTGTCCGTGGTTTCCTCACATATGCCACAAATGCAGAGATTAGCTTTAAAAAGTGTGAGTGTGTTCATTTTCAGTAACCGCTTTATCCTGGCCAGGGCTTTGGTGGATTCAAAGCCAATCCTGGGAACGCTGCACACACCCTGGATGCCAGACCATTGCTGAGCACCATGTACAGACACATTTGCAAATAGAGTGGCCAGTCCATCTGTAAGCATGTTGTTTTGAGGAGTTAGAAGAGCAGAGAAAACCAACAAGGACATGGGACGAGCTTTTAAAATGCTGTAAAGACAGTAACCTGAGCACAGGACTGAACAGGGGAATCCTGGGGCTATAAGGTGGCAACACAACTTTGTAACACTGTGCCCCCCATTACAAATCCAATGCAATTAAGAATTGTTCAAACACTGTAGTCCTGTAGTGCACTTTTAATAAATGCTTCATGTCAAAATCTAATAATAAAATGCTGAAATATGAATTTAATGTCTTTGTGTGGCACTGAACTTACAGATATCTAAGTCTTTAGAGTTTACAAGAAGAAATATCTCCACATGAAGAGGGATGGAAAACAATACAACATAAAACAATACAATACATATATGTATCTGTTTATGAGAATTAATCACACAATTCATTTGAAGTAATAAAAATTGGTGGTGTTTTGATTATTTTTGTTAACTCTATTATTCTTCTCTGTAATAGTTAAAATAGATACAACTTAATTGCCATCGCATCGTACAGGTACACAGCGACAAAATGCAGTTTAGCATTTATCAGAAGTGCAAATAGGAGCAATTGAGCAAAGTGCAGAAAAATGTGCAAATATATGTACAGCATATGTGGATAAATGTACAGCAAATAAATATAAAGGCTATGGCAGTGAAAATGTTTGGGAGCTGGTGAAAAAGTACACTAAGAAAATATATAAAGATGTATATCAACATATATGTGAAGTTCTACTAGTGCAGGATGTGTGTAAGGCACACTATGTGTACAGAATGTGGGATATTACAACTTTCTGCTCTTAATTAAAATTGCTGTTGGTTTATGCTATGTACTTGTAAAGCGCTCTTGGGTGTTTGAGATGCATCAAAAGAATAATTCTAGGTGATCGAAGAGAAAATGCCCATGGTTTTAATAAGCTGAGTGCACACTCAAAGCTACACTTACACTGCACTTCAATTTAATATTATCCTCTAAAGAAAAAAGTTCTGTAGTCTTCTTTTCTTATGTGTATCACATTTATTGGGGTATTGCCTTATTTATGTATTAAACATTGGTCTCAAATGGCTTTCTTTTGTTGTGTAATCAAAAACATTCTTTTTTGAGTCTCTCTCCTCCACTTTCTCTCCCTACTTTTTCTCTCCACTCGCTCTCTCTTTCACGGAGTGTCTTTTTTTATTTGGTTACAGTTTTTTTTTCATGAAGTTACATAGTGCAGTGCCTCAGAGCAGCAATAAACCCGAGAGCAAAGCTGAAACCAGATCCATGAGTTACCTTGATTTTGGACCTGCTTCCTCCTCATTAATGCAAAGGCTTGAGTCAAGATTTACTCAGTCACCAGCTAAAATACCAGCTTAACATCCTGCCAATGTTTTTTTTCTATTGGTGTTGTGTGTACTTTCTGGTCAGTTTGTGTGAAACTTCACGTTTAGGTTTCTCAAGAGATTTAACTCCAATCTGGACCTTTGTGCGTAAGACTCCTGACTCGCATCTCCACCTGTAACCATTTTTCCTGTCCTTTCACCGGGTTTTTCTTTAAGTATATGTATAGTATTCTTGTCTTCCTGCTACTTTGTAAAAAAAAAACAGGCAAAAATGTGTCACGGTTTGACCAGGCGTCAGAAACTGGGAGTTACAGCACAGTGAAATTTGTTCTTTGCATATCCCAGCTTGCTCAAAAGCTGGGGTCGGAGCGCAGGGTCAGCCATGAAACGGCACCCCTGGAGCACAGAGGGTTAAGGGCCTTGCTCACGGGCCCAAGTGTGGCAGTTTTGCGATAGGGGGGCTTGAACCCCCAACCTTCCGATCAGTAACTCAGCACCTTAACCACTGATCTACCACTCCCACTTAACTAAATGTTTCCTTAAAAGCGTGAGCGTGTGAGCCTTGGAAGGAGGCATGGCTGGTGGTCCTCTGACATTACCCCCTTCTTCAGGGGCGGCTCTTGATGCCCCAATCCCACCTTTGCCAGGTGGGCCAGGCCACTCTGAGAAAGGCCTCGCAATCCATCCAGGGTGGGTGGAGGGAGTCTGGAGAAGGGAAGTCTTGGGCAGGCACGCAAAACCTAGGGCATGAGTAAGGTCAGGTGCCAGTGGCAGACACCACGGAACTTGCTGCGAACTGCCACTGGGTGGAACACCTTTGAGGCCAGGAAAGGTCTGAGGCAAAGCGAGGCCCCCTGCGGAGGTCTGGGGCGAAGCGACGCCCTCTGCGGAGGTCTGTGGCAGAGCGACGTCCTCTGCAGAGGTCTGATGCGGAGCGATGCCCTCTGCGGAGGTCTGAGGCAGAGCGACGCTTTCGGCGGAGGCGATGAAATAGGCACACTTAACTAAATGCTTCCTTAAAAGGGTAGCCAGGAGCATGGAAGCACAGTGAGCATAAAAGCATGGAAGCATGTAAGCACAGGGAACCAGAGAGGTAGGAAGTTCAGGTAATCTATGGTCGTAACTGGTAGATCGGACCCTGAGTGAGGGGGAATGGGGACCTTATAAAGGGGATAGGTAAATGGGGAACAGGTGTAGGTGATTAGTAAGAGTAGGACAGGTGTAGGTGATTAGTAGCAAGTGAGAGTGTGAGCCTTGGAGGGAGGCGTGGCTGGTGGTTCTCTGACAATCTTTACTGTACATTTAAAATCTGTAACTGCCAAGCTTTAAATATCATAGAGTGTACTTATATGTTCTGTTTTCCGACCTAATGATTTTATTCTGTATACAATTATAAAAAGCACTGTATGACTAACCAAAAATAGATAGATAGATAGATAGATAGATAGATAGATAATAAAAGAACTAGCTCCAAATGTAAAAACAATTTTGACATACTTCCCATGGTAAAAGAAACCATCCACAAGCGACCATAGTTTATTGCTACGTTTAATATTGTGGGAAGAGATGCTGTTATTTTTTAGACTCTAACAGCTATAAACAGAGAACTTTCTCCCTCAGAGAACTTTGTTGTCTTTAAGCTTATAAGCCATTAAGAAAAAGAAAAATTTTCAATGAAATGATGAAAACGGAAAAGAGCAAAATCCTAAATATTTATAGAAACAAAACATATAAACAGGCTTTTTTTTTTTGTGTGTGTGTGTGTGTGTGTGTGTTTGTGTGTATGTGTGTAGGAAAACAGCTACAGGATCTGCTCAAGGCCTTGGTGCCGAATTTAAAGACAATAAAGTTTAGGAATGCATAGAACCCAGGATGGAGTATGAGATCTAAATAAAGCCTGTTTAGTACAGTGAGTGCTGATTTAATAACAATGCTCTATACAAAGAATAATAACAAATATGGATATCAATGGGTCTCTTGGGCAAATGTATAGACTTCTTGTTCTTTGTTTTGTTTAATTTGATGCATGAAAGTTAAATGTGCTAAAAAATACTGCACTGTCATGTAGCGCTACAGTGAGAAATAAATAAACTGGGCGGTCACTGCCTTTCCTCTGAAATTGTACGCTTTTGTTGCTCAAATACCAAAGAGTTCAGAAATTGTTTTTATAACAGCACCTGCGGCGTAGTTGTGCTAAAACCAATCCCTTGCAGAAAGCAAGTGGTTTCTTATTGTTGAAACACTGCCACTGCCAAGGCGGAGTGCATGCCAAAGCTCGGCAAGGAGTGCAGTTTAAAAAAAAAAAGCAAAGGAAAAAAAATGAAACCAGACTTTTTATAGGACTAGAGAGAACATTTTGACACCAAATCAGCACAGACAAGAGAAACCAAATGCGCAAATATAATTTTTTTTAAAATCAAATTTCATCTAACTATAAACACCCTAATTAAAAGTCTTTTTAGTCTTTATGTATTACATGCATTTCACATGCACTATATGGAAAAAGGTTTGTGGACACCTGACCATAAGATTTGTATGTGCTTTTTTGAACATCCCATTCCACATTTAGTTCCCATTTGCTGTTATAAGCACCTTCATTATTCTGGGAAGATGTTCCATTAGATTTTGAAGTGTGGTTGTGGAGATTTGTGCGCATTCAGCCAAAAGGGTGTTAGTAAAGTCAGTTACTGATGTAGGGTGAGGAGACCTGGGGTTGAGGTCAGAGCTCTATATAGTAGGCCACTTAAGGTCTTTCACTCCAACCCATGTGAACCATATCTTCATGGAGCTGGCTTTTTGCACAGGTGCATTTGCATGCTGGAACATGTTTGGGTCTCCTGGTTCAAGTGAAGGAAAACTGTAATGCTACCACCTCCAATGTGTCCTATACAATTGTGTTTCCTCAAGTAACAGTTTGGGGAAAACAACATTTGACTGGAAAAGTCAGGTGTAACCAATACTTTTGTCTATACAGTGTATCCATATACACACAATAGTAAACGTATAGATATGCATTGTTGTCACTGTCACTCAGTGTAATGAATCAGCAACATCTTATAGTAAGAATAAACCTAATAACAAAATCAATATTATGTTTTGGAAAGCATTAAGACTGTAAACATCTACACAAACTACTGGAATGTCTGTGAACGAAATTCTATCCAAAACCACTCCACCTTCCCGAGATGCACAAATACAGTACAGCCTCTAGTGGGAAACGATTTAAATCTGGTCTTTGTTAGAATGCTTCATATAAATATAAATATGGGCGAGAGTGCAGGCATATTTTTAGACACTGTGGGTTGTGTGTCCTGGGGAGGATGATTCTTATCTTAAGCTTTTTTCTTTTCGTAAGCTGTTGATGACACCAGGACACTTTGGGACATTGCTGTTATTACTACTGGCTGCTTTTCAACTTGAGGACGGTTAAAAAAGTCAGGATTATGGAATTGAACCAACACTACTGTAGCTTACACATGTGCCAGAGAGGCAAACAGTGGCTTATTAATTCACACTAAGAGGTCACAACAGGAGGGTACATTAACATGGGAGTCTCACAAATTTTTTTTATAAAAACAGCCTTCACATTTCACCGTAAGCATTTTAGATTGGCTGGAGATGTAAAACTGTGGCAAAACTTTTTTTTACCATCTGGGAACTTGAGACAGGAACTGTTTTATGTGGTTAAGTATTTAGATGGTGTCTAAGTGAAAAGCAAAGAATATAATTGCACACAGAACCTCTATGGTATAATTAGAGCTGTCAATCAGTGCAAATATTTAATCGCGATAAATCGCATGATCGTCATGAGTTAATTCATGGTTAACCGCAACTTAATCGCACATTTTTATCTGCTCCAAATGTATGTTAAATTGATACTTTATAAGTTTTTAATTCTCTAATCAACATGGGCATGGACAAATATGAATGCCTAATGCAAATGTATTTTTATTATTAGTGACATAGAGCATGAAAATAAAATAAATGTAAATGTTTTAATGTAATTATGGTGTTTTAATTTACGTAAATCATCAGGACACCTAACAGAACTTTTGCTATGTTTCCACACGGACTGTTTTAAATGCCACATGTCTAAATCATGGCAGAATTTGCTGCTTGATTTGAGACTTGGCGCATCAGTAAAACAAATGTGTTAGTGATTAACTGAACACGTTAACGTTAACATTAACAAATGACAGCCCTAGTTAAAATACACTATATGGACAAAAGTTTGTGGACACCTTACCATAAGACTTTGTGTGTGCTTTTGGACAGCCCCCTTTGCTTTTATAAGAACATCGACTCTATGAAGATGTTCCACTATTTTGGGGGTTTCAGTGAAGTCAGGTACTGATGTAGGATCAGGAGGACTGGAGGTGTCCCAATACTTCTGTCCTTATAGTATATATATATATATATATATATATATATATATATATATATATATATATATATATATATATATATATATATACAGTGAGGAAAATAAGTATTTGAACACCTTGCTATTTTGCAAGTTCTCCCACTAAGAAATCATGGAGGGGTCTGAAATTGTCATCGTAGGTGCATGTCCACTTTGAGAGACATAATCTAAATAAAAAAAAATCCAGAAATCACAATATATGATTTTTTAACTATTTATTTGTATGATACAGCTGCAAATAAGTATTTGAACACCTGTCTATCAGCTAGAATTCTGACCCTCAAAGACCTGTTAGTCTGCCTTTAAAATGTCCACCTCCACCACATTTATTATCCTAAATTAGATGCACCTGTTTGAGGTCGTTAGCTGTATAAAGACACCTGTCCACCCCATACAATCAGTAAGAATCCAACTACTAACATGGCCAAGACCAAAGAGCTGTCCAAAGACACTAGAGACAAAATTGTACACCTCCACAAGGCTGGAAAGAGCTACGGGGAAATTGCCAAGCAGCTTGGTGAAAAAAGGTCCACTGTTGGAGCAATCATTAGAAAATAGAAGACGCTAAACATGACTGTCAATCTCCCTTGGACTGGGACTCCATGCAAGATCTCACCTCGTGGGGTCTCAATGATCCTAAGAAGGTAAGAAATCAGCTCAGAACTACACGGGAGGAGCTGGTCAATGACCTAAAAAGAGCTGGGACCACCGTTTTCAAGGTTACTGTTGGTAATACACTAAGACGTCATGGTTTGAAATCATGCATGGCACGGAAGGTTCCCCTGCTTAAACCAGCACATGTCCAGGCACGTCTTAAGTTTGCCAATGACCATTTGGATGATCCAGAGGAGTCATGGGAGAAAGTCATGTGGTCAGATGAGACCAAAATAGAACTTTTGGGTCATAATTCCACTAAACGTGTTTGCAGGAAGAAGAATGATGAGTACCATCCCAAGAACACCATCCCTACTGTGAAGCATGGGGGTGGTAGCATCATGTTTTGGGGGTGTTTCTCTGCACATGGGACAGGGCGACTGCACTGTATTAAGGAGAGGATGACCGGGGCCATGTATTGTGAGATTTTGGGGAACAACCTTCTTCCCTCAGTTAGAGCATTGAAGATGGGTCGAGGCTGGGTCTTCCAACATGACAATGACCCGAAGCACACAGCCAGGATAACCAAGGAGTGGCTCTGTAAGAAGCATATCAAGGTTCTGGCATGGTCTAGCCAGTCTCCCAATAGAGAATCTTTGGAGGGAGCTCAAACTCTGTGTTTCTCAGCGACAGGCCAGAAACCTGACTGATCTAGAGAAGATCTGTGTGGAGGAGTGGGCCAAAATAACCTCCTGCAGTGTGTGCAAACCTGGTGAAAAACTACAGGAAACGTTTGACCTCTGTAATTGCAAACAAAGGCTACTGTACCAAATATTAACATTGACTTTCTCAGGTGTTCAAATACTTATTTGCAGCTGTATCATACAAATAAATAGTTACAAAATCATACATTGTGATTTCTGGATTTTTTTTTTTAGATTATGTCTCTCACAGTGGACATGCACCTACGATGACAATTTCAGACCCCTCCATGATTTCTAAGTGGGAGAACTTGCAAAATAGCAGGGTGTTCAAATACTTATTTTCCTCACTGTATATATATATATATATATATATATATATATATATATATATATATATATATATATATATATACACACACACACACACATATATACATACATAGATTATATATATATATATATATATATATATATATATATATATATATATATATATATATATATATACATACACACATACATACATACACAGTACAGACCAAAAGTTTGGACACACCTTCTCATTCAAAGACTTTTCTTTATTTTCATGACTATGAAAATTGTAGATTCACACTGAAGGCATCAAAACTATGAATTATCACATGTGGAATTATATACATAACAAAAAAGTGAACTGAAAATATGTCATATTGTAGGTTCTTCAAAGTAGCCACCTTTTGCTTAGATTACTGCTTTGCACACTCTTGGCATTCTCTTAATGCCTACTTTGAAGAACCTTCAGTGTGACTCTACAATTTTCATAGTCATGAAAATAAAGAAAATTCTTTGAATGAGCAGGTGTGTCCAAACTTTTGGTCTGTACTGTATATATAATATATATAAACTTTTGGTCTGTACTGTATATATAATATATATAAACTTTTGGTCTGTACTGTATATATATATACTATATATACAGTACAGACCAAAAGTTTGGTCTGTACTTATATAGATTTTTCTACTGTTCGCTATGCAAATGATGCAAAAGAAAAAAATGCATTTTTGTGTCCATTTGTCACGTTTTCTCTTTTTTTTGGCCGCCATGCTGCAAAAATGTATTTTCTAAAATTCGTTGGAGAGAGTGAAGTACTTCCAAAAACAATGAGGACTGTTCCAAGAAGAAGTCTTACTTCATTTATACCATAGCAAGTATACCATAGCAAAATCTTGTTTGCCAAACTAATCAGAGCTACTCTGTACAATCTACAGCTCAGGTAACTCTTTGTGTCTGTATGGCTCTCTTCGGTTTCCTCTGAAACGCATGCTTGTTGGTGAAATTTTAATAAACTGCCCCGGGTGTAAATAAATGTGCAAATGTGTGTGCATAATGCACTGCAAAGGACTGGCGTCCCACCAAACTGGTCTCTTGCCCAAAGTTTTAGAGATTGGCTCTGGATCCTGCGACACCCTGACCAGCATAAAACACTTACTCCAAAATGAATGAATTAATGATTAATAAGAACCAAATTTAGATCTACATCTCAAGGCTGACTGCAGCAAGAAAAACCCCTTGAGGAAGAAACTTAAAGAGAAACAAGACCTCTCCTCAGCATTACCAGATCACATTCAATTTTTAAGTGTATAGTGTTTGATATTCTCACAGCGTCTAGAGATGTCTTTCATCGTATTCCCAAAGAAACTGTTTTCATTCCAACCAAATAAGAGTCAAGTCTTAGAGTTGTTTAAAAATCAAGAAAACAATTTCAGGCTGCAGCATATTTGGATTGAACCGAGCAAACCGGGGATAAGAACTTTCTCAATACTTTCTCAATACTTACTGCTATGCAGATAATTACATAAAGTGTCTGAAACAAAGGTCTACACAGAAAATGATTCAGTGGTTCTCACAGAATTGGGTAGTTTTTTTGTTCTACCATAATGCAATTAAAAATTGCAAGTTTTTTATTTATTAAAAAATATTTCAAAATTGCAAATTGTAACAGCACCAGCATAGCAAAAATGCTATTTTAAATAAAGAGTAAATAAAGCAAATATATATAACTTTGTTCACTTTATTTGCTATAGATGAGGCTGTTACTACTTTGAAACAAAAGAATGAACCCTACTTTCTCCACAGAGTAAATGCTGATCATGTACCCCTGCAAATCTTGAATATCTGTGAATATTTAACAATGTTTATAAATCGAAACCTCATCTGATTAATAACCAAATCTTCACTTTGACAAGTTGAATATTAAACACATTGTGAGAAGTTTGGGGAGTGATTTGGGCCGTTTGGTTCATTGACCGATCAGGAATGCTTCACGCAGGAACTCAACCCTTGCCACAACACACCCTTTGAGCGCAGGGACTCGTTTTTCAAATCCGTTCATCTCTAAAATTCCCCCAGCTCTCCTCTACAGAAAGAGAGCTTGTATTCCTGCACCTCACCGCAGCCAGGCTCAAAGGGACGCACTACTGAAGCACACTGCCTCTATTTTTTTTATTTTTTTTTACAACTAGCTGAGATTTATTCACTGCCAGCAGCTATTGGGTGGGAGATGTCATTTTTGGCACAGGCTTGGCATCTTGTATTATACAGAGATTTACAGAGATGTTAAAATCAGTCAAGAGACAGGAGACTAAGCTGGTGATAAGTGCAGCAGAATTCCCATAAATGTGTTGAGTTATTGCCTATGCAATGCATGTGCTACTTTCTAAACGCCATTCTGACAGTAGTCTCATTAGACATAGGGGGAACATAAAGAATAACTGGTAAAGAAGAAAGCTTTACTTGCACATCATGAATCAAACCAACTAACATTCAACAGGAGTTAGTTTATATATTGAAGATAAATCACTATTGCACTGTAATGTCAAACTTATGGGAAGCATTAGGGGTGTAAGGGTACACAAAATTCACAGTTCGGTACGTTCCTTTAAGTCACGGCTCGGTTAAGTTTCGGTTAGGTTAGGGGGCTTGTCCTTTTTTATTAACACAGTTTATTATTATTGACTTTTGTGATCATCAACATTTAAATTTTTTTACATTTTTAAAACAATTTAAAATAAAATGCCTGCTTGGTTAAACAATATATAAAATAGTATTTTATAATATTTTATTAACATAAAATAGAATAAATCAAATTAATGCAATACAATTTTTATTATATCAAATCAATTAAGTAATAATTTAATATATTTAGTAAAAATAAAAATGTAATAATTAAAATACAAATTAAATTAATTAAATAAATAGAAACAATTTACATTTGTTAGACCCTATTTGGGTAATATACACATGTATGTATGTGTGTGTGTTTGTTTTACATTTAATATAAAATTTTCAAAAGACAATCTACTTATTGCTGCAATATATCATTCATTCACTCACTCAGTTATCAGAATTGTCAAGATTTTCTCTTTTTAAGACAAATTCTTGTAGCTGGACATAAAAGGCAAAAGAATCCGTAGCGCTAGCGTTCACTGCTAGCCACTTCATGGTTTGCGGCTAACTCTAGCGCTATGGATTCTTTAGCTATTTCATGCAAGCGCAAAACAAATCTTATTTCCGTTACGGAGTGAGAAGCCAAAGTGGCACTGCGCTAACTCTGTTTTTGTGTGAGGTGGAGACTACTTTATACGTTCCTGAGGTAACTTGGATATTATTTATGTTCCGCACGTACAAAAAAGGATTGCGATTGAATGCACACTACGTTCAATAAAGATTTCATTTCAGTTTCAGCGGATCAGAGATCATGAAGCAAACCCAGAACAAACTGAAGTAAGCACTCCATGTAGGCTTTTGTAGTTGATCCTTTAGCAGCCAGTCACATACATTTAGCAGAGGGAAGAATATTCACTGTGTTTTTTCCTATTTAAATTTGCCATTATTAAAGAAATTACATGAAAAACATGGCTTGTTTAAGAATACAATAAAAAACAGACAGAGAATTAAGTGTTAATTTCTTTTCAGAGTTCATGACACTACTGGCAGCATAAAGCCAAAGGAGAAACAAAATATAATCACTTTGATTTGACTTATTTTAGCAGAACTAATTAGTGGTGCTTCGGTAGTTAAAAGCCTTTTGTCTAGACTACTGCACATACAGTATTGTAGTATAAAGAAATCTAATGAATTATTGTGAATATCTAGCTGAAATGCAGAATTTAACATGACAGAATGTGTTACTTTATATTATCTCTGTCCATGTGTATGTCTAATATGGGTTGTCCAAACACCAGCTGTTTCCAGACATCGTTTGCAACTCAGCTGCCACTTCCTCATTACAGCGTATGGAGCTGAGCTTCTTTACGCTGCTGCTCAGAAATGAGTGTATATGCATACATCATTATATTATTACATCACACTGGGTGAATAAAACCAGCACCAGATCCACTTTAAACAAATTGGGTAATATGAGATGTCCAGCTGGAGATCAGCCACTAATCCCACTTGGGGCCATTGTTGACCAAGAGCAAAGGACATGCTCTACGTATGTCAAGCAAATACAGAGGCTTGTTTGTCTCAAAATGTGTTCTTGTATGCTCCTGATTCAACATGCAAAAAATGTTTGGTTTCCTCGGAACTCGACTGTGGTAATGGCAAAAACTTGAATAAAATCCAGAATGCACTTTTATTGAATGCAATATGATGGTTATTTAATTGCTAATGGTCTAGTCATATTTCTAACCAAGTGTCTTGTTTTTTGTTACATTTTTTTTTATGTTTTAGAACCACACTGGTTAAAGACCTGAAGGAGGAATATACGAGTTTACATAATATTCCGAGGTGACAATTATGCAACCACGAAATATCTTTTTGAATCTTTCCTATATTTAAAATCGACTTACAAAACACATGCACACCTGTAAATATTGAACAAGTTTTATCTTTTCTAAAAAAAAAAAAAAAAAAAAGAACTACCAGGGAGCCCCAGGGGAAAATCGGAGAAGAGCAATGAGGCATCAGACAGCAATAAATAAGGAATGCTACCCATTAATTGTGTAGCACTGCTGAGACACACAATGAATAGATGAAGACTAGTTGTTTTCTAAGGAAAAGAAAAAAAATAAACTTAACTTAAAATAAATTTTTCCTCCATTTACTGTATTTGGCCTTATTGGGGGCGTGCAGTGTAAAATACTGGAACACAATGTGTCCAGTGTGTGAGTGTGTGTATATTTAAGCGTGCTTGTGCGTGCATGCTCTAATTCCATTCAGAGTTTTCACTAAGTTCCATTTGTTATTACTGCACATAGCTGATAAAGTAAATCTGATGGGTTCACTAGCTGTCCATGAACTTGTGTGCTGGGGTTATCGAGTTCGTCTGCCAATCATACACACTTTATTGAAGGTATTACTTGAATTGATTTGAGGTGGACCCTTCTGTAACTTTATATAAAGTTTAATAAGTGCAAAATGTGAATTATTTACAAGGCAGCACATTAATTTAAGAGGCAGTACATTAATTTAAGAGGCAGTACATTCATTTAAGAGGTAGTACATTAACGCTGCATGACTCAGCATCCATATCTGGTTCTTGGTCAAATGTTGCTGTTTATTAAAGCTCAGGGGTAAGTGGTTTTTAGGTCAGAACGCTTTTAATAATATTTTAGTTCGCCTGACTTTTTGGCAGATTCGTTAGAATGTCTGTTCAGAGGAGAATATCGAGTCTCTGTAGAGACTGGATGCGGCTCTGTCAACAAGAAAAAGCAAAGGAACACCAATTGACTTCCAGCTTATGCTGCAGTGTGTCTTTTTTTATGCAGGTCTGGGTCTTTTTTATGTTTGAGAACTCTGGATGTTATTACGGACAGGATGGTCCCCCATCTTTAGTTTAAAACTGGTTATATTAAAAAGTAGGCGCTACATATGCTAGTCTAGGTTGCTCATAGGAAGCCTAGAGTTCAAACAGAATACTGCAATTAATCAAAACTATATTAAGTAATTAAAATACAAATTTACTATTAAATTGAATTATTCATTTGATTCTTCTTTGCTTTGTGATTTTCTACTTGAAGAATCATTGATATAGAAAAACATAGTTTCTTGCCACCGATTGATCTTTTAATCTAAATAACGACGACTATCTGGAGTTATTTATCCCCATAGCAGGAAGTGACAAATTCTGAACCAAAATTTAAGTTTAAGGTACATTTCTGGAAATCACATTAGAACAAAACTGTATTTGCTGATTTATCAAAAGTTTTTCAATAACATTCTTTTAATTTAATTAAATTTAATTCAGTTCAATTAAATTTCAAAAGAATATACTGTAGCTTTTAGAAATTGACAGTGTCCCAAAGCTTTATAGGAGTAAATAGATTATAAATTAACATTTTTAATTTGATATTTATAAATCAGTTTATCCCTAATGAGCAATACAGAGATGACAGAGCCAAGGAAAAACTTGAGAGGAACCAGACTCAAAAGTGAACCCATCTAAATTTGAGGGACACCAAACCAAATTTCTAGTAGAGAGAATGAGAGAAAGAGAGAGAGAGAGAGAGAGAGAGATTATGTTTTACTACTCATAATAATCATAATAATCATATTAATGATAGTGATAATTTTCATGATTATAAATATCCAAAAGATCACTCTGTTTTATACCTATGCACCAGAAAATAAATACAGAAATGATGAATAAATACTGATATCAGGTGCTATGCGTAATATATAAATGTACTAAGATTACAGGCTAGGATCACAGCATGTTATGTAACACACAATGTGACACAGAGCACATCTGTCCTGAGAGAGAATGTGTTCCAACAATGCTGTTCATCTCCATCTCCATCTAGCTGCCAGTGGACCTGCCCTCCAACCTCCGCAAGACAGTTTTATGTGTCTGTGTGATTTGTGAGCATGCGTAAATGTGTGTCCTCATTACTCTCCTCAATCACCTGCAATAACACCGATCTGTGGATTCTGTCTAACTAACAGAAATCACTTTCCTTATAAATGATGTTACATTATGTTAGTACAATTTTATGTGAAAGAATTATGCATATGCACTGACCGCATGACTTGATAAAGATGTGATGCATATACAGATATTAATGCTGTAGGTTCAAATCTCGGGAGCTCCATCAAAGCATACAAAGTGTTTTATATACCAGCTGTGGTCTTTAGCACTCCTTTACCACATACTCTGTCGACAGGTAGGTTGAGTCTGAACAGACAGAAAAGTCAATAGGTCTAATTTTCTTATAATGACTATTTTTTCTGAATTTCATCATTCAATTTTCCAGTGTATTAGAAATTAGGGACATTAGCACCTGGGAATATGCCCATTACTCACACTGATGAATCACTTTCAACAATCTGGTGATCTTTGTACAAGCAACTAACCTTAAATGCAAAAACCTGTATCAAACCTGTTTGAAATTTTTAGATAGAAAAACATGATGTACTGTGAGCTGCTTGAATCTTTTAGGATTTTAATTATAAAGTATGTACTATTCTAATTAATTAATTGGAGGTCAGAATGCCTGGATCCCACCAATGCTTAAGTGGATAATATCAGGAAAATACAGTAGATTTGGAATCAAAGACCTGCTGCTTTATTCATAAAAACTGTCCTTTGCTCATCCCATTCCTTTTAAAACTTCCACCTCTGACATCTCAGTGAGGGCTGCTCATTAGGGATTTAACTCCACATCTGGATTTCTGTAAAGCTGGTTTGTAAAAATGTCTATTGTTCAAAGTGCTATAAAAATAGATTTGAATGTAATTAAAAATGTTAAAAGACTTATAACAGATGTTTACAATAGCAGAATGCACAAACAGCAAAAAATGTGCATGCTATTAGATTTTACTTAATATCTATTCTTAAGAAATATGGTGTCCTTGTGTACGTTCTACATCATCAATCACCGAGTTTCAAAAATTGGCAAGTACTGAAGCAGCTAGAGAGGATGCATGAAATGACCTAGATATGTTCTTTATACTCTACTTCAGATGCAGACTTGAGAGCGCCAAACACATTTGAAGTCCCAGCAATCATTGAGGCAATACAATGTTGAATGACTGAATTGTACATTTCAATGTCAGTTACCAAATAACCTTGCTGAATATGTATCTAAAGCTGATGACTTTAATATACGCTTAGACTGAAATGTACTGTATGAGTTTGCATTTATCGCATATCCCTCTGAAGAATCTTTATGAAACTATGCTTTCATCCTAAATAAAGGCTGAAACGGTTAGCTTCAATTACAGTTAACATGAGGTTGCATTTAAATGACAGTAATATCCAACTACTAGAAATGTATTAAAACGGTCAATTGTGCAACAGAAAATTGCAGAACATCTCAATTCTTGCAACGATGCATTCTGTGTCTTACATGTCCTTCTGAGGTCAATCTTGCAAAAGCCTTGCAAGACCCGCCTTCACAAAAACGCAAGTCTATTCTTTGTGCTCATAAGCTTATAGACTGTGTTTCCCATTTGCCACTGCACATCACCAGATCATGTCACATGACTGTTTGTACTTGTGTTACATTTTGGTTAATGAGCACAACTATTTAAGCCATTGTCCTTAGACTTCTTATGTACTTTTCCCCCCAAAAAAATTATAGCTTTTTTGTGTGTACATTTATGTTGTCTTTCTTCTTAGAGATTCATTTACATACAAATCTGCACCTGCATCTCAGACATTTAAATAAATGTTACTGAACAAACTTCAACAAAAAAGAAGCAAAATATTTTTCTTGGAACCTTTTGGAAAAAAGAAATATCTTGAATTTAGCCAAATTGAATATAGTTGTATTTTTTGCTGATTGACTGTAATCTATTATAAGATTTCCAACCAAATATAAAATGATTAAACCTTTTTCTATTGTTATTGTTGTATTGTTCCTATTGTTAGTACTTTGAAAGCTTGAAATGGTCTTTGATAGATAGTTTGATAAATAGTTATTTTGTCAGATCACTGATTTTTTTTTTTTTAAGCCATTGTTTTAATCAATCATTAATCAATAGATAACTAGCTAAATAAAAATAAATAAATAAATAAATAAATAAATAAATAAATAAATAAATAAATAAACAAAATTATCAATCAGACTAAGGAAATATCTTCTTTTGGCTGCTCCTGTTAGGGGTCACCACAGAAGATCATCCTTCTCCACAGAATAAGAAAATATACAACATAAAATATGCAGTTTTACATTTCGTTTTATGGTTTTTGTCAGATGTCCTTATCTAAAGTGATTTACAAAATGGTTTAAAGCCTCCATTAATAGACAGACTCCATATACCACCAATCTAAACTTTGCTGGAAAAGAAAATATTTTGAAAGTGAGTAGAGAATGAGGAGGAGCTTCTTCCCGCAGGCCATTCGGTGTTTAAACCAGGAAACACCCAGGATCCAAAAGCTGGTCCACTCTCTCCATCATCACTTCTTCTCTGTACAGATTTCACCTTTCCCACCACGACACTTTAAACTCTGGACTTGCACAGCAAAGTGCACTTTATATTTATTTATTTTATACCACACCATTCTGCACACGGACACTTTATGGACACTCTATACCACACACGGACACTTACGGACCCTTACACCACACCATACCGCACACGGACACTTACGGACCCTTACACCACACCATACCGCACACGGACACTTTATGGACAACCCACCACTAAAATTGTCTATTGTTTACACTTTGGTACACATTGTTTATTGTTTCACTGTCTACTGCCATAAGGATTTTCTTTGTATATACATTTTTCTCTTTGTTTACATACATATCTTTATATATTCTTTATATCTTATATTTTATTTTATATAGCTTTTATACTTTATTTATCTGCTTTTTTTCTTTCTCCCCACCCTATTCCCCTCTTGCCGGACCGTCATATAAAGCATTTCACTGCATGCCGTACCCTGTATGTATGTGTATGTGATGAATAAAATTTGATTTGATTTGATTTGATTAGATTTTTTTAAGGAGAAGTGCTAGTAGAAGAGCTAATTTAGTTCTTTAAAGATCAATTGAAGTTTCGTTACACCACCGCGGTGCAGAACAGAAAAGAGTGTAGAAGCATGTCTTCCATTTACCCTGACAGATATGGGACCAGTCAAGCAGTGGTAGAGAATTGAAGAGAGTGTGATGCAGTGTGGGGTGAGATGAATGCTTTGATTGAGAGAGGTGCTGGTCTGTTTGCAGGTGAGCATCAGTGGTTTCTATCTGATGTGGGCTGATACTGGAAGCCAGTAGAGGTAGTGTAGCAGTGGTGTGGTGTGGGAGACACTAGGAAGGTTCAAAACAAGTTGTCCTGCTGCATTCTAGATCACTTGCAGAGGTCAAATATCTTTAAGGCATGTCTTTTAGACATATCGACCTCTGAAACAGATCCAGAATGCAGCGAAACGAGTAAAAATATTTCATATAAGCGTTTGTTTAAATCATATTTTTATTAATCGTTTATAATAGTCTCGCCGTAAGAAATATCAGATCAATTTTCTCATATTTGAGATCTTTTCACTTGCTATGATTTCAGTTTTTGCAGACTCTACATTCTGCCTCTGAAAACACTTCTGCTGGATTTGAGCACTTTTTCTATTCATTATGTGCCGACTCCTCATCTTGTGCACAGATGTTGTGGCTTATAGCTGCTCAGAGATCGTGTATACTGCTGCGTGCCAGTTATGAGCAGTGCTGCTTGGATAAATTCCCAGTCAGTCTTTGGGGTTTCTGATAAACCACCCTCTCCCCGTGTCAGGGTAAACAAGATCCAGGAGAGCCATTCAAATGTTTGGGTCATTAGTCAGAGTTACCATTTAAACGTATTCATTCGATATCTTTTTGAGAGACTGATTAGGCTGGTACTTACAATTGAAGTTGGGCTCGATGTTGTCTCCTGCTAGCAAGCTGTTAATGGTGATCTGAAATATGATGTGCAGCAGTAGGAAGGACAAACTGGTGAAGCACAGGGATTTCAGCAGACGTCCTGTGTGGCCTGGAGGAGAGACATGGTTGTGTTCAGGAAAAAACATGGAAACATTAATGAATTAATCAAATTGATTGGTGATCAGAGTGTTTCAGATCTAAAGTTTTAAACTCATATTTATTCCTGAAAAAAAAAACGGTGTATATACGAAATATTATTAAAAGGGTATAAAGACGACAAGCTCTGAGCGCAGCTCATATGGGGAGGAAATCCAGAAATCCAGTTGTCTGGGTAAACATACACGTGCAATCCTGTGTGTCTACATGCTATGTGAAAAAGCTGCCATAATCCAGCACTGTTAGCAGTAATACACTCTGCTTAACATCTCTCTCTCTCTCTCTCTCTCTCTCTCTCTCTCTCTCTCTCTCTCTCTCTCACACACACACACACACACACACACACACACACACACACACACACACACACACACACACACACACACACTGTCTCTCTCTCACTGTCTCTTACTGTCTCTCAGTAGTAAAATAACTGATGTTTTTGGCAGCATTTAGGCCGTTCGTCATGCAGAGACCGCTGAGCGCAGTGTGAGTTCAGTGCTGTGCCATTTTCAGAAAACTTCAACTGCAACGGCATGCGCAGGAGGAAAAAAAGCTGGACTTGATTTGTCCTCTGGTGCATAAACACTCTCTTGTGACATGATGGACACATGGAGTAAAACAGCAAGGGGTGGATGTTGAGGACTGTTTATCACAATTACTTTAAAAGTCAGTAATTAATATACAGCATGGAGAATAGCATAAAAACACAGCCACAAACACAACCTTAGACATTTAGATAAACAGTGATATGTGTTAAAACAAATCAGTAACAACAAACCCATACATTAGTATACAAACTTTATTAGTGAAACAATTAGACAAATCCGTGACTTTTTTGCTGCTATAATAAACTCTGATCTTCTGAGAACATGTTCCACTACATTTTGGAGTGTGCTTGTGGAGATTTGTGCAGTCAGCATTATAATTAATCCCAAAGGTGTTCAATAGAGTGGAAGTCAGAGCTCTATATTAGGCCACTCAAGATCTTCCACTCCAACCCCATGTAAACCATATCTTCATGAAGTTGGCTTTGTGCATAGGGGCATTGTCATGCTGGAACAGTTTTGAGTCTATTATTTACTTTAGCAATGTGAGCTACAGGAGCTCGTCTGTTGGATCGGACCACACGGACCAGCCTTCGCTTCCCATGTGCATCAATGAGCCTCGGCCGCCCATGACCCTGTCGCCGGTTCACCACTGTTCCTTCCTTAAACCACTTTAATAGATACCACTGCAGATCAGGAACATCCCACAAGAGATGCAGTTTTTGAGATGATCTTACCCAGTCGTCTAGACATCACAATTTGGCCCTTGTCAAACTTACGCAAATCCTTACACTTGCCCATTTTTCCTGCTTCTAACACATCATCATTGAGGACAAAATGTTCACTTACTGTCAGGTGCCATGATGAAGAGATAATCAGTGTAATTCACTTCACCAGTTATAATGAATGAAAGTCTTCTTATTCTTTTGATTACATAAGTGTTAATTAGGGATGCACCGAAATGAAAATTCTTGAAATGAAAACCGAAAAAGAGGAAAGCAAGGCCATAAAAACCGAAAACCGAAACACAGAAAGAAATTATGCCAATTATTATTACCATTGCATTTATGGCTATGACTGTGTACTAAACTTACTAAAATCAAGGCATTTTAATTGCATACATTAATATTAAAGTTTCAAAGGATAAATCAATTACAAATTATGAAAATATTTATTTATAGCACATTGCAATAATGCACAGGATAAAATAAATAAAAATTCAAACAATGTCTGTCGTGAAACTAATTGCTGAAATATCTGCAGTTATATGCTTATGAACGTGAGTTGCAACAACATCAAACAGCTCAGGTAAACAAACCTCTGAAAAATGTCGTCTGCTCGGTATGGAATTACGGGGCTCAATGTGCTCGATCAGCCTACGAAACCCCACATCTTCTACGACAGAGAATGGCTGATCATTTAAGGCAATGAATACCATAATCTTTTGTGTAATGACCTTTGCCATGACACTTTTACTGGGAAACTTCCTTGCCTTTTCAAAAACGTCCACCACAGATGGAGTGCGTGTGCTCGGAGGCTTCCTCTCATATTCAGCATAGCGATCGGGATGTTTGGATTTCAGGTGATAAATTAAACCCGACGTGGAGAAAGTCTTTGCGGACGCACCCCCTCTTGAAACTTCGGCATTACATGTTTTGCAAATCACAGATATACTGAAATATGTCCACACCGCAGACATGGTTCTTCAGACATGCACGTGCAGGCAGCGGTTTCTGTTTGCGTCATCACAACAAACTGTTTCGGCCGTGTTTTTTCGGTGATCAAAGTCTTTCGGTGGCCGAATATTCGGTGCATCCCTAGTGTTAATGTACTTAAAAACACTTAGTTGAGTACATATAGGAGTACTTTTAACACCTCTTAGTAAAAATAAAAGGATTAAAAAAAGCCACATTCACAAGATTTGTTTGAGTAAAATTCTGCTTTAATAAACAATCCACACTTTCACTCTCCGGGCTGAAAAGCACAGCTCTTAAATGATGATGTCTGTTCGTGACGACTGGCCTCTTGAAATGAAAAAGTGGCCACTGCATAGAGTGTGAGTGAAAGTAAGGCTTTGCGTTGGAGTGTGACTGGATGAAGGAGACAGCCAGACCACAGACACAGTGCAGACCTGCGCTCCTCTAAACACACGCCAAAGCTACACTTCCATTCCTCTCCCACAGGTAATACCCCATGGGTCAACAAACTGTCACAAGCAGCTGATCCACAATCACTTTAAAGAGTGGGGGCTTATAAATATCCTTATAACTAAACCATCCACAGTAGCAGAGTCCTTCAGACGAGTGGCAGTATCCAGGCCACACTCTCATAATAAGAAACCTAATATCGTAATAACACCTTTAGGTGTTGCAGCAAAAAAGATGTCTCTGGCATTAAAACATGAGGAACACCACTGAATAGCATTACTGATTACTATGATCCTCATTAAAGTAGACCATGATACTACCACCACCATGATTGACAATTTTTTTGGTACTCCTCACCAGGGCGTCGCCACACATGCTGAACACCATCTGAGAAAAACAAGTTCATCTTAGTCTCATCAGACCACAGGACATGGTTCCTGTAATTCATGCTGTTGGACAGGTTGTTCTTTAGCCAACAGTTTGGCTTTCTTGTAAACCAGCTTCAGAAGAGGTTTCCTTTCTGGACGACGGCCATGCAAACTGACTTGTTGCAGTGTGCGACGTCTGGTCTGAGCACTGATAAGCGGACCTCCGCTTCTGCACCCTTTAAAGCAATGCTGCAGCACTCATGCATCTGTTTTTTGAAGCAGCTTCTGCACCTGACACACAGCACAAGAACTCAACTAATTTGAAGGACCCCTGTGAGTCCTGTTCTGAGTAAAACCCGTCTTTGGAAAACCTCTGAATGACCCTGGCTACAGTACTGTAACTCAGTTTTAGGGTGTTACAGATCTTCTTATAGCCTTTGCTATTTTTGTAGAGAACAACGAATTTAATTCTTAAATCCTCATCCTCTTTTTACCATGAGGTGCCATGTTGAACATCCAGTGGTCAGAATGAGAGAATAATACTCAAAGCACCAAATTTTACCTGCTAATACGAGAAAAACAAATTTGTATGGTCCTGTCAAGCAGACAAAAACATAAACATAATAAATAATACATGCGGCTTTGCATGGTTACACAAAGTACAGCTGTTATCACTTAGGGTGTACTCACTTTTGCTGCCAGCTATTTAAACAATATGTATGTTGAGTTATTTTTCAGAGGACAGTAAATATATACTGCTATACAAACTGCAGACTGACTACACTAAAATATCTACTTCTTCTTCTTTCGGCTGCTCCCATTAGGGATTGCCACAGCGGATCATCCGTCTCCATACCACCCTGTCCTCTACATCTGCCTCTTTCACACCTTTCAACTCTTTCAACTACCCGCATGTTTTCCCTCACCACATCCATGAACCTCCTCCTTGGCCTTCCTCTTTTTCTCCTACCTGGTGGCTGCATCCTTAGCATTCTTCTACCAATATAATTCATGTCCCTTCTCTGCACATGTCCAAACCATCTCAATCTTGCCTCCCTCACCTTGTCTCCAAAACATCCTACATGTGCTGTCCCTCTAATAAACTCATTTCGAATCCTGTCCATCCTTGTCACTCCCAACGAAAACCTCAACATCTTCAGCTCTGCTACCTCCAGCTCCGCCTCCTGTCTTTACTCAATGCCACTGTCTCTAATCCATACATCGCAGGTCTCACCACAGACCTATAAACTTTCCCTTTCATTCTTGCAGATACCCTACTATCACAAATCACTCCTGTCACTTTACTCCACCCACTTCACCCTGCCTGCACTCTTTTCTTCACTTCATCACTCTTCATTACTTTGCACTGTTGACCCCAGATACCTGAACTAACCTCTTCCACCTCTTCTCCCTGCAACCGCACCACTCCACTGCCCTCCCTCTCATTCACACACATGTACTCTGTCTTACTCCTACTGACTTTCATTCCCCTTTTTTCCAGCGTATACCTCCACCTCTCCCGGCTCTTTTTAACCTGCTCACTACTCTCACCACAAATCACAATATCATCTGCAAACATCATAGTCCAGGGAGACTTCTGTCTGACCTCGTCTGTCAACCTGTCCATCACCACTGCAAACAGGAAAGGGCTCAGGGTCGATCCTTGATGCAGTCCAACCTTCACCCTGAACCAGTCTGTCTTTCCTACTGCACACTTCGCTGCTGTCACACTGTCCTCATACATGTCCTGCACCACCCTCACATACTTCTCTGGACGACCAGACTTCCTCATACAATACCACAACTCCTCTCTTGGCACTCTGTCGTACGCTTTCTCTAAATCCACAAATACACAATGCAATTCCTTCTGTCCTTCTCTATACTTCTTTATCAACATCCTCAAAGCAAATAAGGCATCTGTGGTGCTCTTCCTCGGCATGAAACCATACTGTTGCTCACAGATGGTCACCTCTTCTCTCAGCCTGGCTTCCACTACTCTTTCCCATAACTTAATGGTGTGACTGATCAACTTAATTCCCCTGTAGTTACTGCAGGTCTGCACATCTTTCTTATGCTTAAAGATCGGTACCTGCAAACTCCTTCTCCATTCCTCAGGCATCCTCTCACCTTCCAGAATCTTGTTAAACAATCTGGTTAAAAACTCCACTGCCATTTCACCTAAATATCTCCACGATTCTACCAGGATGTCATCTGGTCCAACCGACTTTCCACTCTTCATACTCTTAATCGCTGCTCTCACTTCCTCCTTACTAATCCTATCCACATCTTGCTTCACCAACTCCACATCATCCAACCTTCTCTCTCTCTGATTTTCATTATTCATCAGCTGTTAAAAATACTCCCTCCACCTTCTCAACACACTTTCCTCACTAGTCAACACATTTTTATCTCCATCCTTTATTGCTCTAACTTGCAGTACATCCTTCCCAGCCCGGTCCCTCTGTCTGGCCAATCGGTACAAATCCTTTTCTCCTCCCTCAGTGTCCAACCTCTCATACAACTACTCATATGCCTTTTCCTTGGCTTTCACCACATCCCTCTTTACCTGCTGCCGCATCTCCTTGTACTCCTGCCTACTTTTCTCATCACTCTGTCGATCCCACTTCTGTTTTGCCAACCTCTTTCTTCTTAAGCTCTCCTGCACTTCCTCATTCCACTACCACGTCTCTTTGTCTTCCTTTCTATTTCCAAATGTCACACCAAGTACTTATCTAGCTGCCATCCTCATCACTCCTGCAGTAGTTGCCCAATCATCCAACACCTCTTCACCACCACTGAGCCCCTGTCTGACCTCTTCCCTGAACCTCACACTACACTCTTCCTCCTTCAGCTTCCACCATCTTATTCTTCTTTCAGTCCTCACTCTTCTCCTCTTCTTCTTCGCCTCCAAAACCATATTAAGACCACCATTCGATGCTGTCTAGCTACACTGTCCCCCGCCAACACCTTACAGTCTCCAATCTCCTTCAGGTTGCATCTCCTGCATGGAACATAGTCCACCTGTGTGCACCTTCCTCCACTCTTATAGGTCACCCTATGATCCTCCTTCATCTTAAAATAAGTGTTCACCACTGCCATTTCCATCCTTTTAGCAAAATCCACCACAAACTGCCCTTCCACATTCCTCTTCTTAAGGCCATACCTACCCATCACCTCCTCATCACCTCTGTTCCCTTCACCTACCATTAAAGTCTGCCCCAATCACCAATCGTTCTTTCCTAGGTACACCATCTACCACTTCATCTAATTCACTCCAGAATCTTTCCTTCTCCTGAATCTCACAGCCGACATGTGGAGCATAGGACTGATGACATTTATTATCATCCCTTCAACTTCTAGCTTCACATTCATCACCCTATCAGAAACTCTCTTTAACCCCACTACACTCTTACTTTACTCTTTCTTCAGAATCACACCTACACCATTTCTCTTTCTATCCACACCATTATAGAACAGTTTAAACCCACCCCTAATGTTCCTGGTCTTACTCCCTTTCCACTTGGTCTCCTGAACACACAACATATCTATCTTTTTCCTCTTCATCATATCAGCTATCTCTCTCCCTTTACCAGTCATAGTACCAACATTTAAAGTACCAACCTGAACCTCCACTCTCCTACACTGCTCCTTTTCCTGCCGTCTCTGTAGATGTCTTCCTCCTCCCCTTTTCTCCCTTCGGCCAACAGTAGCCCAATTTCCAACGGTACCCTGTCGGCTAACGATACCTGTGGCAGTCTTTGTTAACCTGGGCCTTGACCGATCCAGTATGAAATTCTTATTTGTGATCCGCATATTCGATTTGGCAAATTTTACGCTGGATGCCCTTCCTAACGCAACCCTCCCCATTTATCCGGGCTTGGGACTGGCACTAAGAGTGCACTGGCTTGTGCCTCCCTAATGGCTGGGTTGACTACACTAAAATATATAAAATTTAAATTTCTATAGTATTGTCCCTTGAGAAGAAACACTAAAATGGTTGCTGAAATGTGAAAAGTGTACTAATTTTTGTGAGATACTGTAATTTTCATATTTAAAACAAAAAGTAATACACATCTTTCATCAATTTATAAATGTGTACTTCAACACCTCCCTGTAATCACCGTGGAAACCTTACAAAGGTGCAGTAGGCAATGCCAAGCTACGTCTGCCAAAGTGTCATTCTTTTTACAATGCTTTACTGTTGTGGAAATGTTTTACAGGCCCCTGTAAAGCCACACTGTATTTTATTGTTAGTTTTTATGGTTTGTATTGGCTTTGACTCTGATTAGAATGTGTTTTATTCATAACAGCAAATAAAATGGCCAAAATCAGTTGTAACAAAACCATGCAATGACTTAGCTCTGAAAGTATGGCTAAAAAGGTGACAAAAAAAATACACAGATTCATCCGTAAATGCCTGATCCTTTAGCAGCAGTTCTGGGGTCAGTTTTGGGACACCACTTTATCACAGAGCATCTTCTCACAGCTAGAAGCAATTTATGACTAGTCTAACCACCTACAATAATTCTGAACATCTGCAGAAAAACCAGACAACCCAGATGAAAACCTTACAGATATCAGAGGAACATAGACCCCCTCCCAATACACCTGAGCTCAGGATCAAACTGAGGACTCTGGGGGAGGTGTAAAGCATCAGTAGCAAGAAAACACCATGTCATTTAAAAAAAACAGACACAGTGATATATATACTGCAGCAATAATTTAATTAGTTAGAAATTTTAAACATTAAACAGAGATGTACACACTAGTGATGCACCAATCATGATTTTTCATTACCGAAATTTATAAGCAAACTGGCCCATTTCGATTTCTGATTAAAAAAATATTTTTTCAAGCAACAAACAGGAAAAAATGTCTGTTTCGTTTCTAATCCAACACCTGAGAAGCTAAGCAGACGTTCACTGTCAACGCTTGCGTAGGGCCAGAAAGCGGCTTGTGTTTGTGCGCCAGTACACCAATTGCCGTTCGCTTTTTAGTATCTGTGCTTCAGATGGGTAGCTCTTCATTTCCAGTGCTGTGTGGATGCTGTATCCTGAAATCACTTCAGAATTTTCTTTCTATAATTTATCGTGCATTTGCCAACAGTGATTTTGCTCTGTGTGGGATGAACTTTTAAATGTCTGCTCAAGTTTGTTGTTCCTCTGCGTTTAACATGTCTTTTGCAGACATTGCAGATTGCAATCTTTACGTCCTGCACACAAATTTCGAAACACTCCTATGTTCACGAAGGATTAGGGCCTCAAATGTAGTCTGATCGCGATCACACATTATACGCCCGGTTCCCATTAATGGCCAGTCAACCAGTGCATCCCTAGTACACACTGTTTTCAATAGAATCATGGAGAAGGTTACAATCTGTACACACCCCACAAACACTTTTATAATTAGAATAAAGGTCTGGTTTCAGTGCACTCTGACCCCGAGTTACAAATAAGCTGGAATATGCAAAGAAAATAATTTTGCTGTAATGTATATGTAACAAATAAAGGCTATTCTACTATTCTTCTTTCCTATTTCAAATAGCAACACCTTATTGACTAAGGCAAAAATATTTGCAACATTTATAGAAGTCACACCGGATATTGCCAACCAAGTTATTGTACACTTTTGTGTCATTTATGCTAATTATGACACAAAATAATAAGGCATGCTATATGGACAAAAGTATAAGGACAGTTGGAGACACACAATTAGATACTGTAAATTGTCTTTGGATGATGTAGCACAAATATTTCCCTTTACTTGAACTAGGAGACCCAAACCTGTTCCAGCATGACACTGCCCCTTGTGCACAAAGCCAGCTCCATAAACATATGATATACATTGGATAGAGTGGAAGATCTTGAGTGGCCTCCTATAAAGGTCTGACATCATCATCTTTAAGCACCTTTGGGATGAATTGGAGTGCTGACTGCACCACAGGCCTCCTCACTTCACTTGCATCAGTACCAGACCATTAACACACTTGTGGCTGAATGAGCACAAATCACCACAAGCACTCCATATACAGAGGAAGATCTTTTTAGAAGAGTGGAGGTTATTATAAAAGCAAACAGGGACTAAATATAAAATTGGCCTTTCCACAAACCTTTGCATTGTTTTTTGTTTTTTTAATGTGTGCATAATTCGTAGTGCTGAGAGTGTGATTTGTATTTATTTGGGGGCAAGTTGGATATGATTGACCAAGTAAATACAGACTAATCAATAAAGAAATTAAATCTAACTAAAAGTTGAGCCAATTTTATAGTTGCTTGTGTGCCCATGTGTTGATGGAGTTGTCAGGAACCATGCAAAGCTTTAAGAGATACAACAGTAAAATGTACTTTAAAACACCACTAGGGATACTGTAAACGCCTGGGCTGCTGCAGGCTGATCCTGGCACAGGAAGCTCAAATATGGACCAGATGTGTTTGTGATGTCGGCACGCAAGAACAAAGAGGGTTGTGTTAGTGCCTGCCTATCTGCTCGCCGTTTGGGCAACAGGCTCGGATTTCATTTCCCCCTGATGGGCTACTTCATCCATTCTGTGATGACTGAATAGGTTTCTGTGTCATGCTGCAATACTACCTCAGTTAGACTTCTCTAAATACCTCCATGTGTATTATAAGGATGGCAATAAAGCCAGATTAAACTAGAATATGTGTTTCTATGAAGGTCCTTGTGCATGCCAAAGAGGTTAATATTGTCATCCCAAATGCTGAAATTTCATCAGTCTAATTGTATTTAAACACCAGTTCTCGTCTTGCCATAATTAGCAGTGAGCTGTTTAGGTCATTTTGAAAGTCTCCTGCTGAGAGTCTGGCTCACATGAATCCGAAGTGCATGTTTTGCAACTTGGCTTCTGTTTTGTGAACATATTTTGTAATGTCAAAAAAACGTTTAAAAAGAAACATTTCTGATGTCTCGAGGAAGTCCTGTGTTATGTGGTAATGCTATCAGGCCCTCTATAAGATTTTACCATTATTGGCCTATTTGGCATCATTAGTCTGAAATTCAGTACTGTCTGTTTAACATTGTAGAGGGCCAAACAAAATCCGATGAACTGAAAATGTTGCTCAGCTGTGAGAGGTTTTTATGTAGCAAATTAAATAATTAATCTGAATCAATTCATTGTTGGACAGAAATCATTTCTACTGGGAAATCATTTCCTTTACAGTGTGCATCAATTTGTTGATTTATTTTATCCAAAGTGACTTACAAATCTAAATCCAAACCTAAACCATCATCTTCAATCAGTGCATTTAATACAAGCTTCATACATGATTTTTGGAAATAAATAAAATCTAAAAAGCTTTCAATAAACCTATATAAAATAACATTCAACTGCAAACAGTTTAATAACCTTCTAAGAGCAAACTGCAAAACCACACATCACAAAGAAAGAAAGAAAGAAAGAAAGAAAGAAAGAAAGAAAGAAAGAAAGAAAGAAAGAAAGAAAGAAAGAAAGAAAGAAAGAAAGAAAGAAAGAAGGTAAAAAGACCTTGAGGTATTTACCGTGTAAAATATAGCAGAATGTCAACGCCATTTCCTGAACTGGAGAAACAATACGTAAGTAGGTAAAGAAGTAAGAAAGGTAACTCAATATAATTTTTTTTTTGATCGATATGTTTCATTAATGTTTACTTTCTGAACAATGATTTGCTGTTAAGGCCGTTAGAAGCTTTTCTTACACACTGTTTTGCTTTTAGTTCTGTCAACTATGAAATCTCTCTGTATCTGAATGTGTAAATAAATCATTTTTAAATCAAAGTGACTGATCTGGCCTTAACACCATAACACATGAAGCCAGTAAAAGACACGAGCTGTCTCAAACAGCCCTTGATTACATTTTATGACGTGACTCACAGCTGAGATATGTGTGTGTGTGTGTGTGTGTGTGTGTGTGTGTGTGTGTGTGTGTGTGTGTGTGTGTGTGTGTGTGTGTGTGTGTGCGCGCGTGTGTGTGTGTGAGAATGTGTAGGAGAAAGGGAGATGGAGACCAAGCAGGAGGCTAACACTGAGTCACAGAATCAGTAACAAAGAGCCAGTGCTTTCCTGAGTCCAAATCTAAATATTTCCAGGATATTTTGCCGTGCTGTAGGCACTTCAGCAGACACTCAAGACTCCCTCTCGCATTCCTACAGTGTTTAATCTTGTATAATTAAACTTTTTTATTTAATAAGAAAACAAATTATACTGTATCCAATCGCATAAACGTAGTTTATTAGGGTTAACTGAGAGCTAAAAGAACACGTTGGCCCGAAATCAATCCATTTTTCAGACGGAACCGAAAAACGAGTTGTGAGTCATGGTCTTCCTGAGGAAGCGATGTGAAGCTGGCGTACGGAGATCCACGAGGGTCAAGGTCCCTTTCCTACGACCTCTCCATTCTGTTACGTTTCCTCAGGAAGCCATCTTGTCTCCTGCGTTCCCTCAAGTGGACAGATTGCATCTGTTTCGAGGCGAGAGTGGAGGATGGCCTTGTGGCCTTCAGCTGCTGTTTTCCTCCCTTTCATTCTGGAGGGCACCAGCATGCGAGCGTGCTTACAGACTGCACTGCTTTCTGGAAGTCTGAGTCTAAATGTCAAGTTGTATCACTAATAAATAAAATAAAGGTCGATGTTTTAGAGATTTAAGGTCGATTTTCAGCGTTGTGTATCCGGCATGTCAATTACAAGAACCTTTACTGCTTTGAGATGACATGATCTGAGATATAAATCTTTTTTACATATACCTTCAGTTTTATAAAATTATCACAAAAGTTTTGGATCTTTAACTGATCAAGAAATACAAATCCTGTAATTTTCTCTCAACTGTACGTAGCACATATCATCACCTTGTAACAATTTCGCCTCAGGAGTTATGGCGTTATAATTAATAGCCCACATCTGGTAGCGGTGACGTAATGGCCGGCTAAGGTGCACCAACAGAGACTGTCTCTCCCCTTTCCTGCTCTAGCGAGGGGTCTTAACCAAACAAACACACACACACACACACACACACACACACACACACACACACACTGAGGCGCCACAAGCTGAACAAAGCCACAGGCTCTTATGGTAAGAAATAAATAAATCTACTGCTCCACACCTTCCAAAGGGGGGAAAAAAAAGATCAGCAGATCTCTGCTCACATGTCTCCTGGACTCTGTTAACATATTAAACCTGGGAGTTGTAAAATATGATGTAAGGTTATGTTTACTAAAGATAGAACGAGTGCATGATAATAATAAACCTACAATTAGTATTATTATCCAAACACAGATAAAATGTTTAATGCATGTTGCATATAGATGTCAAAATTAAATCTGGCTTTCTTTAAGTTGACTTGACAAACAACTCAGGAGAACTATTTCCTTAAACACATTAGAACGCTTATATAATTGTAATAATTGTGATATATAGTGATGGTGCTGGCTTCTTTGTTGCTACTGTATTTCTACTATTCATGTGAGAAGTGAGAAGTTATCTGTTGATCAGACATCAAAGGAGAACATTACTACTGCTGTAACACATTTTACTTCTCCAACTAATAGGCGCAAGGTTTTCCTGTTAGCGGCTAAAAACATAGGAAGCTAAAGTCTTTCACTCAGCATTTCCACGTACGTTTATTATCATGCTAATGAAAATATTGTACACTTACATTTGCTTCCTACAATACTCTTACTGCCTCTACTGCACAAATTACAATATTCTACCTCATGTTGGCTTTTTGCACTGTTATGGTCACCGGTCATCATATATACAGTACACATACCTCTTTTCAAATAATGGCCTTCACATTTGGACATTGTTCTGTGTTATTCATAATATATAATGCACCTTGTAGAAAGGAACCTTGCTGGGTTGAAATTTAACAACAGATAGATCCCACTGGCATCATTTATCATTACACATTTTCTTTTATGGAGTTTGGCAGTGACTTTTTATTTATATAAGCTTTTTTTAATTATCTTAAGTCCTTGTACCGTATTCTTAGACAACAGCACTGAGCTGGTCTCTGCACCTGTGCCTATACTTTGCACTCTAATAATATGTTCATTGTATAGACATACACTGATCTGGCATAACAACATTATGGCCACTGATCAGGCATAACATTATTACCACATTATATGCCTAATATGGTGTTGGTTAACCTTTTTCCTGGCAAAACAGTTCTGACCCATCAAACATTAACAGCATTAACAGCATTAACTTCTTCAGCGATGTGAGCTACAGGAGCTCGTCTGTTGGATGACCCTGTCGCCGGTTCACCATTGTTCATTTCTCAAACCACTTTTGATAGATACTGAGCACTGCAGACCAAGAACATTCCACAAGAGCTGCAGTTTTGAAAATGCTCTGACCCAGTCGTTTAGCCATCACAATTTGGCCCTTGTCAAACTCGCTCAAATCCTTACACTTGCCTATTTTTCCTGCTTTTATCACATCAACTTTGAGGACAAAATGTTCACTTACTGCTAAATATATCCCACCCACTAACATAATATAATCACTAACATAAAGATAATCAGTGTTTTTCACTTCATCAGTCATAATGTTATAATGTAATAATGTTATGCCTGGTCGGTGTTTGTATATTTATATATATTCGATTTATTTATTTATATATACAGTATTACTGCTACTTGCACTTCTGGGTAGATGCTAAACTGCATTTCATTGGCCCTGTACTTGTATTCTGCCCAATGACAAAAAAAAGTTAAATCTAATCCAATTAAAACAATAAAAGTAGTGCAAACCAGTTGCCTGGGCCCAAAGATCCAGAAAAAAAATACAACTATATGATATTAATATAACTCTAACTCTACAACTGCTCTGAATTTGAGAAGAAACTAAACTAGTTTGTAATCTATGAGGTGATAACTATGAAGGCACTGACAGTAGTTTTAGTGAAAAAGATTTAAAAGCTTATGAGCTAAGCCATTTTAGCAAAATGTACACACATACAGGAGTTAAAAGAATGTAAAACACTGGACATAAAAAGGTACTAAAGTTCTGCTGCATCGCTGTGTTAAAATTAAGCAACTGATAGATCCCACAAGCATCATTATCATTACACATTTACATTTATTGCATCTAAAGTGACTTTTAATTTATCAGAGATTTTTTAATTAACTGAGCATTTAAGGGTTCAATGCCTTGCTCATGGGCCCAACAGTGGCAGCTTGGTATTACTGGGATTTATACTTGTAATCTTCTAAACAGATTTCAAACATCATAGCCACTGAGCTACCACTTCTATTATAGGCAAATAGCGGATTCGCATAATGTGTAGGAACCCATTAATCAAAATAAACATAGCCAAACCCTGATGGAAAAAAGTACTCATAATTAAGAAGGAAGTTAAGAAAGAAGCATTGTTCATTACACAGCCCCCCTAAGTTAAAAAAAATTTAGAGACCCAACCAAGGCTGTTCTGGGATTTAAACTTAAGAACTTAACAATTTTTCCTAAAACTTTCTCTGTCAAGCTACACATGCTCCTGGTGTCCTGAAGTGATCCAGCCCCTTTCTCATTTTCGGTCCTGCCTGATTCACCCTGATGCCCACCCTCTGGATAGAGTTCTCTTTTGGAGTTCACTTGGTGCAGCTGAGGAGGTTTCACATGAACAGCCTATTGTGGAGTGTTGAACTCAGGAACAATGAGGATAGATTTAGACTGTAATTAATATAAACAGTCTGCACCAATGACTTAGAGCCGTTTTAAATTTAAGCTATCATAAGTGAACAGTTAATAAACTCAACAATGTTGGAGCTACAATGAATTAACATTCAGTATATCTGAATTCTATTTTTTTCTGTAAAGCTTCTTTGAAAAAATGTCCATTGTTTAAAGTGCTATTCATTAGCTATTATATTAATGCTATTGTATTTTTTTTTTTACATTTTGTTGGATATTCACTCATACAGGAGGTATGTAGTCAGTGCATAATGTGCAATTTGAATACTGGATGTGATAAGTTTAAAAAAAATATTGGTAAATAATTAAAATAATACACAATTTTAATAATCTCACCAACTCTGCTTCTTAATTTCTCATGCAATCAAAACTCATTGAATCACTGTCAAATGAGCTGATATCAGCTTTTAACATCTTTTTGACTGTGCAAAATCTCAGTCCTGTCCATACCTATTCTGGTCTTCAGAGAACAACCAGGAATTGGGCCAAAACTAGCACTCAAGAGTAGGTGACAAACTGTAAAAACCTTTCCAGAAGCCTAGGTGATTTTTCACAAACTCTGAGCTGATTTCATTTCCTCTAACCACGGCTGTTTTTTTCAGTTCTTGCTTCAAAGCAGGTACATTTGGGGACCAGGAGCTCCTGTGGAGGAGTGTGGCCTATTAAAAATTGCTGATTGGTCAATGCAAGCTTCACAGAAGGTACTGAAATATCAGCAGTGTTTATGTTTACCAAGCCATATATGTCATTTTATTACGTCTCTTTAACTGTACATCACCATTTTTCTTTTTTTTTTTTTTTAAATGTGTCAGAGAACTGATCTTTTCAGGAATGAATGAATAAGTAAAAAAAAAAAATATCAAACATATGCTTTTCTAATTAAGATAGACATATGATATACATATGTGCCCACGTGTCATGAATGAAAACGTTCTGACTGGAAATCCTGTGGATTTTTCCGGACAGTAATCATTCAGTATCAGCTGCACTACAAAATCACAGCAGCAGTGACTGTATTGAATGAAAGGATGAGGAAATTGATGATTTCCTTGATATTTTTGTGAAACTGATACAAGAAAACCTGGAGGGAACTTACAGAACAATGGCCTGAGAGTGTTGTACTTAAAGATGTAAGTCACTTGCTATTGGAAATATGTAGAGAAATCATCAAGACGTTTAGATCTGACTGAAAAAAACATAATTGTCAAAGGAAGTTTACATTGCAAGTCTCTATTGAACAGTTTGGGTCAATACTTATCAATACATATCACACAGAGTAGTATTATGTAGTACAATAATGACCAATTTCAGTAAATGTGAAAGATGAACTCATATATATATATAGATCCAATTTATAATATATTTATAAAGAATGCACTTTGCAAATTAGAGGTGCAGTAAATAAAGATACAGAGGGTTGTACCTCAGACCTCAGTACCTAGAACCGCAGATGTTCTATCGTATTCTGTGGATGACTGCAGTGATTTCCTCAGGCTGGAATCTACCATGCTACAAGATCCTACAAGCCTTAGAAATGTGTCAGAAATAAACAGCAAACGTCAGTCTCAAAAAAAGTGCTGGCTTCTTTTAATTTGTCTGAAGCCTGCTTTTTGTGACGTGCCCTAATTGATTAATGCAGTTTGCCCCTACAAATCATGTGTCACTGAACACTGATGAAGAAAGATTCTGAGGACAAACTAGATAAGAGTTTAAATTACCATATATTTGTGTTATGTGTACCACCGGCCATTTATGTTATTTCAATAACGATGCTAATTATGTCCCTCTCATTATATACCATAGCAACATTAGGAAAATAGAAACGTGCCATGTTCTATTGCTCCCCAGAGTCTTGATCTCAAGGCACCGTCTGTGTAGATTTTCAAATGTTCTGTCCAAGTTTTCTCCAAGCTCTCCAGTTTTGTTTCAAACACATACAAGAGGCAAACTGGCTACACTATATTTCCCTCATGTGCATGTATGTATGTATGTATGTGTGTGTGTGTGTGTTTGTGTTTGTGCATTTGTGTTGTGCCCTACAATTTATTAGCATCCTATCCAGAGTGTATTTCAGCCCATTGTTCCCAGGGTAAGCTCTGGAGTCACTGTGACCCAGAGCAGGATATTGTGGTTACTAGATCAGATGAATGACAAAAAAAGGATGAAACAAAGTGATTGTGGTCCAAAATTTGTGCAGGGATTAAGCCTAGTATGAATTATGAAATAAGATAAAGATTAGAGAAAAATAAATGGTGACGGGTTCTGAATCGACACAAAAATGTGACTGTCTTGTACTAGAGGAGGATAGCATGCAAGAATGAAAAAGGTTTGTATTATTCATGAAAATTAAATAAAGAAATAAGGTGAGGAACCGTTTCTGTATGAAGCTAGGTTCACGTAGAGTCCAGCTTGCAGTGTGCTGATGTGGCCTGGGGTTCAACCGATGGCCGTGATGAAGTAATGGTTAAAGTAGTGAACTGATGACACATGTGTGGGGGTGTTTGGGGTAAAAGCAAAGCGTATACACACACGCATACACACACACACACACACACACACACACACACACACACACACACACACACACACACACACTGCATTCCTTTCCTGCTCAGACTCTCCTCCCCCTCACACAGATCACTCAGTGGAGCTTTCACTGCCTGTTGCTTCTATGTTCAGTGCACTTTGGGTGTGAAAGGTGTCTCACTTCAATAAAAAATAAATAAATACATAAAAAAACTAAGCCTTTGACTGGTACTTAATTTTTTTTTTTAAATGTACATGGATGCCCCAATAACTGAGCT
Source organism: Silurus aristotelis (assembly GCF_946808225.1). Lineage (NCBI taxonomy): Eukaryota > Metazoa > Chordata > Actinopteri > Siluriformes > Siluridae > Silurus > Silurus aristotelis. Next base: position 11,020,713 of record NC_139574.1, read on the forward strand.
GCATGGGCCTGCGATATTTACTTGTACAACGCAATATTTATAATGCGCTACAATATATTTTGGCTTCATAAATTCTGGTACAGATTTATAATCAGATGTCTTGGTTATTTCTAAATGCTTACAAATTGCCCTGGGATTACACCATGCCAAACGTCACATTACACATACGCATGCATTATCCCATCTCTGGGCTCCCATTCTCCCTGAGAAGTCATAATTCAGAGGTTTTTTACAGCAAGCAATTAGGTTTGGCTCAGTCCTGGAAACTGCAACTCAGTTCCCCAGAGAATTAAAATTAGAAACACTCCCTGGTTTATGGGTTTCGTGATAGCAACCCACAGATGTCATAAATGGACAGTGCCTTAATTCGGACAATCACTTCCTTCAATTTACTGTTTACCATTACTCATGAAATTTATAGCACATAGGGCCAAACTGTGTTGATCAGGCTAATCTATACACAAATTACTGCACAACAGCTGCTATAATGAATGAGTGGAAAATTTTAAATATTGTTCTAAATATATTTCATATTTTTGTGTAAAAGGTTTGCACTTGCTCTGATATTTGCCTACTTAGTTCCTACCTGTGCCTCACTGCACACAGAAAAAACAAGGTACAGGAATGTAACAGAAAAATGTACAAATGCTTTGTACCTTACATTGGTACATTCGTGTACCTTCTTGTTTGTACCTCTAAAAGAACATTCATGCACATCTAGTGATAGAAATGCACCTTTGTGTCCTGGTTTAAAATTACATCCTGATATTTTTCCATAGCATTTTATTGATGTTCTGCTGAACTGATTTGTCCTAAAAAATTATAAATGTTCTTTTTTTTGGTGGATTGTTTATACAGTCCTTCAGTTCAATTCAATACATTTTTATTTGTATAGCACATTTTACAATGGATATTGTCTTTTACATTTACATTCGCTGCATTTAGCAGACGAACCTTGTCCAGAGCGACGTACAAAAGTGCTTTGAGCCTCTAGCAATGAATAAATCTACACTGGTACGCTAGATTACAAACTTAATATAAATATAACTCTTGAATTCTACAAAGCAAACTTGGAAAGTGCTCATTTAAGTGGTTTAGGAAGAGGTAGGCCTTCAACCGTCGCTTGAAGGGACTCTGCTGTACAGACATCTAGGGGAAGTCCATTCCACTCTACCATTGCCAGAACAGAGAAGAGCCTTGAAGTATAAAAGTCTTAAAGAAGCTTTACTCAGATAAAGCAGTTTATAAGGTTGTATAAAATAATGTGTAAATGCATTGCCTATAAGTTAGTTTCTTATAATTGTAAATCCCTGCTGAGCAACCCAGTGGCGACAATAGAAAGGAAAAACTACCTGAGATGGTATGAGGAAGAAACCTTGAAAGGAACCAGAGGTAAAAGGGAACCTATCCTCATCTGGGTGGCACAGAATGTCCATTAATTGTAGTTCCATTGTTGAGGTGTGCAGTAATAAATGCTTAAATGCAGAACTATTCATGCAACCGGTGGACCTAAGAAATTGTAGAGCCAGTCATATATTTTTTTCTTAATCAAGTCTTGAAAAGCTCAAATAGCCTCAAACTTCACATTAAATAGTCATATTATAGCTCTATAGGGTTTTTTTTAATCAAAAGCATTGTTCAGTAAAGAATGGGATGCTTCTGAGCTGCTTAGAGTTTCTTCTCAGAGCTGTTGGGTTGGAATTGGCAGGAAGCTTTGAACACAAACAACATACGCCAGCTCAGCTATATCCTGCGTCACCACACCTGAAATAAGTACAACCGAAAACACATACCCAGATTTCCGGTACACAGAGTTGCAAGCATCATAACAGAGAAGTCCTTTGTTTTCAATTGTCTTAGAGCCAGATTGATCATGATAATCAACCTTAAGGTCAAGTAGTCTAGTGGGCTGCTCATAAACTTGCTTCACAAACAAGTAGCACACTGATGGACCCATAACAGGTTCTCCTCCCTGTGCTTAGCTTGATTATCTCCACTTATCTATTTGTATCTATTTACAGTATAAGCTCTATGCTTAGTTCATCTCTTGCATAACAAATACAGCAACACTGTGCATTTGAATCAGGATTTCACCCAGTCTACGCTGCAGGATTGCAATAAAGCACAAAACAGCCAATGTTAGAGAACTAGGTTCGAATGAGGTTTTGCTCTGTCACCTAGAACAATAGTGGTTTTATTCTCTTCTGCATTATTGGAGTGACGTCTTTAAAAGCCACATATGGATTTATTTGTTAGTTTGGTGTTCCAAACCACATACTACTGTACTATTAGTACATCAGCTCTATTTAGGAACCCTATTTAGCAGCTAATGTGCACTTCCAATGTGTATTACAGTTAGGAAAATAAGTATTTGAACACCCTGCTATTTTGCAAGTTCTCCTACTTAGAAATCATGGAGGGGTCTGAAATTGTCATCGTAGGTGCATGTCCACTATGAGAGACATAATCTAAAAAAAAAAATCCAAAAATCACAATGTATGATTTTAAAACTATTTATTTGTATGATACAGCTGCAAATAAGTATTTGAAGACCTGTCTATCAGCTAGAATTCTGACCCTCAAAGACCTTGTTAGTCTGCCTTTAAAATGTCCACCTCCACTACATTTATTATCCTAAATTAGATGAACCTGTTTGAGGTCGTTAGCTGCATAAAGACACCTGTCCACCCCATACAATCAGTAAGAATCCAACTACTAACATGGCCAAGACCAAAGAGCTGTCCAAAGACACTAGAGACAAAATTGTACACATCCACAAGGCTGGAAAGGGCTACGGGGAAATTGACAAGCAGCTTGGTGAAAAAAGGTCCACTGTTGGAGCAATCATTAGAAAATGGAAGAAGCTAAACATGACTGTCAATCTCCCTCGGACTGGGGCTCCATGCAAGATCTCACCTCGTGGGGTCTCAATGATCCTAAGGAAGTTGAGAAATCAGCCCAGAACTGCACGGAAGGAGCTGGTCAATGACCTGAAAAGAGCTGGGACCACCGTTTCCAAGGTTACTGTTGGTAATACACTAAGACGTCATGGTTTGAAATCATGCATGGCACGGAAGGTTCCCCTGCTTAAACCAGCACATGTCCTGGCACGTCTTAAGTTTGCCAATGACCATTTGGATGATCCAGAGGAGTCATGGGAGAAAGTCATGTGGTCAGATGAGACCAAAATAGAACTTTTGGGTCATAATTACACTAAACGTGTTTGGAGGAAGAAGAATGATGAGTACCATCCCAAGAACACCATCCCTACTGTGAAGCATGGGGGTGGTAGCATCATGCTTTGGGGGTGTTTTTCTGCACATAGGACAGGGCGACTGCACTGTATTAAGGAGAGGATGACCGGGGCCATGTATTGCGAGATTTTGGGGAACAACCTCCTTCACTCAGTTAGAGCATTGAAGATGGGTGAAGGCTGGGTCTTCCAACATGACAATGACCCGAAGCACACACCCAGGATAACCAAGGAGTGGCTCTGTAAGAAGCATATCAAGGTTCTGGTGTGGCCTAGCCAGTCTCCAGACCTAAACCCAATAGAGAATCTTTGGAGGGAGCTCAAACTCCGTGTTTCTCAGCGGCAGGCCAGAAACCTGACTGATCTAGAGAAGATCTGTGTGGAGGAGTGGGCCAAAATCCCTCCTGCAGTGTGTGCAAACCTGGTGAAAAACTACAGGAAATGTTTGACCTCTGTAATTGCAAACAAAGGCTACTGTACAAAATATTAACATTGACTTTCTCAGGTGTTCAAATACTTATTTGCAGCTGTATCATACAAATAAATAGTTTAAAAATCATACATTGTGATTTCTGGATTTTTATTTTTTTAGATCATGTCTCTCGCAGTGGACATGCACCTACGATGATAATTTCAGACCCCTCCATGATTTCTAAATGGGAGAACTTGCAAAATAGCAGGGTGTTCAAATACTTATTTTCCTCACTGTATGTGCCTGCTGTTTTTCCATCATCAATGAAATATATGAAATACAGATGGTTCCCGAGTTACGATGGTTCGACTTATGATTTTTTTTAACTTACGATGATGATGGAGATATGACAATATAGTAAAAATACTTTTAATTTTAAACGGCAGGTAAGTATAGCAGCGTATGCTCCACCATTAGCAAACCGGCACTGGTCTATGTGCCCGCTGTTACATACATATACAGTGAGGAAAATAAGTATTTGAACACCATGCTATTTTGCAAGTTCTCCCACTTAGAAATCATGGAGGGGTCTAAAATTGTCATCGTAGGTGCATGTCCACTGTGAGAGACATAATCTAAAAAAGAAATATCAGAAATCACAATATATGATTTTTAAACTATTTATTTGTATGATACAGCTGCAAATAAGTATTTGAACACCTGTCTATCAGCTAGAATTCTGACCCTCAAAGACCTGTTAGTCTGCCTTTAAAATGTCCACCTCCACTACATTTATTATCCTAAATTAGATGCACCTGTTTGAGATCGTTAGCTGCATAAAGACACCTGTCCACCCCATACAATCAGTAAGAATCCAACTACTAACATGGCCAAGACCAAAGAGCTGTCCAAAAACACTAGAAGGTTTCCCTGCTTAAACCAGCACATGTCTAGGCACGTCTTAAGTTTGCCAATGACCATTTGGATGATCCAGAGGAGTCATGGGAGAAAGTCATGTGGTCAGATGAGACCAACATAGAACTTTTGGGTCATAATTACACTAAACGTGTTTGGAGGAAGAAGAATGATGAGTACCATCCCAAGAACACCATCCCTACTGTGAAGCATGGGGGTGGTAGCATCATGCGACTGCACTGTATTAAGGAGAGGATGACCGGGGCCATGTTTTGGGGAACAACCTCCTTCCCTCAGTTAGAGCATTGAAGATGGGTCGAGGCTGGGTCTTCCAACATGACAATGACCCGAAGCACACAGCCAGGATAACCAAGGAGTGACTCTGTAAGAAGCATATCAAGGTTCTGGCGTGGCATAGCCAGTCTCCAGACCTAAACCCAATAGAGAATCTTTGGAGGGAGCTCAAACTCCGTGTTTCTCAGCGACAGGCCAGAAACCTGACTGATCTAGAAAAGATCTGTGTGGAGGAGTGGGCCAAAATCCCTCCTGCAGTGTGTGCAGACCTGGTGAAAAACTACAGGAAACGTTTGACCTCTGTAATTGCAAACAAAGGCTACTGTACCAAATATTAACATTAACTTTCTCAGGTGTTCAAATACTTATTTGCAGCTGTATCATACAAATAAATAGTTAAAAAATCATACATTGTGATTTCTGGATTTCTTTTTTAGATTATGTCTCTCACAGTGGACATGCACCTACGAAGACAATTTCAGACCCCTTCATGATTTCTAAGTGGGAGAACTTGCAAAATAGCAGGGTGTTCAAATACTTATTTTCCTCACTGTATACTTTATAGTTTATATAAAATGGTACTATTAATTGCTCTGTTTTACTACTGTAATTTGTTACAATATCAGAATTTCAAGTTACGATGGGGTCATAGGAACGTATTTCGGTTGTAAGTCTGGGACGACCTGTAAATGCAATGCCTGTTTTGCGAGATTCTCACCTTGCATTGTTGCCTTTGTCGGCTCTGCAAACAGCGGGATGAGCAGGAGGTAGATGAGGTAGACAAAAGACAGCACGTTGTACCGGAACAGACATGCTGCAGCAAAAAATAAAGCAGAGCAAATGAGTGAGCGAGTGCATCGGATGCTCACAGACAAACAACAGACTGCTGAAAGGCCTAAATCAAAACCCTTATTACAGTACAAAGTAATTACACGTGGCAGAAACGGCACCAAAACAGTGCATATTAAAGTACTGAGATCATGCAGAGTGCTACAGAATCCCCTGAGGACAATAACAAGGCCTGCTGATTCTAGTTCTGATTTACTACACTTGTAGCATTTGACATAGCAACAATGTTTAACAACAGGCCATAAGACACTTGTTGTCCAAATGTTGTTAGGCATGCAGAACAAGTAAAAAAATCTTATCTGTATATTGCTAGTCTGAATAAAAAGCACTGTATTGTTATTTCACTCAGGTTCTACTGTAATTAAAACCAGAAAATGTAAACATACAATGACTTTACTAATTTCATCTGATCAAGACAGACTTAATTACTGAATTGGACTGTGTAGTGAAAATTTCAGACTACACTGTTAAACAGTCACATACGAACTGGATATCAAAAATTTACAACAGCCATCATTCACATTCACTTTTACGGCATTTGGCAGACAGTGTTATCCAGGGCGACTTACAGAAGTGCTTTAGAGCCTTTATCAAAAAGATATCTTCATAGTACAAATATTTCACCGTCTAAGAATTCTATCTAGTTGTTTGAGAAGCGATAGTATAACAGTGCGTTGGTACAGCAACAATGTCTGTGTTGTTGTTTTTATTCCCCCATTTCTTTCATGATTTACTGTTCAGTTGTGTGCTTGGTAAAGAAGTAGGTCCTTAGTCTTCTTTTGAAGACAGACAGTGACTCAGTTATTCAGGCAGCTAGGAGAAGGTGAGTGCCAGGATATAGATAGAGTCATGATGCTTGTCTTCCTTGTACCTTGAGGGATGGTAGGTTGAGCTGAGCTAGAGAGAACTCCGGGTGTCCATTTTTTGGCTCAGTAGGCATGCTTTAGTCTTTTAAATTTGATCTGAGCAACTACAGGTAGACAATGAAAGACTGACCAAACAACAAATCATGTGGCTGCATTCTTATCAGTTAAAGGGGTTTAAAATTGCTAGGTTGACTTGCAGTATCTAATCTTGAAATGACAAGAGACTGAACAACCATTTGAGTGGTTAACTCACACATTCATTGTCATGGAATAGAATCCTCCAGATGATGTAGAGCAGTATCCTGCATTACCAAATCAGGTGCTCATTATAAGACGGGACAGATATGCTTTATAGGCAAAGGTTTGTTGACACCTGTCCTGGTTTTTATGCGTTTTTTTCAACATCTCATTCCACATTTAGTCTCCATTTGTCTCCACTTTTTTGGGAAATGTTCCACTAGTTTTTGGAATGTGTTTGTAGAGATTTGTGGTCATTCATTGATATGGTACAGGTACTGATGTAGGGTGAGGAGGCCTGGGGTGCAGTCAGCATTGCAAATCATATAAAAAGTGTTCAATAGGGTTGAGGTCAGCCAACAACACATGTAAACTATATGTTTATGGAGCTTGCTTTGTACCTAGTGCATTGTCATGCTGGAACAGGTTTGGGTCTACAGTACTAGTTTATGTAAAGAGAAAATTTACTGCTACCACATCCAAAGACATGCTATACAATAGTATACATCCAAATTTGCAGTAACAGCTTGGGGAAGAACCACAAACGACTGGGAAAGTCAGGTGTCCCTAGCCTTATAGTGTACTAGTTGTTCATAACTACACTTGCACTAATCCACAGTGCCTGAGAATTGCCCAAAGAGATCACAAGATCTTCATATGAGAATTCAACTACAGGGACATACAGCCCTGTCTTATTAGAGACAAGTATACAATATTGTATCCTAACCCAGCCATTAGGGGGGCACAAGCCAGTGTACTCTTAGTGCCGGTCCCAAGCCCGGGTAAATGGGGAGGGTTGCGTTAGGAAGGGCATCCAGCGTAAAACATGTGCCAAATCAAATATGCGGATCACAAATGAGAATTTCATACCGGATCGGTCGAGGCCCGGGTTAACAACGACCGCCACAGGTATCGTTAGCCGACAGGGTACCGGTGGAAATTGGGCTACTGTTGGCCGAAGGAGAAGAAGGAGAGGAGGAAGGCGTCTACAGAGACGGCAGGAAAAGGAGCAGTGTAGGAGAGTAGAGGTTCGGGTTGGTACTTTAAATGTTGGTACTATGACGGGTAAAGGGAGAGAGATAGCTGATATGATGGAGAGGAGAAAGGTAGATGTGTTGTGTGTTCAGGAGACCAAGTGGAAAGGGAGTAAGGCCAGGAACATTGGAGGTGGGTTTAAACTGTTTTACCATGGTGTGGATGGGAAGAGAAATGGTGTAGGGGTGATTCTGAAAGAAGCATACAGTAAGAGTGTAGTTGAGGTGAAGAGAGTTTCTGATAGGGTGATGATCGTGAAGGTGGAAGTTGAAGGGATGATGATAAATGTCATCAGTGCCTATGCTCCACAAGTTGGCTGTGAGATGGAGGAGAAAGAAAGATTCTGGAGTGAATTAGATGAAGTGGTAGATGGTGTACCTAGGAAAGAACGATTGGTGATTGGGGCAGACTTTAATGGGCATGTAGGTGAAGGGAACAGAGGTGATGAGGAGGTGATGGGTAGGTATGGTTTTAAGGAGAGGAATGTGGAAGGGCAGATGGTGGTAGATTTTGCTAAAAGGATGGAAATGGCAGTGGTGAACACGTATTTTAAGAAGAAGGAGGATCATAGGGTGACGTATAAGAGTGGAGGAAGGTGCACACAGGTGGATTATGTTCTGTGTAGGAGATGCAACCTGAAGGAGATTGGAGACTGTAAGGTGTTGGCGGGGGACAGTGTAGCTAGACAGCATCGGATGGTGGTCTGTAGGATGGTTTTGGAGGCGAAGAAGAAGAGGAGGAAAGTAAGGTTTGAAAGAAGAATAAGATGGTGGAAACTGAAGGAGGAAGAGTGTAGTGTGAGGTTCAGGGAAGAGGTCAGACAGGGGCTTGGTGGTGGTGAAGAGGTGCCGGATGATTGGGCAACTACTGCAGGAGTGATGAGGGAGGCAGCTAGAAAAGTACTTGGTGTGACATCTGGAAATAGAAAGCAAGACAAGGAGACGTGGTGGTGGAATGAGGAAGTGCAGGAGAGCATTAGGGGAAAGAGATTGGCAAAACAGAAGTGGGATCGACAGAGTGATGAGAAGAGTAGGCAGGAGTACAAGGAGATGCGGCAGCAGGTTAAAAGGGATGTGGCAAAAGCCAAGGAAAAGGCATATGAGGAGCTGTATAAGAGGTTGGACACTAAGGAAGGAGAAAAGGATTTATACCGATTGGTCAGGCAGAGGGACCGAGCTGGGAAGGATGTACTGCAAGTTAGAGCAATAAAGGATGGAGAGGGAAATGTGTTGACTAGTGAAGAGAGTGTGTTGAGAAGATGGAGGGAGTATTTTGAGCAGCTGATGAATGAGGAAAATCAGAGAGAGAGAAGGTTGGAGGATGTGGAGTTGGTGAAGCAGGATGTAGATAGGATTAGTAAGGAGGAAGTGAGAGCAGCGATTAAGAGGATGAAGAATGGAAAGTCGGTTGGACCAGATGACATACCGGTAGAAGCGTGGAGATGTTTAGGAGAGATGGCAGTGGAGTTTTTAACCAGATTGTTTAACAGGATTCTGGAAGGGGAGAGGATGCCTGAGGAATGGAGAAGGAGTGTGCTGGTACCGATCTTTAAGCATAAGGGAGATGTGCAGACCTGCAGTAACTACAGGGGAATTAAGTTGATCAGTCACACCATGAAGTTATGGGAAAGAGTAGTGGAAGCCAGGCTGAGAGAAGAGGTGACCATCTGTGAGCAACAGTATGGTTTCATGCCGAGGAAGAGCACCACAGATGCCTTATTTGCTTTGAGGATGTTGATGGAGAAGTATAGAGAAGGACAGAAGGAGCTGCATTGTGTATTTGTGGATTTTAGAGAAAGCGTACGACAGGGTGCCGAGAGAGGAGTTGTGGTATTGTATGAGGAAGTCAGGTGTGTCAGAGAAGTATGTGAGGGTGGTGCAGGACATGTATGAGGACAGTGTGACGGCAGTAAAGTGTGCAGTAGGTACGACAGACTGGTTCAGGGTGAAGGTTGGACTGCATCAAGGATCGGCCCTGAGCCCTTTCCTGTTTGCAGTGGTGATGGACAGGTTGACGGACGAGGTCAGACAGGAGTCTCCCTGGACTATGATGTTTGCAGATGATATTGTGATTTGTGGTGAGAGTAGAGAGCAGGTTGAGAAGAGCCTGGAGAGGTGGAGATATGCGCTGGAGAGAAGGGGAATGAAAGTCAGTAGGAGTAAGACAGAGTACATGTGTGTGAATGAGAGGGAGGGCAGTGGAGTGATGCGGTTGCAGGGAGAAGAGGTGGAGAAGGTGGAGGAGTTCAGGTACCTGGGGTCAACAGTGCAAAGTAATGGAGAGTGTGTTAGGGAAGTAAAGAAAAGAGTGCAGGCAGGGTGGAGTGGGTGGAGAAGAGTGACAGGAGTGATTTGTGATAGAAGAGTATCTGCAAGAATGAAAGGGAAAGTTTATAGGACTGTGGTGAGACCTGCGATGTTGTATGGATTAGAGACAGTGGCATTGAGTAAAAAACAGGAGGTGGAGCTGGAGGTAGCAGAGCTGAAGATGTTGAGGTTTTCGTTGGGAGTGACGAGGATGGACAAGATTAGAAATGAGTTTATTAGAGGGACAGCACATGTAGGATGTTTTGGTGACAAGGTGAGGGAGGCGAGATTGAGATGGTTTGGACATGTGCAGAGGAGGGACATGAATTATATTGGTAGAAAAATGCTGAAGATGGAGCCACCAGGTAGGAGGAAAAGAGGAAGGCCAAGGAGGAGGTTCATGGATGTGGTGAGGGAAGACATGCAGGTAGTTGGTGTAAAAGAGGCAGATATAGAGGACAGGGTGGTATGGAGACGGATGATCCGCTGTGGCGACCCCTAATGGGAGCAGCCGAAAGAAGAAGAAGAAGATACAATATTGTATCCAGTTTGTCCTTAAGGTGAGTGGGCCCAATTTATTATGACTACCTTATCAAACATCTCAATGGTCCTTGGAGGAGAAGCAAAAGTAAATGGTGTTAAAAGGCTTCAGGATTCAGGAGGAACGTTCCTTCAGTTACACGTTATACATAATGGATGTTTTTTTTCAGTCAGACGGTAAGGAATAGTAAACTTACTAAAACAACATTAGATTTAAAATGTTCATCTTGGTATTTCCAAACTTCAATATGGAAAAGCCAAAGAAGCTTCTCAACATGAAATTACTACTTGTAAACTAGTCTTTTTAACTACTGGTTCGTTCCCAGTTCACAGACTGACCTGCTCTAGATCAGTCAACATATGGACATATTTGATTATGTCTATAACATTGACAAAAAAGATTGCTAATTCGAGGTGGAAAATGTAGTTAGCCAGCTATCTTTTGGCTATGAAAATGAAGATGATACTAAATGAGGCTTATAACATTGAGACAAATGACATATAGGCACTGACTCGCTGAATGCACTTCCTGTTTCTGAGACTGGGTGGGAAAACCAGCAGGAACCAACCAGCAGGAGTACAATGCTGGACCCCAGAGTCCTCATGCTGTCACCACACTGAGTGCTTCTGACACTGCCAAATTGTTTTGGCTCTACCGACACTACACTGGACGTTTTGCAAGCTGTGAGCCATTGTGTATTTTTTCAAGGACCATTTGTTTTCATTGATTTCCTTGAAAACAGAAGGTTTGTTTTCATTGACAAATTGTGCAGTGCTAATTGTGTGAGACGAAGCAAAGGGGGAGAGGTTTTGGTTTGTCTCATTTGAAGCCACATCCTGACTTTTACAAAGTTGGAAATTAAATACAGAAGAAACTGTAATGGGCAACCACCCCACTGTCCCTCTGTGCCCTACTTCTGAGTACACCACAACAACTTTCTATAGGATTAAAAAGCCAAAGATCCAAAGATATTAAGCACCAAATAGTTCAATAAATCTAAACACAGACTTATCAGTTAGTTAGAAGTTTGTGTGTCTGTGTGTGCGTGTGCATTTTATCTATTTTGGACATTTCATATCTAACCTTCTCAGCCCTATTTAAATCCATGTTTTTTTGTCGGTTTTCACATCAAGATAAATATGACAGCTTCGGGTTTCCTTATCAGAAAGGCCATTACTCTTTGTTTCATAAAAGCTTCTTCAATGTAAATCTTTATTTCAGGTCTCCAGACAGTTGGTATTTTGTGGTATTAGCTGGATTAGCCTAACATTAACACCTCACAGATAGTGACCTCATATTGGCAACAACACAAGGAACTAGCCAGTGGCAGTGTTTTAACTCTACTCTGGCTGTTTGGAAAGAACGGTAGGCCCCAGGCCATTTCAAATGCATACTGAACCGATGCACGTTTATTTTCTTTATATTGCTGCACACACACACCAACATTAGCCATGAATACATTATGCAGGTTAATACAAACATGAAACATGCCTGGTTCCCAGATATTCTCAGAGGCTGCCAGATGCACAGTTTTGTGTATTTATGTCTATTGACCATCGCCTTATTGACTTGGTCTTGAGTTTAGGTCAAACAGAGTTAGCACTTCATCCCAAAAACATATTAAATAACATGAATGTGGTTGACATTTAAATAGAAACTGATGCTTGATACTTTTACTGAATTAATTGTTTAAAAAGTAATAAAATAAATAAATGGTGTTTTGCACAACATACTGTATGTAAAGTTAAATAAATGGATCAACCGAAAAACTCATATTCATTAGATTCATAGTCTCAGAAGGCTGTGAATCTGTACTGGGTGATGGGTGGGAATTAACACAATTATGAAAATGTTTTAGGCACCGGTGCTTATAAGTTTCCACTTGAATTATAAAGCCATAAGGCAACTTTTTTAATGTGTTTAATATCTGACAAATCCTGAAAAGTCCATTAAGATGCAACAGTAAGAATGAGATCTAATACCAATCACTGTATATATATATATATATATATATATATATATATATATAAGCTATGTACATTTTGTATTTATCAAGGCAGTGTGTACAGCGATAGGTATTAGCATTCAGATAGTTAATTAATAAATGGTGATGAAACATTTATTTATACTCGAGTTTACATCTAATGATACAGTGTAGATGAATCTTCCTTAATTCCTCTGACATGAAAATAATTGTTAATATATATATTGTATGGCATTTCATTATTGTATTTGACCTTTATTTCTATATTTTCATTTTATCCTGCATATTTATTGTATCCATAATACTATACAAAAGCATAAATAAATTGAATAGTAATTAAAATAGATACGCAGCTGTAAACATATTATGCTGCTACACATAGTATAAATAAATGTCATACGTACATACATTTGTAATAAGAAATAAATAAAAGAAAGAAATGCATATGGTTGAATATGTGTGCCTCTAAACATGATTGGCATTATAGAACAATTGCAAGGGATGGAAAGTCCCTGACACAGGATGTTGGAGGACACACAATGCTTATTATGGCATTTTTGTAGAACCAGCAATTCCTTTACTCAGTTCAGGGACAATGTTTTCCAAATAAAATCCCTCTACAGCGTTACTGCATACACAGTATATCATATCTATCATATCATATCATATCATATCATATCTATCTATCTATCTATCTATCTATCTATCTATCTATCTATCTATCTATCTATCTATCTATCTATCTATCTATCTATCTATCTATCTATCTATCTATCTATCTATCTATCCGTCCATCCATCCGTCCATCTGTCAACCCACCTACCTACCTACCTACCTACCTACCTACCTACCTACCTACCTACCTACCTACCTACCTACCTACCTACCTACCGACCTACAACTAAAAATTCAAAGAAGTTGGGAAACTGTAAAGAAAAAAAATAATCAAATCTACAAAAATGAAAATCTTATAAATCCATATTTATTCACAATAAAACATTTAATCTTGTAATCAAACACTTCTCAAAAAAGGTTGGGATATCAGCGCTCAGCTCAAAAGTCTGAATCTCTGATGGTATGGGGGTGCATTTGTGCCTATGGAATGAGCAGCTTGCACATCTGGAAAGGTGCCATCAATGCTAAAAGATACATGCAGTGAGGAAAATAAGTATTTGAACACCCTGCTATTTTGCAAATTCTCCCACTTAGAAATCATGGAGGGGTCTGAAATTGTCATCGTAGGTGCATGTCCACTGTGAGAGACATAATCTAAAAAAAAATCCAGAAATCCAGAAATCCAGAAATCACAATGTATAATTTTTTAACTATTTATTTGTATGATACAGCTGCAAATAAGTATTTGAACACCTGAGAAAGTCAATGTTAATATTTGGTACAGTAGCCTTTGTTTGCAATTACAGAGGTCAAACGTTTCCTGTAGTTTTTCACCAGGTTTGCACACACTGCAGGAGGGATTTTGGCCCACTCCTCCACACAGATCTTTTCTAGATCAGTCAGGTTTCTGGCCTGCCGCTGAGAAACACGGAGTTTGAGCTCCCTCCAAAGATTCTCTATTGGGTTTAGGTCTGGAGACTGGCTAGGCCACGCCAGAACCTTGATATGCTTCTTACAGAGCCACTCCTTGGTTATCCTGGCTGTGTGCTTCGGGTCATTGTCATGTTGGAAGACCCAGCCTTGACCCATCTTCAATGCTCTAACTGAGTGAAGGAGGTTGTTCCCCAAAATCTCGCAATACATGGCCCCGGTCATCCTCTCCTTAATACAGTGCAGTCGCCCTGTCCCATGTGCAGAAAAACACCCCCAAAGCATGATGCTACCACCCCCATGCTTTACAGTAGGGATGGTGTTCTTGGGATGGTACTCATCATTCTTCTACCTCCAAACACGTTTAGTGGAATTATGATCCAAAAGTTCTATTTTGGTCTCATCTGACCATGACTTTCTCCCATGACTCCTCTGGATCATCCAAATGGTCATTGGCAAACTTAAGACGTGCCTGGACATGTGCTGGTTTTAGCAGGGGAACCTTCCATGCCATGCATGATTTCAAACCATGACGTCTTAGTGTATTACCAACAGTAACCTTGGAAACGGGGGTCAAAGCTCTTTTCAGGTCATTGACCAGCTCCTCCCGTGTAGTTCTGGGCTGATTTCTCACCTTCCTTAGGATCATTGAGACCCCACGAGGTGAGATCTTGCATGGAGCCCCAGTCCGAGGGAGATTGACAGTCATGTTTAGCTTCTTCAATTTTCTAATGATTGTTCCAACAGTGGACCTTTTTTCACCAAGCTGCTTGGCAATTTCCCCGTAGCGCTTTCCAGCCTTGTGGAGGTGTACAATTTTGTCTCTAGTGTCTTTGGACAGCTCTTTGGTCTTGGCCATGTTAGTAGTTGGATTCTTACTGACTGTATGGGGTGGACAGGTGTCTTTATGCAGCTAATGACCTCAAACAGGTGCATCTAATTTAGGATAATAAATGTAGTGGAGGTGGACATTTTAAAGGCGGACTAACAGGTCTTTGAGGGTCAGAATTCTAGCTGATAAACAGATGTTCAAATACTTATTTGCAGCTGTATCATACAAATAAATAGTTAAAAAATCATATATTGTGATTTCTGGATTTTTTTTTTTTCAGATTATGTCTCTCACAGTGGACATGCACCTACGATGACAATTTCAGACCCCTCCATGATTTCTAAGTGGGAGAACTTGCAAAATAGCAGGGTGTTCAAATACTTATTTTCCTCACTGTATATATATATATATATATATATATATATATATATATATATATATATATATATATATATATATATATATATATATATAGGTTTTAGAGCAACAAGTGTTTCCATCCAGACAACGTCTTTTTTACAACAACTTGGCTTCATAGTAGAAGAGTCTTAGTGCTAAACTGGCCTGCCTATAGTATAGACATTTTATTTATAAAAACGTTTGGTGAAGCATGAAATAAAAAATATGACAAAAAAGACCCAGAACTGTTGAGCAGCAAGAATCCTAAATCAGACAACGTTCTTCTCCCTAAAATCCAACAACTGGTCTCCTCAGTTACCAGATGTATAAGGATTGTTGTTAAAAGAAGAGGGGATGCTACACAGTGGTGAACATGGCCCTGTCACAACTTTTGTGTTTCAACCATCAAATTCAAAATTACCTTATATTTTTCTTAAAAAGGTAAATTTTTACCTGTCTGTCTGTCTATCCATCCATTCATACATGTCTAAAATAGCGGGATGGATCTGATATATAGACAATATACGACAGTGAGTTTTGACAATTGTGTGTTGCTTTTTTTTTTTTTTTTTTTTTTATCTGTTGATGGAGCAAAATTGTTTAATAAACACTCAAGTCAGTGTATTGCACTCAAGAGAAACAAATTATCATTTACTACTTACATTCTTCTGTAGTCCTGTGAGTGAGACCACATTTATTTCAGTTTTAAGCTTAAAGGTTTGTTTGAATACAGGTGTTTAAAATTTGGAAATAGTTATGATAAGAATGGGCCTCTGTGTGTGGCAGGTCCAAATTATCTGGAGTGCCACACACTGGTGTGTTCAGGACTGAAGGTCATTATAGCCTGTTATGACTTTGTATAAACATGCTGGTAATAATGTGTGGCTAAAGCTGCGAGCTGTTCCGCAAAATGTGCGCTTGATTATGACCGCCAGCCACGAAATCTGATAACTAATGGAGAAATTTACATTATAATGCAGCAATATCAGTGTTTTAAATTCCCCGAATCACCTTGCGTGATATATGCTAGTAAAAATCACTGGATTTAGTTCAGCATTTCGGCAAACTGCAAGCTTTTTCACCGACTGCTCATTTCAGTGGTTTTCTTGAGTCACTGCGTGTGAGTCAGAGCCACTGTGGCCCTCCTCTAAAGTGCCTTGTTGTGTGGGGAAGAGTTCTGGCTTTGAACAGGGTCTGAGAGAAACGCTCAATCCCTGCTGGCAATCTTCGAGACCACTATGCTCTTTCATTCAGATGAGTCAGTAAACCAAGATTACAGCCAAGATCACAAAAAATAAGCTCCTTGTGAAACAGACGTATGACTAACCATTTTCAGACCAGACTGAGGTCTTGTGAGTTTTGGGATTTTTATTCAAAGCATCAAAAACACGTGTGGAGACATGCGCGCCCTCAAAATGAGCTCAAATTCACACAAAGATGAGTGACGAGACAAATCGGCAGCGTAAAAGTTTTATTTATGCTAAATAACTTTTATGCTTCCTTAAAATGATGTTATTTTGTACAATTAAAAAACCTTCTTTTTTGCATGTAATTGAGTTGGCTCCTTGGTTGAGGCTTACACTCAGCAAAAACCTTATTAGGAATACCTTCATACCTACTCATTCGTGCCATTATCTACCTAGCCAATAACGTGGCATCATACAGATATGAACAAGTGGCTTCAGAAAAATTTCACATCAACCATGGTGTAAAATGGTGCAAAATGATTGATTTGATTAATTGGATTTGACCTTGCTGTGTTTACTGGCTTGAGTACTTCGATAACTGCTGATTTCAGGGGAATTTCACCCACAAGATTTTCTAGAGTTTGAAATCGTACTAAAAAAAAGAACACATTGAAAATAGGTTTTAGAATACTGAAATATTTTAAACAAACTAAGAAAGCCTTTAGATTCTTAAATATTTCCATTTCTGCACCATTTCTAGGTCTCTATTTAAAAAAAAGAAAGTTAGTGATATTGACTGCTTTTTCCAGATTTTCCATAAGCCTAATCTCTTTTACCGAAACACATGTTCAGATGACACGCTGTTGAATTCAATCTTAAATTGAACATTAATGCATCATTAAGCACAAATGTGTGGAACTTGTTTTTAAAGATTCTACTTTTTGTCAAATGTATAATTCGTAAAGAACTTTGTTGTCTTAAATTAATAATAAAAAAAATGCAACCTAACAGCATTTTAATGAATGCTCTTGAATTTCAGACTCTAGTTGTTTATGCTGCATAAATATACACACCCCATAATGTATGTAGTGCTACAACCTCAAACCAGACATAGTTGGGATTTTCTAAATGGATTTCCTTATTTAAAATTAATTTTATTATTAAAATATTAATTAAAATAAATCCCTGAAGGTGGAACACATTCCAACAGGTGGAATCTCCCCCCTCCAACCCCTTACACTGTAAAGGTGGTAGCTCAGTGATGCAGGACTACTGATTATAAGGTTGTGAGTTCAAATCCCAACACCACAAAGTTACCACTGCTGGGCCCTTGAGGAAGGCCCTTAACCATTAACTGCTCCTTTCTATAAATGAGATAAGTCGCTCTGGATTGCCAAATACTAAAATTAAAAAAAAAAAATAAAAAGAGTGTACCAGCATAACACCATATTTTCTATATATTGTATATAAAATTAATTATCCCAAAATCATTATAATTTACTTTAATCTATGCCATGCTTTTACCTATTTTGTGTTTTTATAGCACATGTACTGCATAAAAGCACGTCATCGGGCTGAGGCATCAAATACCAAGCCTAAGCCACAAACCAATTATACCATTCAGTTAGGCAGAAGACAGAAACACAAAACAAATTCAAACATGCTTACCTGAAAATATACACATATATTAAACTGGACTTTGCGGTTAAAATGCTCTATTTGGTTAGCTGGCTCGGAACATGCCAACATTCCTGATGTGGATGTTCACATCCAAGCTAAATATGCTGGTGTTTACATTGAAACAATACCAAAGATGACTAAATATGTCCAAAAATTATTAGGAAATACAAAATTTTTTTTTACAAAAGAAAATATTAATGTTACACATAAACGTGTCAGTTCAATGATGCTTTTGAATTTATAGGAGGTTGAGAGTGAGAGGCAGGAACGGTCTGCGTGTGTGTGTGTGTGTGTGTGTGTGTGTGTGTGTGTGTGTGTGTGTGTGTGTGTGTGTGTGAGAACCAGCAAAGACACTCACTCCCAGTTCCTTTACTCAAATAACTGCTTGAACAGTCATTCTCAAAGGTAAAGAAAAAACGATTGTTATTCAAACTTTGAATGAACAATGTGAAATCTCTGAGGAAAGCTAACTAAATCTTTTCCTTACAATCATGTACATTGTAAAATGTTCAACTTCTGTCTTGATTCATTTTAAACTGAGCCCAAAGTCAAAGAAGGTCAGTATTAACACATGACTCATCCGAGGCAGAGGTGCTGATCCTTCAGTGTATAAAACATTCCAGAACAGGGTGTAGAACTAATTAATATCCTAGAACACATCAGCATTTAATGTACTTACTAGTTATTAAAATGTGACCTCTTTATAGCTGAGCATAGACACTATATGCCTACACTCTTAGAAAAAGTGTTTGTTATGTGAACTTGAATTATTTATTGACTAACTATCGACAGAATCTAGGTTTTGACATTTGTGCAGCCTCTTTTGCATTGCAATATTTTTTTTTTTATCACTTCTGCTCTAATAACAAATATATTTTGCATTATACCACATCACTGTTGTCTTCTTAAATCTGTGTGTGCGGATTAATTTTCTGCCTGTAATGATGAATCTATTTCAAATGTTTATTTGCTTCTTCAAGTAATTTATCCTTCATTCATAAAAAACGTTTATGATGGATTCTTCACATGTTAAATAGATTTTAAATGCATTGCTACATGCTGAATATCTCTTTAAGACATTTATTTACCATCAGTGAAATGAGTCTCTTGTGTCGGTACATGCACTATTTTTTCAGCCAAAGGATCAGATTTCAATAACAGGAACACTTTAACTTACTGATTTCTTGGTAAGCTTTGATCTTTCTTGTCTTATTCATTTTAAGAAAATGAAAAAAGAGAAGCTGGAAAAAGGAAAGGAAGTTTCCTTACAGCTGCTTTAAATAATAACAAAATCTAACTCGTCTCATGGCTGTTCCAAAGCATTAAATTTGCTTTACTGTATGGACAAATGTACTGGGACACATGACACATGTATAGGACAGGAAGAGCTGTATGATGCTATTATGAAAGCTAAATCAACAACATGTCAGTTAGATCCAATTCCCACTAAACTACTGAAGGAAGTGTTATATACAGCTGGTGAGCCTCTTCTCAATATTATTAACTCCTCACTATCGTTAGGTCATGTCCCTAAATCCCTCAAGTTAGCAGTTATTAAGCCCCTCATTAAAAAACCTAATCTGGATCCAAACACGCTATCGAATTACAGACCAATTTCAAATCTCCCATTTATGTCTAAGATTTTAGAAAAGATTGTCGCTGCCCAGTTATGTAACCACTTGCAGGAGAACAATATCTTTGAAGAGTTTCAGTCAGGTTTTAGGCCCCATCATAGCACAGAAACTGCTCTAGTTAAAATCACTAATGACCTGTTTTTAGCTTCAGACCAAGGCTACATCTCCCTATTAGTTTTACTAGATCTTAGTGCTGCGTTCGACACTATAGATCATGATCTTCTCCTCGATCGCTTACAGAATTACATCGGTATTCAGGGACAGGCATTAAGCTGGTTTAAATCCTACCTGTCCAATCGTTACCATTTCGTAGATTTAAATGGAGAGCTATCCAGGATAATGCTAGTAAATTATGGCGTGCCACAGAGGTCAGTTCTAGGACCCCTGCTTTTTACAATATACATGTATATGTATATACATATACATACTAGGTGGATGTCCTGCATCATTAATAAACAAGCTTCAGTTAGTTCAGAATGCCGCAGCAAGAGTTCTTACTAGGTCAAGAAAATACGATTATATAACCCCAATCTTATCGTCCCTACATTGGCTTCCTATTAAGTTTCGAATAGACTACAAACTACTGCTACTCACTTATAAAGCACTAAATGGTTTGGCTCCCATGTATCTATCCAGTTTTTAACACGCTACAATCCGTCATGCTCCCTGAGATCTCAAAACTCTGGGCTTCTAGTAGTTCCTAGAATAGCAAAGTCCACTAAAGGTGGTAGAGCATTTTCACATTTAGCTCCTAAACTCTGGAATAGTCTTCCTGACAGTGTTCGGGGTTCAGATACACTCTCCCAGTTTAAGTGTAGATTAAAAACATATCTTTTTAGCAAAGCCTACACATAACACACATCACACACATCACATCACAACCTTGTGCTCCAGAATATATGATTACATGCACATTATCAACTTGTGCTGTTAATATCATGAACAGCAGCTACGCTAATTCCTCTCCACTGCTTCTCTTTTTCTCCCCATCCCGAGGCATCCTGAGGTTTGGCCAGCTCCAGTCACGTCCCACCTCGTGAAGATTATGGACCTATGGATGATCATGGAGAAGTAGATGCCGAGTGTTTAAAGGCCCTGGCATGGAGAAGCTGATGCTGGATCTATGATGATCACAAATTGTTCTGTATTGTTGAAAGATTTATGACCAAACTCTTGATGTCACCCATATGAGGATGGGTTCCCCTTTGAGTCTGGTTCCTCTCAAGGTTTCTTCCTCATATCATCTAAGGGAGTTTTTCCTTGCCACTGTCGCCACGGCTGCTCATCAGGGACAAACGCACACCATTCACCTTCACTGTTGTTTTCTGTAAAGCTGCTTTGAGACAATGTCTGTTGTGAAAAGCGCTATACAAATAAACTTGACTTGACTTGACTTGACATGACTTTTCCTGCCATATACTGTATGTGGTTCTTCCCCATACCACAAAGTTGAACCCATACAATTCTATAGGATGTCTTTAGATGCATTTAAATAAAATTTTCCCTTCACCTAAACTAGGAGACCCAACCCTGCATGAAAATGTCCCTTTGCACAAAGCACCCTCCATGAAGATATGGATTACATGAGTTGAAGTGGAGAATCTTAGAGTGGCAGGTTATGGAGCTCTGACCACACCCTTATTGAACAACTCTGGAAATATCTGGAATGCTGACTGCACCCCAGGCCTCCTCACCCAATATCAGTACCTGATTTTACGAATGCCCTTGTGCCTAAATGAGCACAAATCTAAACAAGCAAACTCCAAAATCTATAACATCAAACAGAGACTAATGTGGAATGGAATGTTCGAAAAGTACATACAGATCTTATGGTCAGGTGTCCACCAACATTTGTCTATGTAGTGTATAAAGAGTTCAAATGCTGTTATTGTAGAAGAAAATAAACTTTTTTTATGTTTATTAAATTCCAGCTTAGTGATGACAAAGTACATATCTGACATATGTAAACCTTCTTGCTCTACTTGCTTTAATAACAGTATGCTATGCTTCAAGTCAAAAGGTTGTGTTTTGGGAGGCATTTAAGCTCATATTGACAGAATAAAACACAACAGGAAACTCATCACTCAAAACAAATCTCTCTTTTAAAGTCCATATATTCAACCTGACAATTTAAATAACCCCAGCCATACTTACTAAATAATATAATAATGCTCACATGACTGCAACAAGCATTTCAGAAAACCAATCACTCGTATTTTGCCCCATAATGCAACATCCTTATTATATTAACCTTCAGAGTCCACTCATCACATAACACGTCTTACAAAAACACACACACACACACACACACACACACACACACACACACACACACACACACACACACACACACACACACACACACACACACACACACACACGGCTCATAGCTGTTCCATACAGTCAACAGCAAAACAAAGGACAGCTTTAAAACACACACACACACGCATGCATACACACATGCATACACCCATATTCCAAAATCGCAGCCAGCTGCAAAAACCTGCTTCCAACATCTGCTTGTAACAGCTTCAACTGCAGTTCCCCCTCCGCTTCACCAGAGGGGACCTCTAACTGAATTCTGAACACGTCTGGGTCAAGTTGCCTTATACATCGACTGCAGCTTGGTATACTCCCCGACATTCAACCTCCATGTTCAACATGTGCGCACTGTATTGGCATTACAGCATGATAGCAGCCCCGCTCACGGCACTACTGCGGGGAAAACCTAACAGCAGTGGTCAGCGGATGCGCAGAGGGCTTTTAAGGACTTAAAACTCTGATATACCGCGGTTTAGATTCTGCGACACCCAGACCCCAACGCCCTTTTTGTGGATGAAGTTGACACCTCCAATTGTGAAACCGAGGGCATACTTTCTCAAAGACACGGTAACCCCAGGAAACTGTTTCCATGTGCATATTACTCAGGGAAGTTGACCTCCACTGAAAGTAAGTATGATGTAGGGAGTCAAAGAGTTACTATCTACCAAAGAAGCACTAGAGGAATGGAGGCACTGGTTCAAGAGATCCTAACACCCCTTTCAAGTAATCAGCGACCACCGCAACCTCGAGTACAAAGGAGCCAAAAGAGCCAAAAGACAGAATCCACACCAAGCCTGGTCGGCAGTGTTTTTTACAAGGTGTAATTTCAATGTCACCCCATTGATCGACCGTGACCCCATTGAGAAACCACTCCTGCCAGAACCGATCTTGCCCATAATGAACCTCCTCCACCAAACTACCCACCGGACTACAATATATCCCTGCTGAGCCGCAGCAATGAGGCCTGAAGTGTGTTCACACATCTTTGAGCCTGGGGCACCCAGGGATTAACCGAACTACTGACCTAAATCAGAACGCATTCTAATGACCATCACTCCTGGCAGCCGTATAGAAATATGTCCAAGTACGAACCCCACGCCAGTTACCATATGGCCTACTGGAGCCCCTCCCACTCCCACAACTCCAAAACCTTGTAGACTATAAAGGATATGGCCCAGAGGAACAATGCTGGGTCAGCAGGGAGAGCATTCAGAACCCATCCCTCGCAGAGGAGTTTCTCTAAAACCACCCTTACCAGCCAGCTCCCAGGACCAGGGACTGCACTAGTAGAAAAACACCAGGAGGTGTTCGTAGGAGGGGGGATTCTGTAACAGCTTCAACTGTGGGTTCCCCTCGGATTTTATGTAAGGAATATAAATCTGGATACAAAA
Organism: Silurus aristotelis; assembly: GCF_946808225.1. Lineage (NCBI taxonomy): Eukaryota > Metazoa > Chordata > Actinopteri > Siluriformes > Siluridae > Silurus > Silurus aristotelis. Next base: position 11,044,395 of record NC_139574.1, read on the forward strand.
AATAATAATTTTAAAGTGTTTGGTTTCCTTTTTATGACAGTAGTTTGACAATGATTATAATTAATAACTAAACACATTAGCTATATAAACAAAAAAGACACCTGCCCATGAGATTCATATGTGCTTATGGAACATCCCATTTCAGATTTTGTCCCCATTTGCTGTTATAATAACCTCCACTCTTCTGGGAAGATGTTCCACTAGAATTATAATTGTAGAGATTTGTGCTCATTCAGCCACAAAAGTGTAAAGTCAGGTACTGATGTAGGGTGAGGGGGCCCGGGGTGCAGTCACTGTTCTAGCTCATCCCGAAGGTGTTCATTGGGGTCGAAGTCCTATCTCTATAGCTGGCCACTCAAATCTTCCACTCCAACCCATGTAAAGCATATTTTTATGGAGCTGGTTTTGTGCACAGGGGCATTGTCTAAAAAATATTCTTTACAATTGTGTACCTACAATTTTGTGGTAACAGTTTGTAGGAGAACCCAATTGGGAAAAGTCCCAATACTTTTGTCAATATAGTTTATCTATAGTTATTTTTATGTGTAAAGATGCATAATGACAATGAAACAAATTATAGCACAAATCATCAGTTCCCTCTTGAATTAAAATGCCAATAAGTACTGTTAGCAAGAAAGTCAGGTCTCCTAAAGACTTTCCAGTTGTGGAAAACTTACTAACCATGACAAAGCACTGACTGAAATCATTATATAAAATGAAAAATCAAAGAAATGTCTCTCAACACAACCCTTCACCATGTGAACTATTATAAATGATCCTTATTTTAAATTAGAAATTTGTTTTTGTTTAACACATTGTTATACACTGGTTAATATTATTTTTAATTATGCTGAACGCATCATACAAATCAGTGGGTTGTTGATTACAATGATCAGTATAATGTCAAACAAACTAATATCATCTTGTGATCTAAATTCCAGCCAGAACTAGTCAAGTATAGAAAATGATGTTATAAAAAAGTTATAGAAAATTAATCAACAGCATCTAAATTTCGCAGCGCTGCATTAAACGCTGCAGAGTGCACAATATGCTGTTTATAAATCACAGTGTTAGCCTTGTAATTGATTTACTGCTGAGACTTGATTTATGCAAATGAACCCTTTAACATGTGACATCGTTTCACTACTTTTGCATACCAGAGAAATGATTCATTTGAACCAAATTCATTTGTAAATGAAATGCAAGTAAAAGTAACTGTGGTGCGCAACATTAGAATCCTAAATCCTTTTGTCTATATTATATGTCCCTAAAGTGATTATATATCCTTAAATATGCAAGTTCAAGCAACAAACTAAAGTAAAGAAAAAAAAACATCTGCAGTCAATTTTTGTAACAACTGCAAAACAGCAATTGCAACCCATTTTCTCGTCTCGAATAAGAGCTCTCGGAGGTGTTATATACAGCAAGCCTGTTACTCGATGCCTCTCTTTAATTGCTGTGGCGAGAGAGGGAAAAAAAAAGATTTAGGGTGGCAGGACTTGTACACACAAAAGGTGCTTTCAGGTGACTGAGTGTATTTCAAAGACTGACCTGTCAGATTAAAGACAGGAAACAGTTCAGATAAAATCGAATGAATAGTGCCATTATGAAGTGAGGGGGAAAAAAGCAACACTGAGAAGGAACACACAGGTGATCAAAATCTGATTTATGCCAAATATGCTGGACCCTGGACTTATCGCGACTGTCGTTTGAAGATGTATTGATTCAGGGTTTACAATATAAAGTAAAGGACAATTATTACAGAGTCTCCTAAAACAAAACACTGGAACATATTACAGTCAACCACCGATCATTTGCAGGAATCCGCAACGGGACCGAATGTTCAGGAACGTTAGAAGTAACATTTTCAACTATTTTTTCACTAACAATTTTCTTTTAAAAACACATTATTGTATTAACGTGAGAATGTCTTGATCAGGGGTGCACACACTTTTTCAGCATGCAAGCTACTTATAAAATGACCAAGTCAACCTACTATAAAAACGCATAAATAAATAGCTTTTTTTTTTTATGTCATGCGATCTACCCACACTACCTTTGCGATCGACTGGTAGGTCACGATCGGCGTATTGGGCACCCCTGGTCTAGATAAATTCACTAAGGTACTATAGGGGATGCGTCCAACATTTGCAAATTTTCGTCTTAGAACGTTACCTCCGCGAGTGTATGAAATGGCTGAATAGTTTATCATAAACCTGGTCTTTGTGTAATTCTGGTTTTCCCAAAGGGTCGAGAAAATGTTTACGAATCCTGACTAATGTCAGCTGTTCCACATCAGATTTAATGAATCACAGCTTTTACATGACCCTAACACACAAAAATAAATTCATGCTGGTCAATATAATGGGACCCAATGAAATAGGAAGATTATATTTTGTAAATGTTTTGCACTTTAACTTAATAAACCCTGCCTGTCGATAATTGCACTCCCTTCTGCCATATATTCTTCTTCCTCTTCTCTTGGCTTCCACCATTAAGGGTCACCACAGCGGATCATCTGTCTCCATACCCCCCTGTCCTCTACATCTGCCTCTTTCACACCAACTACCTGCATGTCTTCTCTCACCACATCCATAAACCTCCTCCTTGGTCTTCCTTTTTTCCTCCTTCCTGGTGGCTCTATCCTCAGCATTCTCCTACTGATATACCCCATGTCCCTCATCTGCACATGTCCAAACCATCTCAATCTCGCCTCCCTCACCTTGTCTCCTAAACGTCCTACATGCGCTGTCCCTCTAATAAACTTGTTTCTAATCCTGTCCATCGTCGTCACTGCCAATGAAAACCTCAACATCTTCAGCTCTGCTACCTCCAGCTCCACCTAATGTCTTTTACTCAATGGCACTGTCTCTAATCCATACAACATCGCAGGTCTCACCACAGTCCTATAAACTTTCCCTTTCACTTATGCAGATATTCTTCTATCACAAATTACTCCTGCCACTCTTCTCCACCCACTCCACCCTGCCTGCACTCTTTTCTCCACTTCTCTAACACACTCTCCGTTACTTTGCACTCTTGAACCCAGGTACATAAACTCCTCCACCTTCTCCACCTCTTCTCCCTGCAACTGCACCACTTCACTGCCCTCCCTCTCATTCACACACATGTACACTGTCTTACTCCTACTGACTTTCATTCCCCTTCTCTTCAGCACGTTCCTCCACCTCTCCAGGCTCTTCTCAACCTGCTCCCTACTTTTACCACAAATAACAATATCACTCCCTTCTGCCATATATGTAGCCCCAAATATAATTACAAGCTTTGTCACTTTCCTGTGCCTCGTAATCACTTCTTAAACACATAGTGAATGGCAAGTTTAAACCCCAACAACTGATACAGACTTTCGACTCAAATGATTCGAGCTGGAACACACCGAGAGAGCTTTACAGACTTTTTTCCCGAGGGCCTGCTTAGTCAGACAGAAAGAAACGGCGCGTAGTCTGTGATTGTCCTGCAGTTTAACGAGACACAGCCGTTATCAGCAAGTCAAGACTCACTCAATTCTCATGTTGATGAATTGCATATGCCTGAGTGTTTTACACATGGATTCAGAATATAAATTCATATACAAATACTTTAATATTTTTGGTTTTACTTATTTTTTTACTGATTCAGTCCAGTTGTTTTTAACATTCATTTCCTTTTTTCCAAATTCTTTTTTTTTTTTTTGCCAGAAAACTATTTTGCGTCTGAGGGCATAAAGTCAGAAGACATCTACCCTCAATAAACATTAGGTCATGTGAGAATGTTAACTGTGACCCTTTCCGGTCAGACTAATGATGACTGAATGTGTACATGGGATGGTATTTGGACTAAACACTTGCTCGCTGATTTATTTATAGACAACACCAAATTCTATGTAAACAAGTAACATTTTCTTCTACGGATAATGTTTACTGAATTTCTTTCTTTTTAACTGAAGCTTCATTTGCTTTCCAAAATAGATTTACACCAGCACTACAAATTAGCAAGAAATCTGACAGTTTAAAATTACAACGAGCTTATCTCATCAGTCCAAGTCTCTGCAGTCAGATTGTTTATCGACTCACTTTTAATGACAGATTGCTTCTCAAGATCTGGCTCGTTCATTCATATCCAAAGTAAAAAAAAAAAAAAAACATAAATCCTTCCTTCCATGAAACCTGAAAAGATTTACTCTTCACTGTGTAAATATAATCATGCTGTCAATGTGCACCTTGCGCAACTTACAAACCGAGGTTTCAAGGAAATTTACAATCTCTTCATACAGCCTGATTCAGCATAAACAAAACTGCAATGGAATACTTAAGTAGTAGCCAAATGAGGCTTATCTAGGTTTTAATCCCACACAAGAGGAACACACCGAAGGACACATATGTTTAAAGAATGGCTCATACAACTGGTCCCCTTCTTACTAGCTTATATTATTCATCTGATGTCTGGGGCTGGAGTTAATAAAAGGAGTGTGGAAGCGGTCAGTAAGCTGGGGACTAGTCACAGAACTCTTTGCTAATTATTTTGAAAAGGAGTATTAAAACACCTTTACTTGCATTCAGTCACAAATTTCAGTGAAAAATGATGATTACTGCCAAGACAATATCACTCTTACAACTGATCTCGAACCAAAAGTAGCTGCATTTAGAAATCAGCTCCTTAAAACAGCTGAATAACTTTCAGAATGTGGAACTGAGAAGAAAATATATATATATCTCTGGCCGATATCGGATCTTCCAGTATCGGTCGGTAAACTCTTTGATCTGCCCTGACCCAGCTACCAGCAGAGATAAACAGTCATTGTGGCTATTGTAAATGAGGCCTTCCAGGGCGTTTGGCTTGCGGGAAACTCTGAACCTCGATTGTAACTCTCGACTGTAGGAGGTTTAAAAAGCCCAGGCCTGGCGTGTGTCTGCAAAAACAAGCCTTTTTGATTGAAAACTCATGAGGCATGCACTGCAGATGTCAAGGGGACAGTTTGCAGGATCTGGACACAGAAAAGCACAGTTTCTTCTGCTGCCAAAAGATCTGCAAAGCCACGCATTCAAACAATGAAGAGGGTGAATAAAAACCCTTTGTTTTTGCCTGCATGCTGATACAGAACAGTGCATTGAAGACCATGACGTCAGAGGGACGCTTTGGCTCCAGACCTCGTTTTGACATAAATCAAAAAATATCATTGCGATATTATAATTAGCTTTCTATTGTTAATTAATATGTAGATATTCAACAATGAATATATAATTGTTTTTAATATTATATTACATTTAAGACACTCTAGGCAGCTAAATAAATGTCCTATCTAACACAAAAATCCTTGTATTTAAAAACTGTCTTCATTCACTTAGATAATGGGGCTCTAAATGAACGCTTTATTTAGGACTAGACATGCCCTAGCTTGATATTACACAGTAAGTCAAATCTTATGTATGTGCCTAATGAGAGTGTTCCAAATCCCATTTTATTCCCCCCAATATTATTAAAAGTCACAAGCATTTCTTAATTTGCTTATACCTACATATTTCCTACTAGATATTATCATTTAAGAGGATTTTACTTAAAATTATTTCATGACATTTCACCATTAAACAACAGTTTTCATTGCAAGTTGATGTGTTTTGACACAAAGGAAGATGTTTTCTCACTTTTGGCCACTACCACAAAATCGAAACTTCCCAAAAACCTACTGAGAAACACATGCAAAGTTTTCTGTGACTCATTAGTCAAGAAAATGTCTGAAAGAGTCTTTGTCTTCTCAGCAGCAGCTCTATGACAATGACTCTCAAAGCTGAAAGTGTCTAACTAAAGTTCTAGTTCCACACTGCAACGTCAGATTGTACACAGCATGTCATATATTACTTCCAGACATACTATACACCTTGGTAACTGCAAGTTTGTTTGTTGTGTGCCTAAACATCCTGTGTTTTTTTCAGATTTATGTGTTTATAGGAAGCAGGTACACATGGAATTTTTTATAGCCCAGTTATAAGAAGTCCCCGGGCTATATTAAAGGAAACGTGTTGCCGTCTAAATGACTAAATATTACAGAGAGAGGAATCTTGGTGGCAAAGCACCAAGTGAACACACACAGTAAACGTGTCGATATGCTGGAAAAGTGTCTCACGCCACTGCTAAAGGCTCGCTACCTCTCCAGCACGCGAGCTGATCCACAATCTGGTTAAAGTTCTCCGTCTGTCCCGGCGGATAGAAAGCAAACATTCAGCTGAGGCCGTGTCTATCCATATCACACGAGAAGACTTCCAGATCACAACGCACACAAGAGTGAAAAGCCCATTTGTGCATTGAAGTGAATAAGGTGAACTTATGCAGTACAATAAACTGAATATGTAGATAATCAAATTGCATTGTGGGGGAAAAATATATATATTCTCACTTGAGTTAAGGGACAACAGTGTTTAAATTATGAGCTTATTTTAGGAGACATGTCCAGCGCAGATTATATAGATGCTCTATGAAAATGATTAAATACCATATTTAGAACAAAATATGTATTATTACAGTTTGTTTGATTATTTATTGTTTATTATTTATTATGATTTATTTGAGTTTATAATATTCTATATGAAACATCTTGAGTTTTTAAAGACAAATTTGAAAAATAAGAACAATATTACCAATAATAAAAAAATATATTATATATAATTATATATATAGAAAATATGATAAAAAGTTATATATATATTCAGATAGTCAGATATATATATATATATATATATATATATATATATATATATATATATATATATGTATATATATCCACGATAACAAAAACAAACTGATTAGTCAGTTCATTACAGTGTCTGTTGTAAAATTATCATTTCAATAATAACAGCAATAAAAATAATAATTATTATAGTTATTATTATTGTTAGTCAAAGTAGTAGTAGATGAAGTAGTATTATTAGTAGCTCCGTCTTACTGCAGTAAAAGCTTGGACAACACCCATACGTTCAATTAAGTCACATTTCAAGTTGACGAGGAAAATATTACGCACAGATCAGAGCTAGGAGTGAAAAAGGATGTGACACTGATAACTGCTGTAACACTTGAAACGCCAAAAAAAATGACAGCTGTGCGATGTTTTCAACTTCAATACACAATAAAAAAAAAATAGGTATCCAGATTTTCAGAAGTAACTGCCTATACGAGACTATGCTCTACTAGACTTGTAAGACTAGACAGATTTGTGTTAATTTTAAAAGTACGTTTTTCAATGTGTATAGTTTGTATATTGTTGTATGTATTGTATATTGGGCGTTATGTGATGTTTTTGTTTGTATTGCTTAGCAAATTTCCACTCTTTGGACAATAAAAGCAATTATCTAACTAATTTAAACATGGTCTAGTGTTTTATACTGTATATGTCTAAGAAGCTGATTTTGAAAAATAAAAAAATCGAATTCAATTTGTCACGGAAATGTGAAACGGATGTAAAAATCATCCAAAGCAAATGGATCAACACTGATATATTATGATCTATGATGACTGAATTGAATCCTGCTGTTTAAAAAGAATCTACTTTGTGTAAATTTGATGGTACATACAGTAAGTCCAGAATTTCTTGGATCAGGTGTTTGCATTAATAAAGAGTTAAACCTACAGAATGAATAATAAGTTACCTGCAGCAAGGCAGACTGGCAGAAGCAGTCTGAAGATGAGTCCGCATACCATTTCAGAGGCCATATCTTCCTCACCTTTTGCTTCATCAAACTGCCCACACCTCTGAGATCTTTTTATATTATTATTATTATTATTATTATATATAATATATAATATCCTCCTAAAGATTTTTGCATCAGAGCTTAGGTCCAGTCATCAAGCACAAGATCAGAGTGCATCCTTCTGATCTTCTTCTACCACATTAACTCCAGTGTTGGAAATTTCACTGATTCCACGTGAAGAAACTTTTCTACCCAGTCTTCTGCTCGTTTTCTTGTTTGTTGTTCAGGAGATCCAAATCCTTCCACACATCTGCAGCACACACTCTCAGCCTGATGAATATCGGAGCTGCTGAAATGCCAGTGTGAAAGGGCGAACACCAACTCCCAGTTCCTCCTTATTACCTGTTGACAGGAGAAATCATGGTTTCAAGTCTGAGAAGAAATCAGCGCTCTTTAGTAGTCCCTGAATGCTGCAAGTCCAGAGTCACAAAGTCAAAGCTGAAAAAAGGTTTCAAACAGGACTAGTTTAGTCGCCCGATTGCTTTTTATGATTTTTTTTTTTGAGGTTCATGGACTCAGAGTTTCAGAAGTGAAACGCGGGTGGGAAACAGCTGGATCAGAAATCCCTCTGCATTTCAACGCGCGCCGCTCATTAATAAAAATACTGAACGGGGCCAACACGTGATTGACAGGTAGCTCAGCCAATCTTAAGACTTAAAACTCATAGGCACCGCCCTCTCATTATAATGAAAGAAGTAGGACTGCAAGTGGACTGAATATGAGGCGTGTGTCAGGACAGTTACTCAATTACACTGTAAATAAAACACTGTTTTAGACACACTGTTTACTGTTTTATTTTAAATAATACGAATAAATGAGAAATGCTGAGTTTTGTTTAAAACATAGTTGCTGGTTGTTTTTTGTTTGTTTGTTTGTTTTTTGCACAAAAAACAACATCAGCACAAAAAAAAAAGAAATAAATAATAAAAATAATCAAAAATATACCACTAAACATCTGATATATTCTAATTATAGGCAAGTCGTTTAAGTGATTCGATTCTTTTTGCTTCCATTTGATTCACATGATAACTCCTGAATTATACACGTGTGTGGGTGGGATAAAGTTTCGATTAAAGACCCCTTACACTAGCTCATGTTCACAGTGTCATACTTTCACTCTGTCCATAAAAATAATAAGAATGTAAATAATATCAATTGACCCCCCAAACCCCATTCAAGACTCATTATTATTATCACGCCACACGACTCTATGAATTATACAGCCCCCAAAAATTAAAATAAAATTAAAATAAAACAAATGATAGAAATAAATTAAAAGGTAAAGATCCTAGAGGTTCGTGCTTGTGAAATTTTTATTTTTTTTTCACAAGCACGAGTCACAAGTCATTAAACAAGGAACCGACTCACCAAACTCTATTTCGAGTCGATTTGTGATCTGTTGAATTTTGTAAGAATTTTTGGATGAGAATATACTATATATATATATAATTTTTGGATGTGGGAATACACTAATAAAACGGTTTTTAGATGTGAGAATATAATAATGAAATTATTTTTATGAAATTATTTTTGAATGAAAATATACTAATGAAGAGATTTTTAAATGAGAACATACTAATAAAATGATTTTTAAATGAGAAGATACTAATAAAATGATTTTTGTGATGTGAGAATACGTTGATAAAATGAGTTTTGTATGTAAGAATATACTGCTGAAATGATTTTAAGTGAGAATATAATAATGAAAATATTTCAATGAGAATATAATGAAATCATTTTTGGATGTGGGAATACGTTAATAAAATGAGTTTTGTATGTCAGAATACACTAATGAAGTGGTTTTTGAATGGGAATATACTAATACAATAATTTGGGTTAAAAACCTTTACAAATATTTTTGATTCATTGAAAAATATATGTTGAGTTTATAGTGTAGCATCCAAAAGATGAGGAGCGCCACCTATCGGCCAAAGAGAACATGACTAAATGTATAAGACTGGCGGCGGTGTGACATACAGCACTGTGCATGTGTTAAGTCTTTTACAAAAAAAAAAAAAAAAATGAATACCATAAATCTGACTTGAGATAATAATATCAAATATTTCTATTTACCTTAAAGATGGATTTGGACTGGCATTTATAGAAACAGGTGCTACAGTGGTTTAGGACTACAGTCACAATGAACAATTTTACACTTGAGTGTCTCTCAGTGAACAGTTTAATAACATCAACAATGATAGAACTATAATTAATGTACATTCTGTGCCACCCAGATGACAATGGGTTCCCTTTTGAAGCTGGCTTCTTACAGAGTTTCTTCCTCCTCCTGTACCATCTCAGGTCATTTGTCCTAGTCACTGTCACCACTGGTTTTCTCATTAGGGACAATCTGATTAATTAGTAAATTAAAAAAATTATATATGTAATATTTTTATTATGATAATTTTTTTTCTGTAAAGCTGCATTGGGACAATGTCTATTGTTTAAAGCACTATAGAAATAAAAGTTAAACTAAATTGAATTAATGTGAAAACCATCTGCTTTTTTTCCCCATCATTATATTTCCAGGCATCAATTCTGTTTTATAAGGGAATTATATTGTTTTGCTGAGCATCTAAGAGACTTTGACTGTTATACACTTTTTGCATGCAAAACCCAGGAACCTTTATTATGTTTAATGATCATCATCATCATCATCATCATCATCAATTTATCTTTTAACATTCAATATTTGTAAAAAAATATATATTTGTACCCTCTCCATAATTTAGAGTTTATAAAATGTATATAAAAAGATATAAAGTGTGACAAATACCTTAGTAGAGTAATGCAAATAAAAAAAATGCAAGTCAAGAAGCTTTTATTGTCATTTTAACCATATATAGCTGACGGAGTACACAGTGAAATGAAACTACGTTCCTCCAGAACCCTGATGCCACATTAAACAACAATCTCAGGACAGTGCACAGACGACACAAGACAGTGCAAAGACGACACATGACAGTGCAAAGACGACACAAGACAGTGCAAAGACGACACAAGCCAGTGCAAAGACGACACAAGACAGTGCAAAGACGACACAAGCCAGTGCAAAGACGACACAAGACAGTGCAAAGACGACACAAGCCAGTGCAAAAACGACACAAGACAGTGCAAAGACGACACAAGCCAGTGCAAAGACGACACAAGAAAGTGCACAGACGACACAAGACAGTGCACAGATGACACAAGACAGTGCATTTTGGAACAGTAGCCAAAATGTAAACAAAATGTAGTGCAAAAAAAGCAATATGGCATCAGTTCAGGAAAGATGTCCAAAAAACGAAGTGATGTAGTGGATGTAATGTGAGTGGTACTGAAGTCATGGGTGCCTTCATTATTACACACATCTGTGATGCTCCTCTCATAACACATGAGAATTTTTCTGTGAAGGCCCCAAATCACATGTTCTTTGACATCATTAAAAGTAAATTTTCCCTTGATAATTAATTCAAGTTAAATATAATAAATCTGACATTTTTACAGATACTCAAGGATTTAGTTATACACACTCATGAATTCTTCGCTATATTTAGGATAAACAGGTTTTGTTATGACCAAATAAAGCCTCGCGCTCTGTGTTTCTCTGAAGATAAACATTAAACCGGTTTGTTACCCACTAAATATTGGACCAGGATACAATCTGTTCTAATAAAAATGGTCACGTCAAGAGTGTTTTTAATTAAAAGACACATTGCCGGTGACTCACTTAGAGAAAGAGATATGTTCTACATTTCAAAGTGAAAACAATAGTCACAGATGCAAATCTTCACTCTGTACTTGTTTTATTTGACCAGCCGCAATCAACCTAAGAATTACAACCTGAGATATAAAACAGGAAGATTATCCATACTACACCTGAAAGTCAGGGCTTAGAGTTCAAAAGCACATAACAATAAATGATTTTACCCTTCAAGTGTCACCTGATAAAAATAACAACATTTAACATGTTTTAGGCCAAATCCATGGTAGAGGAAAGTTCCTGTTTAAAGGAGATGGAAAGAGGTTTAGCTTCTAAGTCTGAATATAAGAAATGACTCTGGCACAAAGTGTCTTTACTAATGTTTTATGATTTAACAAGAACTTGTGGATTTTGTGGAGTTTAGATTCAACTTGTTCTGCAAGTGCGAAAATACAGACACTAACTCTCCACTTTCCCCATTTACATTCATGTGATTATCTAATCAGGCGATCATGTGGCAGCAGCACAATGCAAAAAAAATAAACCTTCATGGAGCTTCATGTAATCATTAGAATGAAGAAAGTGTGTGATCTCTGAGGCATGCTTGTTGGCACTAGCCAGATGGGCCGGTTTTAGTATTTCAGATACAGCTGACCTCCAAGGATATTCACACAAGAGGTCCCTTAATAAAAAAAGGTCAAACAAGAATGGTCAGAAAATTATGAGTTGTCAGGAGGAGGATAGTAACTCAATCTCTCTGAAAAGAAATGGTGATCAGAAAGAATTCTCAACATGCACAAAACATTGAGCTGTAAGGTGGATCCACCTGTCGGCCCAGAACTGAAATCTGAGGTACAGACTCACTAAAAAGAGAGCTGAGAGCTCTGCTGTTGTAGCACGTCCACCTCAGGGTTTGATGTGTTGTGCATTCCGAGATGCTTTTCTGCTCACCTGGATTGTAGAGAAGATTCGACCGATTCATCGGTTTTGCCGATTCATTGGCACCGATAGTTGATTGCTTCTCGGTTATAGGCTGATGCCGATCACTGATGCCACGTGCTGTTTATTTGAAGTGTGTTTTTTTTTATAATTTGGGATGTAACTGTATTTATTTATTTGGAGTGTTACTTTTTTGTTCCAGTTTGAATGCGTCATTTATTTTCCTCAATATTTATTAATATAATTATTCATTTATATTTCATTTAGCACATTTTCATTATTCAGTACTGTTTTTTTTTTTTTTGTAACAAAGTTCAGTATTATTTTACATGGATTGTTATGTTTATTTTACTTTATTTATTTTTTCATTTATTCAGTATTCATTTTAAAAAGTATGGGTTGATTAATCAACCCATAGTTGCACTCATGTGACTCCCAACTCGTCACATATGGTCGTGTTCGCCAGGATCCTTTGCCGTAACATTTTGACGCTCTGGGTAACCCCGTTGGGGTTAGGGTTAGGGTCAGGGTTAGTGAGAACGGGTTAGGGTTAGCTGGGAACAAAAATCAGTTGGAGAAATAGATAAATATGACCTCAAGGCAGTCTGCTTACCTAACACGTCAATTTTCAACGCTACGGTTCAGAGTTCTATAGAAGACTGTGTGAATTCCCGCACGTTGAAAAATTGTGCCAAAGGGCACCCCGGGGTCAAAAAGTGACGTTTCGAACGTGTCCATATTTGACGAGCTGGAGTGAGTATGTGTTCATTAAGTCCACTTTGAGTCAAACTCTATTTTAAAGAGTTTTTATTTTAGTTACTAAAGATTGCAGACCAACCACTTACAGAATGTGTTCTTTTCTTTTGCAACTTTCACACTTTTAAGACTTCTGTAATAAGTAAGAAAATCCCAAGAGATAATCAAATTCTGAAACTTCTTTTTTCATGCATTGTGCTGCTGTCACCCGATTGGCTAATTGGATAAGTGCATATATGAGCAGGTGTACAGATGTTAGAGACCAGTGAGGGTATAGATCAGTTCCAGTATGTTAGATGAAGGATGATAGTGGTTTATTTCCACTGAAACAGTTTAATGAATTCTTATAATATTTCATCTATAAAGAAAAAGTAAAGAATTAGTCAGCAAACTTGTTGAATTGCCTTCAAACTTTATTCATATGTTAACTAAAACACAGAGTCTGCTGACTGCAATACCTTGTGAAATTCATACAGGTGCTAACGTAGACAGTGAAAGAGTAGAGTAATACTATGTGTACATTATTGTTTAGTTCACAACATGGGGGATCAGTGTAGAATGCTCATCTAACACACAAACACATGCATACACAGTTAGAGTTACTGCTCTAAAGGGAGGCAAATGGTTTGTGTAGAAGCCATTATAAAAACCACAAAAAGGTACACTGTGAAAATTAAAAACTTATATTGGCTTTAGAAATCCCCTTTTATGTAAAAACAAACATATACTAACCGCTGGTCTCTCAAATTCGCATTAAACCCCTTATTACAATTCATAAAGTCAGTCTATGAATGTATGATAGCATCCAGAAAGGACCGGTTGGGTGCAGGTTTTCATTCCAGCCACATAGGAGTCACCTGATAGTCTGTTAAAAGCCGAGATCAACTAATTAGGTGTGGATCCTGAGTGATAGTAAAAAAAAAAAACCCACCCTGGTCCTTTCTGGATACGCCTAGTCTACACAATGTCTATTACACAGTCTCTAAAATGTAAACAGTATAGAGCGAATTGCCCAGAAAATAGACTGTGTTGCCCAGAAAAGCCTTCCAGAATGTCCATTACATTAAATATCATGGCAGATGAGCTACAAGAGCAGAAGATCCCATTGGGTTTTGGTTCTATTAGTCAAGAATAAGAATCTGAGGCGATCATAGTCACACAGTCAAAAATAACGTTTTTCCTTAGTTGTGTGAAGCTGAGAGAGCTGTTGCATATTGAAAACCCTTGGAGCTCAGCAGTTCCTGAAACTTACAAACCAGCCCATCTGACACCAACAACCATTTCAGGGTCATAGTCTTCAAGATCCCATTTTCTTTCATCTTGTATGTGCAAGTTTTGTGTGCTGCACTGTCATTGCATGATTGGATCAGTCAAATTCTTGCAGAAATGAGCAGGGATACCAACATACACCAGGTTTGTTTGATATGGAGACATATAGAGTCTACATGTAGGGATGTGTTACTTATGGATGACAGCACAGTAATCATTGCAAGCTGTCATAGTGACGTATAATACACTCTTAATTCTCCGAATGTAATATCTACAGAGTCTATTTATTCACAGGTGCTATATCTTTCTATTATAACGAATACTTCACTACATATTCTTGCCACATGGCCCAAACATTATGAAGGCTACACAAAGATTATTATTACTGCAGGAACCCTTTAATTTCAATGAACAACACTTGTCCTTTCAAAACGTCAAGTAAATCTGGATTTTGTTGAGTGAACTTTGGTGACCATGCAAATGACAATACACATCAATCAGTAGATTACATAAGCAAAAGATGCTCCCACTGGTGTTAATGTATATGTTTCTTTATATTTCAATTACTGAATTTATATAAGCCTTAAATTAAAAAGACCTGTTTAATTCCTGAGTAAATACTTTTTACATAATGGGACTTAGTTACCAAAATTCTTACTAATTCTCTGAAATGTGAATGTGCAGTCATAACAAATCAGTTTATTCACTCATATACAGAACTGTGCAAAAGTGTTAGTCAGGTGTCAAAAAAATGCTGTCAACTAAGAATGCTTTCAAACATAGAAGTGTTCATAGTTATTTATCAATTAACATAATGAAAACAACCCTTTACATTCAAAACATCAATTCTTCTAGGTACACTTGCACACAATTTTTGAAGGAATTCGGCAGGTAGGCTGCCTCAAATCCTTCTCTCTTTATGTAACCCCAAACAGACCACCATCTCCAGGATTCATTGTTCTTCTCTATGCTAAAGATTTTTTAATGTTTTTTTTCAAGTTTTTAATGACATTGGCTGTATGCTTGGGGTTGTTTTCCTGCTGTAGCATTAATCTTTAGCTAATCAGATGCCTCCCAGAAGGATCTGCCTGTATTTCTCAGCATTAAGGAAACCATTAATCCTGACCAAAACTCAATTTCCAGACTTGCAAGGAACCTCCAACATCCTTCAAAGGAATGATTGTCATGAGTTAACTCAGATTTGTATCCATTCTAAATGTTGATTAAATTGATACTTTGCAATTTTGTTATACTCTAATCAACATGGTCGTGGACAAATGTTAAAGATTTACGCAAATGTATGCTTATTATTTGTGAAACCAAACTCAACATAGCGCAAGAAAACAAAATATTCTTGTAAACGTTTTAAAGTAATTATGGTGTTTTAAATTACGTAAATGATCAGGACAGGACAGGATTGCTATGTTTCCACACGGACGGTTAATGAGGTGATACCGGATAAACTGTACCTCTTATAATTTTCATGCGGATTACATAATTACAGAATTTTTGTACTCAATGTGAATTGGTTTATTTAAAAGAGTTTATGAGCTTTATATATATATATATATATATATATATATATATATATATATATATATATATATATATATATATATGTTATGAGTGTATAAGAATAAAATTAGATCCTTTACAAATTCGAATGATGTGTTGCTCTTATCTGTACGATCAAGAAATACGTAATTTAAGTTCTTTATGCGTTATGGGTAAAAAATGCCATGAAACGCACCTTTGCGTTTGTCGCCCACAGAGGGTTTATTGTGTGCATCATGGCTGATTTTGGTGCTGATTTGACAAACAAATGTTTACTGATTAAAGATAATTTTTCGGTCTTCCACAACCTTTACCTTAGTAGCAGAGTTTGGCTGTTTCTGACCCAGGTATATCCTCCTACACAGCTGTTTCTGTTTCAGACTGTGTTTCAACCTACATATGAAATTCATGATCATTAGCACCTGCTTGGTATAACTGGGTATCATTCACCTAACAAAATCCCTGAATGTGTGCAAGTGTACAGTGTGAAAGTGCAAATACAAAAGGTATCCACAATAAATATTGACTTGATTTAGATTTTCCTTCTGTCCATTTATTTTGCATATTGTAAATTGATAAAAAAAAAAGTTATTACTAAAAGCATTCTTCCTTTACAGCATTTCCTTTTACTCGCCTAAACAATTTGCCCACTACTGTATTTCCTATAATGCACTGCAATATAAGGCATTACTTACCACTGGTGGTGTGACAGAAAAGAATTCTAAACTCTGTTAAAAAAGAGCATTGCATAAAGAACACTGCAAATAACATGGCAGGATTTTAGGGAGTTTGAGGTAAAAGGCTAAAATTTGCTGATGAAGCACTCAAGGCTGTCACTGGGTCAGGGGTCATCGTCATCATCATCACGCCCATAGTTGATTGGCTTCAGCTTCTGGATGATGTAATCTGCTATCTTCCGAGAGCCAGCAGCTACGACGCGACGGGACATGAGATCAAGAGGACCCCCTAAAGAGAGAAGTGTATTAGTGCATTAACATACACACAGGGTTTAATCTTTTAAAATCTCATAGATGATGGTGGCCTTGCCTTACTTCTGTCTAATTACATATTAGAGGTTTTTAATTAATAGCCTTAACCTTCGAGCTCCTCTCATCACGAAAAAAAATAAATAAATTTGATTCATAGTACATCACTAAACAAGCATAAGAATTACACCTAAGATGATTTGTTGATCTACAGTATTAAATTCCTAAGACACAGTTGATAAAGGAGAAGGCAATTACAATGAATTAGGAAAGTGTTTACAGCACTTCACTTTTTCCACATTTTGATATTTTACAGCCTTATTACAAAAAGAATTAAACAAATTATTTCCCTTAATATTCTTCAAGCAATACCCTATAATAACAACATAAAATAATTTTGTTTTAAATCTTTGCAAATTTATATATATATATATATATAAAAAACACGTGCATAAGTATTCACAGCCTTTGCCATGACACTCAAAACTGAGCTCAGGTGGATCCTGTTTCCACTGATCATCCTTGAGATGTTTCTACAACTTGATTGGAGATTGGACATGATCTGAAAGACACACACTTGTCTATATGAGGTCCCACAGTTAACAGTGCTTGTCAGAGCACAAACCAAGCCATGAAGTCCAAGGAATTGTCTATAGACTTCCAAGACAGGATTGTATCGAAGCACAGATCTGATTAAGGAAACAGAAAAGTTTCTGCAGCATTTAAGGTCCCAATGAGCACATGGAAGAAGTTTGGAACCACCAGGACTCTTTCTAGAGCTGAACGCCCGGCCAAACTGAGCGACTCGGGGAGAAGGGCCTTAGCCCAGAAGCCATAGCCCAGACCTAAATACATAATGCAGACATAACGATTGAACATCTCTGCAGAGATCTGAAAATGGCTGTGCATCGATGCCTTCATTCCAACCTGGTGGAGCTTGAGAATTTCTGCAAAAAAGGATGGGAGAAACTGCCCAAAAATAGTTGTGCCAAGCATGTAGCAAACTCAAAAATACGTGATGCTGTAATTGGTGCCAAAGGTGCTCCAACAAAGTATTGAGTATTTAGTACTGAACAAAATTCTAAATGCAACACTTTTGTTTTTGCCACCATTTTTCATGAGCTGAACTCAAAGATCTAAGATTTATTCTATGTAAACAAAAGGCCTATTTCTCTCAAATATTGTTCACAAATCTGCCTAAATCTGTGTTAGTGAGCACTTCTCCTTTACCGAGGTAATCCATCCACCTCACAGGTGTGGCATATCAAGATGCTGATTAGACAGCATGATTATTGCACAGGTGTGCTTTAGGCTGGTCACAATAAAAGGACACTCGAAAATGTGCGTGAGGCAAATGGTGGTCACATCCACATAAACCTCCTCCTCGATCTTCCTCTTTTACTTCCTGGGGGCTCCATCCTCAGAATTCTCCTAACGATATACATCATGTCCCTCCTCTGCACATGTCCAAACCATCTCAATCTCACCTCCCTCACTTTGTCTCCAAAAAGTCCTACATGGGCTGTGCCTCTAATAAACTCATTTCTAATCCTGTCCATCCTCATCACTCCCAACGAAAACCTCAACATCTTCAGCTCTGCTACCTCCAGCTCCACCTCCTGTCTTTTACTCAATGCCACTGTCTCTAAACCATACAACATCGCGGGTCTCACCACAGTCCTATAAACTTTCCCTTTCACTCTTGCAGATACTCTTCTATCACAAATCATAAACATGATTATAATATAATATGGGTGTTGCTGAAGACATAGATGTAAATGAATTAAAATAAGGAATGAGTGTGTTGAGTTCAGGTTGTACAGTTCAGTAACACATGATTGAGTGTATGTGATCGATCGATCGATCTATAAATATTACATTTTGTCAAGAAAGTGTGACCATATGAACAATGACATTTTGTCTTTGTTATATAACACAAGTTCATAAATTTATTATAGGTTCCTCTGAATTAGCTGTTATTAACTATAGACATGTTTACAGAAAATAAACTGTGAGCTGAGACTTCCATATACATGTGATAGAATATGATTTAAACGATTTGTAATTAAATTGTATCTTCTTTAAAACTTTACTTATTGAAACTTATTTTTTACAAATTGCGAACAGACAAGGCTGTTAAATCAGCACGGCCCATGTCATTCTAAGAGCTAACAGTGGAAAGCGTCCGAATAAGAAAGAGCTGAAATTTCTTTTTTAATTGTGCGAGATGGCCAGTGTCAAAACACTACAAATCAAACATCACTGAAAGCGTGTTAACTTATGCCACCCGTTTTATTCACACATCCCAGTTTTGTCTCTTCCCCCTCGAGTTTCTCACGCTCTTGTATTGAGCACATGATCTGGACCTCACTGCCCTCTGCAACAGAGCCTCTTTGTGTAATCTCACACAACCTAGTCTGGCATGACATGCTGCTGCCCACCTTCCACCGATCACACCGAAGGCTCTACAAAAACTGTACATAAGACAAGCCTTGTAGGCTGTTCAAATATCCAACTGAGACAAATATCTGGGATGGGAATAATGTTTGTATTCAGTGAGGCATAAAGCAGATGTGAAAAACTGTTTGATACAATACTGCTGGCCCATAAAGGATTAAAGTCGGAAAAGTTCATGTTCTCCATTTAGATAAAGATCTTTCTTAGTATTATATGGAAATGTACTATATAATCCTAGATATCTGCTTGAAACAAAGCAGAACCCCAGAACAGACTGTTATGGCAACAAGCTCAATGGTGATTTGTAAATCTTCCATTAAACAAATGAACTCTTAACTAATGATTACTAATTATTCTTATTATTTGGAATAAAAAATTTAAAAGGTGTGTGTAATAAGCACGAAAGACACAATGAGGTGATTAAATGCGGCCTGATGGGATATAAACCAAACTAGGGGGGTTGTGGGCTTTTTACTTGTCACATGTACACAGTATAGCCAAAAGTATTGGAACACCTGACCTTTCCTTTCATATGTGGTTCTTGTCCAAACTGTTACCACAAAGCTGGAAGCACACAATTGTACAGGATATCTTTGGATGCGTAGTAATTAAATTTTCCCAAACCTGTTCCAGCATGCCAATGCCCCTGTGCACAAAGCGAGCTCTATGAAGATATTGTTTACATGGTTTGGAGAGGAAGATCTTGAGTGGTTTGCTATAGAGCTCTGACCACAACCATACTGAACACCTTTAGGATGAATTGGAACACTGACTGCATCTACAAGCAGATTCCAAAATCTAGTGGAACATCTTCCCAGAAGGGTGGAGGAAACTATAAGAGCAAATTGGGACTAAATGTGGAATGCGATGCTCAAAAAGCACATACCATACTTATGGCCGGGTGTCCGCAAATATTTGACAATATAGCGTACATTACAGCACAGTGAAATTCTTTCTTCACATATGCTAGCGGTGTTAAGAAGGGTCAGGCATGAAACAGTGCCCCTTGGAACACAGAGGGTTAAATGCCAGGCTCAAGGGCCCAAGCGTGGCAGCTTGGCGATGCTGGGGCTTGAACCCCTGACCTTCTAATTAGTAAAACACAGTCTTAACCCATAATGTTATAGAAACTATGAATGACTGTTTCCTCACCAGTCTCTCCTTTTGCTTTCTCTTAAAGCTACTCATGATGACCAAGAAATTCTATTTATTTATTTTTTGCTTTTCCTCCATTGATACAGGAGGTTATTTTAATTAATGTTAAATAAATGGCAAATCACAGCAGCAGTTTCACACATTTCCTGAAACATAAAGCAACCTCCATACAAGTCCCACTTAAGTAATATATAGAGATTCTAACATATTAGAATGAGTGCAATAATACAACAGGGCCATAGCTGCTTTTATTAAAAAAAATGCTGTGCATAATAAACCTCCACAATGCTGTGGTATACTGACACAATACCTCGTCATTATGTTTTACATAACTCCAAATTACAGCCAATAAATTCTTTTTAACACAATATTTAATATTTAAAAAGGATTTATGATGATTTCTATCCGAAATAAGGGAATACAAATCTCGGATTATGCTGGATCAAACCATCACGCATACACACAACTGCAATAATGCTAACCAAATAGGGCATTACTTATAAATGTGAAAAGAAATCCAAACCAAGTCCAACATCCTTTCAAGGAATTCACAAAAAAAAAAAAAGCTTGAAATAACTTGACACTAATATTTACTATTTTGCAGAAACCTTCTGAATGAAAAATTCACAGTCATGTTACTGCCAAACAATTGTGTAAACATCTTTTTTTTTCTCATTTGGATTCTGGTCAAGATCAGGTTTGTGGCGATCGAGAGAACACGCTTTAGTTTAAACAGGAAGTGCAATACTTGTCTGAAAAGTCAGTTTAATAATTCTGTGGTGTGTAGGATAATGAGTGGTGCTGACCTGTGGTGTCGATCACACAGCCGCCTGCTTCAGTGATGATAAGTGCTGCTGCAGCGATGTCCCAGCAGTGCAGGCCATACTGGTAATAAGCCTCTGCTGCGCCGCTCGCGACATGACACAGTGCTAGCGTGGAGCTGCCGATGATCCTCACTCTGAGCACACACAAATGACCAAGCATGTTGAAATGTCATGCTGTATATTATTTTCTCATATGCAGTCTTACCAATTAACTAACTCTCTTCAGTCACACAACAGCTACCAACCAGGCAAAAACAAGCTTTCTGCAGAACACATAAAGCCAAAATCGCTGCATCTTTTAACACTGCTTCATCATCACAGGACAATGCAAACACGCTCGGGGTAAACCAGTGGTGGATGAAGTACACAAACCATGTTCTTGAGTAAAAGTAGAGATACAGTAAGTCATATATTACTCAAATAAAAGTGCTCCCTTTAAATGTTTACTTTAAGTAAAAATACAAAAGTATTTGCCTTCCAATGTACTTAAGTACTACGATTTATTATGGTTATAATGTTCCTATTATTATTTTTGTCACAAGACTGTTGCTTAATCAAGTCTCAGATGTTACTCTCAGCACACCAATCTATTAAGAGAATGATATTAATGAGTTAAACACTGATTGATATTTATTAAAATGATCATGAGAGCAAAAAATTATTTTCAACTACTTCAAAAAACAATTATTAAGCCACAGGAGTATCTACCACCGTTTATTGCTCTCAAGATGTTCTGCTTACTGTTGAACTGATGCTGAACTGTATGTTAGTGATAAGTAGATACCACCAAGATGCAATCAAAACAAGTTCAAAACAGAGCGTGTGCTCGACCCTGGTTTGTGGCTTGCTGCGTGTTTGACCGGTTTTTATTCACTCATAAATAAAAAGGAAGGACTGAATTCAAAAAACGTAGTTAAGTAAATAGTAAGATATTTGACTCTGAAATGTAGTGAAGTAAAAGTCTCCCCAAATGGAAATACTTCAGTAAAGTACTGATACTCAAAAAAGCTACTTAAGTACAGTAACGAATTACAATAACTTTCCTTACTGTCCAACTACTGCTGTAAACACCATCTAAACTGTTTTACATGAATGAGCTCATCAGATGTCCATGATTAAGAAGTCACCGTGATTTAAAGGGAAGTGGAAGAACAGTATACCATCCCACCTACCCAGAGAGAATTACTTATATATATATATATATATATATATATATATATATATATATATATATATATATATATATATATAAAATAAATAATATATATTATATATATATATATATATATATATATATATATATATATATATATATATATATATATATATATATATATATATATATATATATGAAAACTACAGTGCTCTTAGTCAATCCAAAATGTTAACAAACCTTCAAACCTGAACATTTAAGTAGTAAAAGTGAAGTTTTGTCTTTCTTAAGTGAATATCTACATGCACACCATTATTAGGCAACTATTAGAGTGCAGAATTATTATGCAACTAAATGAAAAACAAAGATTTTCCCATCTCACATGTTTATTTTCACCTGTTAAAGTGAGAATAATTAAAAAACTCAAAATTTATAAATAAACATTTCTGAAATCTCAAAAAGATAACAGTCACAAGCCTTCCATTCACAGAGTCAGTCAGTTTCTTGATCTGGTCAGAATCAACTTTTTGTGAAGCCGCAACCACAGCCTCCCAGACACTGTTCAGAGAGGTGTACTGTTTACCTTCACTGTACATTTCCTGCTTAAGAAGGGCCCAAAGTTCCCAGTAGGGTTTAAGTCAGGTGAAGAAGGGGGCCATGTCATCTTTTTCATCTTTAAGGCTTTTACTGGCCAGCCACACAGTGGAGTACTGTACTTTGATGCAGGTGATAGAGCGTTGTCTTGCATAAAAATCAAAGTCTTCTTGAAAGATGCAGACTTTTTCCTGTACCACTGCTTGAAGAAAATGAGTTGATTTTGAGTCCATTTTCAACCCGAAAAGGTCCAACTAGCTCATCTTTAATAATACCTGCCCATACCAGTACCCCACCTCCACCTTGCTGGCATCTGAGTCGAAGTGGAGCTCTGTGTCCGTTACTGATCCAATTTTTTTCTCCATTTTCTTCTACAGGTAGTCATCGACTTATGACCTATGCAACTTCCGATTATTAAAATTTACGACCACAATCACTAGCCACGGCATACGTTATTTTTTTACCAGCTTCCGGCATAATTTCACAGTACTGTACATATAGCTTACTCTACTTACGACCAAATCGTGTTACGACCGGTCTGTCGGTCCCAATCGTGGTCGTAAGTCAGCGACTACCTGTGTATCTTTGTGTAAAGTTTTGTGCATCGTGGCTTTAAAATGTTATGAGGAAACGTTTTATGACTACGTGATGACGTCGTCGTCTGGTACAACCCCCAATAACCCGACACACACACACACACACACACACACACACACACACACACACACACACACACACACACACACACACACACACACACACACACACACACACACACACACACACACACACACACACACACACATGATTCGACCAGTCTACTAAAGGCAAGGCTTGACTAATCTGAACTGTGTAAATCCTTAGACGGGGACACCACTAAAACAAACATGTCTCACCCATGGGTTGGTGCACTCAGCATCTTCTTCATATTCTCCAAAAAGATATCCAATGTATGAGGATCTCTTTTTGCCCCAATCTCTGTCAGAATGAGGGCTTTAGAAACATCTGATAGAAACATGAGCCTTTGATTACACACACATTTCAAAACAGTTTTCTTTCACATCATGTACAAAAAGAACAAAAATATTTCAAAATTAGCACCTTTTTCTTTTGAAACATGGAGTCGGACTCCATTGCAAAATGACCCATGACCTCTCCTGCCAGTGTATAATGTTCCATCAAAACAATGGTATATAACTCCAAACTCCAGCTGCAAATGAGCAAAGCAAAAGATACATTTGAAGATTTTTGATGAGCAAGAAAACATACAGAGAACATATAGAGACTGAGAGTCAAAAAGGAGTGGTTATATTAATGTTATTAGGTTCTTGGCATCGACCTACCTGTTTCTTTACTGCAAAGCCAATGCTCACTGCAACCATGGGAAAACTGCAAATTAAATATCATATATTTTAAGTGAAATGATGTTCTTAAAATGAATAATGATTTTCATCTGTGGTCTTAAATATATTACTGCACATTAGGTACCTGTGAACAAAGTTACAAGTGCCATCAATAGGGTCTATTATCCATGTAGGGCTATCTGTGAGAACACACTTCTCTCCTGCAGCTGAAGACTCCTCTCCAATAAAACTGAAAATAAAAGAGAGCAATTATTACAATAATCTTTACCAGTCTATCAAAGTGATGTTTCCAACAATAGATTAATATTTTTTAATGTTTTAAACTCAAGAACATGTATATGTAACATGTATCAAAAACCATTTAAAACCCTAAATAAGAATGATTCACTGGAGCTGCCAAACACAGAGGGCAGACTTCTTTTACTGAAACTCACAGACATGGGCCATGCCTAGTACTGAGAGACACAGGAGCCACTTTCTCCTACACTAAAACTGAGAGACACAGGAGCCACTTTCTCCTACACTGGAACTGAAAGACACAGGAGCCACTCCTTCTACCCTGCAACTGAGAGACACAGGAGCTACCTTACCTACACTGGAACTGAGAGACACAGGAGCTAACTCATCTTACACTGGAACTGAGAGACACAGGAGCCACTCCTACTACACTGGGACTGACAGACACAGGAGCCACTCCTCCTTCACTTGGACTAAGAGACACGGAAGCCACTCCTCTTTTACTGGGACAGACAGACACAGGGGCCAATCCTCCTTCACAGGAACTGAGCAACACAGGAGCCACTCCTCCTTCACTGGGACTGAGACACAGGAGCCACTCCTCTTTCAATGGGACTGACAGACACAGGGGCAATGCCTTTATCACTTGGGCTGACCAAACAAAGGCCACACCGCCCTTCACTTGATGAACAGTCAGAGACCACACCTCCTTCACTGGAATTGACAGGCACATAGGGCTCTGGTCACTGAATTAACAGACAAAATAAGACTGATAAAACACAGATGTCTCGCCTCCTTGACTGGGACGACAGAAAGGCCATGCCTCCTCCAGTTTAATTGACTGACACAGAGGCCATGCCTCCATCAGTGGGACAAACAGACACAGAGGCCATGCCTTCTTTAGTGAGATTGACTGACACAGAGGCCACACCCTCTTCACTATGACAGACACAGAAGCCACGCCTCCTACACTGAAAATAAGAAGTAAGAGCTCTCCTGTATGTTGTACCTGTGTGAGGGAAACTTCTCCCTGAGTGTGGAGATGATCATCTCCTCCACGTGCTGGTCAGCCTCCGTCACCAGATCCGTAGGAGTGCTTTTACTGCTCACACGCTTCTCTTGCATCACACACACTCGGACCATCTGAGAGGGAAAAAGGAATACTACAGTACACACATTGTCTGAAGCCAGACCTTAGCAAACCTACACTAGATAGATTTTTAGGGAATTGACTCTGATACAGTAATAATGTCAGTCATTATTAGCCCATGTACACAGATTTGATGTGGAAAAACTCACATAACTCACACCTCACATAATACCAGTTCCGGATTATTCTATAGTGGTCAGGTCTACTAAATAACAAAGTCTAGACATGAAAAAGATCTCCGAGCATAACAAAAACATCACTTGTTAATTTTGTCGTACACTAAAATTTCATAGTAAGAAACAATCACTCTTTGATCACAGTTCAAAATATGTCTTGAACAAATGAGCATTTCATCATTCCAGGTGTAGGAAGACTAATGCCCCCTCTAGTGTATCTCCTTCTTCTTCTTTCGGCTGCTCCCATTAGGGGTCGCCACAGCGGATCATCCGTCTCCATATCACCCTGTCCTCTACATCTGCCTCTTTTACACCAACTACCTGCATATCACAAATCACTCCTGTCACTCTTCTCCACCCACTCCACCCTGCCTGCACTCTTTTCTTTACTTCTCTAACACACTCTCCAGTACTTTGCACTGTTGACCCCAGGTACCTGAACTCCTCCACCTTTTCCACCTCTTCTCCCTGCAACCGCACCCCTCCGCTGCCTTCCCTCTCATTCAGACACATGTATTCTGTCTTACTTCTACTGACTCTCATTTCCCTTCTCTCCAATGCATATCTCCACCTCTCCAGGCTCTTCTCAAACTGCTCCCTACTCTCACAACAAATCACAATATCATCCGCAAACATCATAGTCCAGGGAGACTCCTGTCTGACCTCGTCCGTCATCCTGTCCTTAACCACTGCAAACAGGAAAGGGCTCAGAGCTGATCCTTGATGCAGTCCAACCTCCACCTTGAACCAGTCTGTCGTTCCTACTGCACACTTCACTGCTGTCACACTGTCCTTATACATGTCCTGCACCACCCCCACATACTTCTCTGACACACCTGACTTCCTCATACAATACCACAACTCCTCTCTTGGCACTCTGTCATATGCGTTCTCTAAATCCACAAACACACAATGCAACTCCTGACCTCTTTACTTTTCCATCAACATTCTCAAAGCAAATAATGCATCTGTGGTGCTCTTCCTCGGCATGAAACCATACTGTTGCTCACAGATGGTCACCTCTTCTCTCAGCCTGGCTTCCACTACTCTTTCCCATAACTTCATACACAACTAATACACTAATGTGTACATCGCTCTGTGTTGTGCTGCATCACACCAGCATTTATTATTATTTATAACCTCATGCCACAATCTGTCCTGTTATTTCCTATTTATTTTGTTTTCTAATGAAACTCAAGTGTCTTTAGAAAACCATTTTTCCTCATATATATTCCAAAAACAGTTGCAACTCACAAACCCATATTTTATTTACAACAGAACATATTAAAGCTCTATCAGGCAAAAAAAGAAGCCTCGTGTGAACATGATCCAGAAATGCTGTTGTCTTCTTTGAGCCAAAGCTCAAATGAACTGAGGCAAAGTAGAAAACTGTTCTGTATTTAGACAAATCTAAATCTTTTTACAAGTCCACTCCTGTATACAGCTCTCTACTGCACACTGTACTGTAATACAGAAGGTTTACTGGCGGCACTATTTTGTGTTTTGTGTATTTGTCCTGCACTGTCTTGTGTTGTCTGCTTGTGTAGCCGGTCTACTGCTAACCGCTGCTACTCTCGTCTGCGTTGTGTTCAAGAAAGGCTCAGGACACTTTCATTCAGTTCACCAGAGAAGGTTTATTAGCAGTTTCACCCACCAATCAACACTCCTTGTCTCTCTGTGGATTAATGTCAATAAGGAGAAATCACTCATGGGCACCATGTGACAACGTATTCCTCTCTCCAGCATATGCAATGCAAACTGACGAGGCACGTGCGCTCAATTGAAAATGCCGTCAGCATAACGCCAAGAGTAAATATCAAAATAAAAGTCTCTTACAGAAAACAGCAAAATAAACACTTAATACCCAAAGAAAGAATACAAATAATATAGCAATGCAGGACTTTTGTGAAAAAGCAAAAGATTCCATTTATATTACACTCATAACTCGTTACATTCACCCCTTCCAGATTTCACTAAAATCCGTACTGGATCCAAATCAGACAACTGGTACAGGTCTGCAATGAAACGTCCATAAGTTCAACTTGTGAGTTACCTACCAATAGGTCAAGAAAAACCTCAGCGTGATTAAGCCTAAGATCATCTTGGAACATTACGATGCCTTGTACACCATAATACGACCTGACCCTAATAGTCCATATTTGTAATCAAAATGTCCCTTCACATCTTACTAAATCAATATATAACAGATCACTATTAAGAACAGAGTAATAAATACCACAGTTCTCTTTTACAGGTGACTTCTTACTACTTTCTAAACCATTGTCTCAATTAATCTGTTCACTTTCTTAACAACTCTTCCTGCCCGTGTTCTAACAACCTGTGTGTCAGGAACTGAAACTTGGGTGTCAATGTCAATTTGATTGTCAGTTGGAGCTTGTGTATATGTTCCTGTGTCACAGTCAAAGTTAACGTCAAGAGATGTTGAACTAGATTCCACTTCACTATGGGAAAGATTCTCTTCAGTTTGCAACTGGGCATTAAACTCTTTTCCATCTGAACTGGAATTATCTGTTTCCAAAGCTTCCTCAACAGAGTTTTGGACTGCAGAGCTTTCAGAGCCTTCATTTACCCATCTCAAAGTTCTTTCCTCTGGGTCTTTTAGATTGAAATCTTCCAAAGAGCACTCACTGATGCTACTTGTCTCATTCACTGACTCTTTTACAAACGGTGGTGGGCTTCCCTCCACGTCAGATGACTCAACAGGTAGAAAACTAATATCCAACAACAGGTTTCTTCACATGACCTTTCTCATCTTTGAGCTTGTAAGTGTGCGTCTGCAAGTTCCTGTCTGCTACAGTGTACACTACAGGGTCCCACTTATCTGCTAACTTCCTCTTCCCTCTTTCTCCTTTATTCGCCACCAGCACACGGTCTCCAATATTCAGGAATGCGACCCCTGATAACTTTAACAACTCTTCAGAAGGGCGCTTTCGAAGTTGGCTCCCTGGTCTGTGTGAATGCGACTCGGAAATCCATATACACAGAACACACGGTCCCACAGCTGCCTAGCGACTTGTTTTGCCGATTGATTTGCATGAGCCAATTTTGTGAAAATTGTCTGTCATAACAAGCACATCTACAGAACGCTTCTTCCCATCCTCCGCAGTCCAAAAGTCCAAACATACCAATTCCATAGACATAGAGGTCTTAATACTTTCAAGCGGGGCCCGTGCAGATGGTTTGGGGGCCTTGGCCAAGATACACCTCTGACAGCACTTGATGTAATTGCAAATATCATTCCCCATTCCTGGCCAAAAGAAGCGCTGGCGGGCTAGACGGATGGTTCTTGCTTGCCCTTGATGACCCGCTAGGTCATGCACGCCCTTCAGAACTTGGTCCTTAAGGCTAGTTGGTAAAACCAGCTGATATCGCTTATGTTTACTGTGAGGATCTTGTATAACTCTGTACAATATTCCATCCATAATCTTCAATTTGTCCCATTGTCTGAAAAGAGACAGAGTCTTAGCATTCATATTGGCCCTTTCTTGCCTTGCAGGTCGACGCTTCGCATTCATAAAGAACATGACTCTGGAAATTACTAAATCAGCCTCTTGCATTTCATGGATTTCATCTACAGCAATGGTAGGGAGGGTGTCAGATCCAGCTGGTACAAAATCTTGGTAAGACTGAATTAGCTGCACTGCTCGGGCTCGAGATGTTTCTTCCCACTAATCATGGGAGCTTAAACAGGCCTTGACATTGGCCCTATCAGGTGGTAAGGCAAGACAGGATTGGAGACAGATCTGTAAATTTTGAGCACCTTGGCGAAAGGCATCCCTAACTCCATCTCCATCAACCTCTTCAGCCTCCACTAGCAAATCATGATAACGCTCCTTCATTAATCTGCTGCTAACGGTCCTGACAAAAGGGTCTCCACTCAAAGCATCAGCCACTACGTTTTTCGCCCCTGCTATGTGTTTCAGTTCAAAGGTGTATGCCGCCAGTTTAGACACCCACCATTGCTCAAATGCATCGAGCTTTGCTTTGGACATAACGTACGTGAGCGGATTGTTGTCAGTCCAGACAGTAAATGTTTGACCTTTCAACCAATGGCTAAATTTCTTGCACACGCTCCATTTAAGTGCCAGAAACTCGAGCTTGTGAACTGGGTAGTTCCTCTGCGATTTGCTCAGGGTCTTACTTGCAAACGCGATTGGGCGAGCTTGTTCTTCGCCTGCAGGTACTTGGGATAATACAGCTCCCAAACCATCCAGTGAAGCGTCAACTGCCAGTATTAGAGGTCGAGAAAAGTCAGGGTGGGCTAAAACCACACTTTGTAATAGGCTCTCCTTTAAGCTACTTAATGCGTAATCACATTCCGCAGTCCAATCTGTGGGCTTAAGCTTCCTGTATGTTCCTGCTTTAACATCTCCCTTGGTTCCTATCTTCCTTTTTTGCCCAGCTGTGAGAGCAAAAAGTGGCTTTGCCAAGGCAGAACATCCAGAAATGAAATGCTGGTAATAGAAGATCATACCAAGGACTGATTTAATCCTCTGCACCGATGGGGTACATCTGTCGCCTTCCATCAGATCGAACTTGGACAACTTCGAGATGACTTCGACTTTATCAGGATCTACAGAAACTCCATTCCTGTCGATGATGTGACCCAGGAACTTTACAGAGGATCTCATAAGGTGGCATTTCTTAGGGCTTAACTTGAGATTGTACTGCCTCAGACGACTAAACACGACCTCCAGCCTGTCTAATGCTTCTGACTCACTTGGAGCAAACGCCAACAAGTCGTCAAGATAGCACAACAAACTGCTGAAGTTCAAGTCTCCGAAGATGCTGACCATCATTCTCATAAAGGAGGCAGGGCTATTACATAGACCTTGTGGCATCCTATTATATTTGTGTAGGCCTACTGGAGTTGTGAACGCTGTATATTTTTTGTCCTCTTCAGCCATGGGGATGTTATAAAATCCTGACGTCAGGTCCATGGTGCTGAAGAGTGTGTTCCCGCCTAGAGCAGCTAAACAGTCAGACTGATGAGGAAGTGGGTGTGCATCCTTTATCGTTCTTGCATTTAACCATCTGAAGTCTGTGCATACTCTAAGACTGCCGTCCTTCTTCCACACTAGGACTAACGGTGAAGCATACTCACTTACAGACTTCCTAATTATCCCCTGTTCTTCCATCTTGGACAAAACTTGACACAGCTTTTGGTAATGTGCAGGTGGCACTCGTCGATAAGGAAGTCTGAAAGGACGCTCATCCATCAGCCGAATGCGGTGAACAAACCCTTTTACTTCTCCACAGTCCAATGTGTGCTTGGAAAACACATCATTGTATCTCTCCAGTAACTGCACTAGCTTCTTTTTTGTCTCATGGCTGATGGAGCAAGACTGGATGTTAAGATCAGAGAGGCCAACAGCATCCATCCTCTGTTTGAAGTCAACTGATGAATTAGGTACATTCTGACTCTCCTCTATAACAATTTCAGCACGACTCAGCCCTTGGAGAAGTTCCAAATCCTCTACTGCAACACATGGGAAAACATCCGCTAATTTGCGATTTCTCCTTAGAGTAACTGGCTTGTCAGAGATGTTGGTGACTTTTACAGGAACCCAGTGATCACCCAATAATGGCGTGACAACTCGTCCAACCACGATGTCTCGAGACACAGACCTTGAAGTCGTTGGTTCAACTACAACTGTGCTCCCTGGTGACATTGGGACATTTTTGGGCAATCTTCCCCAGACAAGGTGCTCCTGCCTTGCTAGTAAGGTGACACATTGCTGTAGCTTAATGGTTCCCACTTTGTTTGGTGGCTCTGAACCTTTCCAGCGACATGTGTTGGCCATGACATCCAGGAAATGCTCACATTTTGCCATTGGCTCCACTGTATGATTAGAAACAAGTCTCCAGTAGTCACTGCTGCCTTTCATGTGATGTGCAAGGAATTTGATCACATTTGTGCCAATGATCAGATCATCCCGCTGGCCGGGTACAACAAGAACTGGTACTAGGCAGCTTTCTCCATAAATTTTCAATTCAACTTTGTACATACATTTTGGCCTCGTAACCTTACCACCACATCCTACTAAGACGACTTCCTCCTGAAGTGGTGTGGGTGTAGACAGCACATTTTCATATACCAGCCTCTTCTCTGCTTCCTCACTAAAAGTGCGGGCCATGGAACCTGTATCAAGCATTCCCTTCAATGAAAACACGTTATTTACACTGACTGGTGCATAGAACAACTCGTCGAATGCCTCAACTGCCTGGACATTTTGTGCTATCACCTTGGTCCCAATAGGAGCCTGTGTGCATGCATTTTCATAGAAATGAGGAAGATTGACACTCTCTAGGGGTTCTTCGCTTGCGCTCACGCATCCCCCTCCCAAACGTGAGCCATCTAGTTTAAAGTTGGTGAACCATGGAATGCTGCCGGACCAGGCCTGGACCTGTCGTTTGCACAGTCTCTCTTACTATGCCCAGGTTGAAAGCATGCAAAACACAGATGCTCTCGTCGACAATGTGTCACAGTAGAGTGATCGTGAGATCTGCACACTCTACAGAACTTGCTCTGTGGCTGATGAGTAGGCATTTGGACATTTTGAGACAAAGCACGGTCAAGTAGGCTAATCAAAGTTCTCATGCAATTGTCATCACTCTGTGCAGTACTGACTTTGCTACACTCACCTGGCTCTATAGGAGAGCCAACATCCACTTTGTCACTCTCGCAGGACATCTGAATGTGAGCAGTGGCATGTCGGGGAGCATTATGACGTTTCAGTTTGGTTGACATCTGCTCCTTTAAATCTGTCTGGTACCGGTCAAGATGTTCCTGGTTCTCCTGCGCGGTCCATTTTTCTGGGGATTTAAAATTGAATACCGCAGCAAGAGTGGAATCCGGGCAGTACTTCACAAACATCATAGCCACTTCTTGACATGGGTCCTCCATCCGTCGTCCAAGTCTCTTTAAAGCTTCCTCTGCCAAATCCACTGCCTAATTCAGCCGCACCCAGTACTTGACAGGATCTTCTCCTGCTAACGGAACACTGCCATAGAAGTCGGCCAAAGGCATGCATGAATAGTTGGCATCACTAAAATGTTGTTTCAGGATATCCATGATAACCTTTGGGTTCTTAACTGGGTTTAAAGCTAAATTACAACAAAGGGTAACTTTGACTAGATCTTTAGCTTTGCCCATCAATCTGCTCAAAATCTCTTGATGATGTTCTTCCAATGGTATGCCTCTCTTTCACAAATATGTATCCATCAGCTCCTCCCACTCACGAACTCCCAGCTTGTCTGATAAATCACCGCGGTAAACTTTTACCAACCTCACTCCAGTCAAGTTAAGCGAAGGTATATCTGAAGATGTATTACTGGTGTTTGCACACCCCTACTCTCATCTACCCCGTTACTAGCCTGTTTTTGAGAACCTAACATTGTCTGTCCTACTTGTTTAGCCATGTGTGCTATCAAACCTTGCCAATTTGGATCATTTATATCTGGGACAGCTAAAGGCAAAGTATCAGTTGCTGAATTTGAACTATGTTCGGTTACACGTGTGGAGCATAATACAGGAGATGCTCCTTTAACTCTACTCTCCCTGACAACTGGAGTAACTGGAACTTCACCGAAAAGCCTACCTCTTCTAAAACCCAAGCCAGTCATGGTGTCATTTACATCAAATTAATCTCCTTTTAAACTAAATGCCATGCTCGGAGTCACACAAAAAAATTATAACTTGATAAATTTTTAAATGCAATAATTATGTTGGAAATTTCTATAACTTGAAAAAAAAGAATCACTAATCTGAGAAAATACGTCAATCAATACTATCCAAAATCGAGAAGCTCAAATGTCCATTTATATTGTCACAGATCTCCACTAAAGTACAGGTGAACCTTAATTCAGCATCCCTCAGTGACCCAGCTGACGTATATCCTGAAGCAAATCTTCATCCGGGTCACGGCACCAATGTAGCCGGTCTACTGCTAACCGCTGCTACTCTCGTCTGCGTTGTGTTCAAGAAAGGCTCAGGACACTTTCATTCAGTTCACCAGAGAAGGTTTATTAGCAGTTTCACCCACCAATCAACACTCCTCGTCTCTCTGTGGATTAATGTCAATAAGGAGAAATCACTCATGGGCACCATGTGACAACGTATTCCTCTCTCCAGCATATGCAATGCAAACTGACGAGGCACGTGCGCTCAATTGAAAATGCCGTCCGCATAACGTAAATATCAAAATAAAAGTCTCTTACAGAAAACAGCAAAATAAACACTTAATACCCAAAGAAAGAAAACAAATAATATAGCAATGCAGGATTTTTTTTGAAAAAGCAAATGATTCCATTTATATTACACTCATAACTCGTTACACTTGCATTGTCTTGTCTTGCACTATTTGCACCAGGTTGCACTGATTCGAGCATTGCTTCTACTCATATCGCTTGTATCAAAAATGGAATAGTATCCAGTCACTTTCCAGATGTGGCATCATCAGGCACCTTTTAGTGACTTTTTCTGAGCATGCATTCAATAGTTTGCCCTGAAATGAGTTGCTAGAACAGTTTTAGTCTGACAATGTGGTCATTCTGGCATAAACCAGCCTGTGTATTTTGGTCTGTAGAGGAACTGGGACATTGTCAGTGGAAACATGAGCTTGTTTACATTCTGCCTCTTATCACAAGAAACAATAGGGGGTTATTTATAATCAGGAAAGACAGAGACAGATGTTTTATTATATCAGCAGCAGGAAAGAAAAGGTCCACTGTAATGCAATTTATTCTGTAATAACATGACACAAGACATATTATTGTACCAACAACCACCTTTTTTGTCCTCTCCATACACTACTGTATCCGGAGCGTGTGATGGTGTGATATCTAATACAGTACAGGGACGAAACGCGAACATGATTGAAACATGTTATCCATCCGTGTGTGTGTGTGTGTGTGTGTGTGTGGTGTGTGTGGTGTGTGTAGCGGTCATGGGTGAGCTACCTGGCCGGCTCTAAGCGCTGTCCTCACGGCCACATCCATGCACTCGGCCCAGCTGTCTGCTCCTGCGTCCGAGCTCATTGCGGAAACCGAGCGGGTTACAGGCAACGGAAACGGAGGCAGTGTGTCTCCCCGCTCATGGTAAACCGTTTCGGGGTTGGAGGACATGGTTTCCATGGTTCAAGTCCTGGCATTGATGTCCCAGTGACAGTCCTGGTACACTGTAAGTGCGCGCGCGCGTGTGCGTGTGCGTGTGTGTGTGTGTTTAACCTCAGGGCGGTCAGTGATGGCGACTTGCTGCACTGTATTTTAGGTCAACTAGAGATCAGATCACCACACTGCAGACTGCATTAAACCTCTCATTTATATCACAGTAAATCCGAATTCAATCCGATTCAGAATTTGGTAAACATAAATCCCAAATGACGCAGTAAACCCTCCACTATTACACTCTCACTTACAGGAACTCATGGCTTGTACGCCCTCTGTAGTGCACTTCATGTCCTCCTCAGTCAATTTGGAATGAAACCTAAATTCCTAAATAATGTTATTTCATGTATTTTAATTTCTATATTATATTGTAAAATGTCCTTTAAATAAAAAATAAAAGCAAGTAGACAGTGGCAGAACGAATAAATAATGGTGTAATAAAGGTGTGTGTGTATATATATATATATATATATATATATATATATATATATATATATATATATATATATACCTGGTCATGAGTATGGTATGTGATTTTTGAGCATCGCATTCCACATTTAGTTCCAAATGTGCTCTTCCCTCCACTCTTCTGGGAAGATGTTCCACTAGATTTTGAAGTGTGCTTATAGAAATCTGTGTTCATCAGCCACGAGGGTATTATGGGTGTTAAGAGGAGGCCTCTGGTTCAGTCAGCGTTCCATTTCATCCCAAAGGTGTTCAGTCGGAATGAGATCAAAGCTCTATAGCAGGCCATTCAAGATCTTCCTCTCCAAACCATGTGAACCATATTTGTCAATATAGACATGAGAAATAATGTTGCATTCAAATATCAGCTAGTGTTTATATAATTTATTACTGTTATGACTTATTTGGAGACGTCATTTAAAACGTTTGGATAGATTAGTCTAAAGCGCCATCTTTTGGCTAATGAGCAAAATGCAACGAGTAAAGTAGCGCGTTACTTTATAAATGTACACATTAATATCCGAGTTCCTTTTTTTTTTTTAAAGTAATGCGAGTTACTTTTCAGTTAAATTATTTTGCATATAAAAAATAAATTCTGAATTAAAATGAACGTAGTCACGTAGAATCGCGCACTCATACGTGCGAGCCGCGGGAACAGAAGCTGGTCAGAAGCGGAGATGGCAAACCAGAGCATTACATTACTGTGATGGAAGTATTCTTATTATTTTGAAATAGTGGAGGAAAAGGAGAAAGGAATAATGGTTAAGTGTAGATTATGTGTTGGTGAAAAGCTCTTGTCAACTGCAAAAAATACCACTTCAAAAAAAAATAAACATCTGCATGCAAAGCACAGCACTACAGATGTATGTGTGTGTGTTATGCAATGTTGCATATATGGAAATGGAGACAGAAATATAGAAAACTTTTGCCGACTTTCCACCACTGCAGATCTATGGACTGCTCAGAATAAAAGTTTTCCGTGGGAGACACATGTATGATGCCCTCACAGCCAGGGGCGCCGTTAGGGGGGGGGTGCAGAGTATGCCAGGCATATGGGCCCAAGAGAACGCTAGGGGGCCCCACAATCATCAATTAAAATTTTTCCAATTATAATTTTTTTTTTTATCGTACATACACACATATATTTTAAATAACAACCCTGTGGTGAAATAAAATAAATTCCCTGTAAATAAAATTAAACTATTTTAACTTTATTTTTAATAATATAACATTGTATATATATATATATATATATATATATATATATACACTAATATATATATATATATATATATATATATATATATATATATATATATATATATATATATATATATATCGGGGCCCAAAATTTTGTCTTGCATACCCCCCTTAAAACTGTTAATTGCGCCCCTGCTCACAGCGGAGATAGAGATAGATATATATATATATAGAGAGAGAGAGAGCAAATTCACAGCTCATTGGCTCTTTGTGGGAAGATAAACTGCCACGATCACTGATAATAGCGCGAACTTTGTAAAAGCGTTCAGAATGTTTCAAGCTGATGATGAAGCAGAGAATGATGTAGACGAGGACGAGGTCATATTTACGGAATTGCACGAAGTTTTACGAGATGACAGCGAAAGGTATGTTCTCCCTCCACATCACCGGTGTGCAGCCCACACCCTCAACCTTATAAACACGAACGATAGTTACATTCCTGACGGCGAGGCAGATTGAAAAGCAGTGTACAGAAGTGCGACTGGAAAGTGTTCAGCCTTGTGGTCAATATGTAGTCGATCATCTTATTGTTCTCTAAGAAGTTAAGCATTTTAAATGTTTAAGAAATATCTTTTGCTCTAATATAACATTTCTTAATGGCAATTATCTATATTACACCTGTTACACCTGTAAGGCGTGAAAGAGATACAAGTAACGCAAAAGTAATATAACGCATTACTTTCCATAAAAAGTAACTAAGTAACGTAATTAGTTACTTTTTTGGGGAGAAACTCAATATTTTAATGCATTACTTTTAAAAGTAACGTTGCCCAACACTGTTAATAATAATAATAATAATAATAATAATATTCCTGATAATAATATCAATAATAGTATCATAATATTATCAGTAATTATAATAATAATAATATAATATAATGAATATTATTATTCATAAGTATAATCATCGGAATCTCCCACATTGGCAGCAGCAGTTATGAAGGGCAAAAAAACCCTAAAGACTAAATGCTAAAAGCAAAAAAAAAAAAAAATATATAAATGCATCAGTCCATCAAGGAAAAATAAACGTCCTGATTTTCACATTTTTTCTTTCCCCAGTTTTTCTGTACACTCATTCACACTCCCCACAGCACCATGTCCCAAATGAACAATTACAGACATCAACTTCTTCAAAGAGAAATTTTATTTACAACATCAAGACAATCACTGTCAAAACGTGATGTCATTTAAAAGATATACTCTTTAAACTGACCAATGCACAATGAACAGACATTAAAAAAGGCAATAATATACACTGGGTCATGGGGAGAGAAATGACATTTCTAGAGATTATTACCTTACTAGCAGCCAGACAAGAACCTGTCAGGAACTGAGCACGCAACATTTAAAAAAAATACAGACGTAACTCTTAAAATTAGTTTAATTTATATATACTTCCACCAGCCCTGCTCTCCCCCTGCAAACACACATACACATTTACCAAAACAGCAAAGAAAACGTAATGGAAATGAGAAAACAGGGAAAACTAGGAATAGATGTATAGAAGAGATATGAACAAACATGGCACACTCAGGGGGGGAAAACACCACACAAAAGAGAGCAACTATGTACCATACAAAAGCTTAGTCTTTATAATAATATTTCATAAAATAAAACAGCAAAAATGAACATAAAAAATTAAAACAAATACAATTTGGCTTAATATAGTGGGTTAAAAGTTAAGGAGTTGTCACAAAAAAAGAGGCTTGTCAGAAGTGCAGCGTTAGTTGGAGCTGAATGGCTGGCTGGCCATTGTAGGGTTTAGTAAATGAAATCTCCTGGCACCTCTTGCAGGCCTGGGAAGGGCTCTTCGAATTTGAAACGCTTTGAGATAGCCTTCTGCTCTGGGGTCAGGCTCTCCTTGTCTGAGGACTGCCTGCACTGGCCTAGAGTGTACGCTGCCATGACGATGAGCTCCTCAGTCAGTCTGCTTTCCTCCTTAACATCCTCGTCACTGTGCTGAGTGGAGACAGCCGTGCCGACTGGCTCAGGGATGGAGGAGGCTGTGATCTTTCCCCTTTCTTTTGCAGAGTTTGTCTCCTGTAGCCATTGGTGTTTCAGGCACTCCTCTGCAGTGGCACGATCCCTGTTCAATACAACATGGATTCTGTTTTTAACATGTTGCTCACACACACCAGTTATACAAAAAAAATCTAACAGTATAACAGAACAAAACAAAACAAGACAAATACGAACAACAAATAATCACGTTTTAGAACTGATCTTGAAAACAAAAATGAACCGTGAGCCAAATAGGCTACAGCACCAGAAGTCCACAGGTTCAGGTTCCACTCCTGCCAGCCAAGACCAGAAATCTAAAGCTACAGCAGGCACAAGTTCACCGAAACTGGGCGCATTAAAATAAAACCAGTTGACCTTTTTTCCAGTCTTCAGCTGCCCATTTTCAATGAATCTGAGCTCATTCAATGAATGAATGAGCTCACTGTAACCTCAGGTTCTTGCTCACGGCTAATAAGAACCAAAGCTCTTAACCTGTATCTGCATGAGATGATGCACTGCTTCGCTGCCGTTGGATTGGCATGGTTGCCATGGTATGAGCTGGTATATGGCTGTTTCAGTCAGTGTAGGTTTAAATTTATGTCAAATATTTTCCAGCTAAATTAACTTTTGGGACACAGTAACAATGTGAAAGGATGATGTATATTGGATGTGGTAGCTCAGTAGTTAAGGCATTGAACTGTGGATCGGAAGGTCCTATGTTCAAATCCCAGCACTACCAAGCTGCCTTCGCTGGGCCCTTGAGCAAGACCAAACTATCAACTGTAGTTCTGGATAAAAGTCTCTAACCAAATGGCGTAAATGGAAATGATGTACTGTATATGTTAATAATGTGTGAGGATGGGGAATCTGTCATAACTGAGCAAAAGATAGAATAGTGCAGCACAAAGCTACTCTGAAATGTTTACGGTCTGACAACCATAAAGGTTCGAGAGAGTTTGATGAGGGCAAAATTGTGATTGCTAAACGACTGGGTCAGAGCATCCAAAACTGCAGCGCCTGTGGGATGTTCACGGTCTCCAGTGGTCAGTATCTATCAAAAGTGGTTTAAGGAAGGAACTGTAGTGAACCGTTGACAGGGTCATAATCGGCTGATGCACGTGGGGAGCTCAAACTGCTGAAGAAGTTAATGCTGTTGATGCTCGATGGGTCAGAACTGATTTGCCAGAAAAAGAAGGACCAACACGATATTAGGCAGATGGTCATAATGTTATGCCTAATCGGTGTGTATATATAAATAGCCAGGTATGCCCTTAAATGACTTATGTTTAGATTAAAAATCATAGCTCAGAGCCAAAATCTTCCCCTCCTCGGGACTACGTGCGACCACTTTAAGCAGAATTCGTTCCAATTCAACTCAAAACAACTATGCAAATAGTAGATAGTAGTATTCTGGGATGTCACTGTGCATACTCAGGCTCCTTGATGAGTAAAGACTTGATGAAGTGGATGGCCGCTTTGTCCAGCTGCTCCAGTTCCTCCTCTGTGTAGCTGACGTTAATCTGGGAGATATTGAGGAAGGTCTCCTGCTTATCCTCTCCGAGGAACGGAGACATGCCTGTCAGCATCACGTACGCAAGGACGCCGATACTCCTACGAGGAAAAAAATACACGTGTTTGACAAAACATTTTATGGAAACTGCTTTCAAGAGACAGAAACTTGCAGAACTGCTTTGAAGTCGTGGCCACAACCATTACACTTATATGATTCGGTAAGCATTATGCCATGGATGGAGTTTATGTTATGCAATTTTGGCCTCGTTTAAGCATCATTAGTGAATTAAATATCCAAGTACTTGTAGGGCCTTTAAAGAAAAACTACTCACCACATATCAGTGGCTGTGCTAATGGGCTCGTAACTGAGAACCTCAGGGGCTAGTAAAGGGGGGGGGGGGGGAAAACAATGAATATAAAAATAAATAAAACCATGAATACTGGATATTCAAACCTGAGTATTCCATGCCACAGCATGTCTTACCGACATATTCAGGTGTGCCCATGATTTCTCTGATCTCCTGATTACTGCTCACCATCCTTGAGAGCCCAAAGTCCACAATTTTAATGTCTCCAAGGGGATTGTCACTAGTCAGGAGAATGTTCTGTGGCTGAAGAGGGTTTAAAAAAAAATTTCTTCTTAAATAGAGCACATCTTTTTTCAGCATTTTGTAATAACATACCAGATTAATCACTTAAAAACAGCACTAAATTCATGCATCACATGTTGCACATTCATACCAGTAGAACCACAGGTAATTCCACTAATTTATATCATTCCTGACATATTGGTGTCCCTAAATGAGGACAAACGTCACATGTTGATAAGGATATTAAGAACTGCTTTAATGTGTCAAGTGAGATAAAAGGTAAACTAAACTATTATAATATTTTAAAATCAAGTCTTAATGTAAATTCTTCTATTAAATGCAATTGAGTGTTTATTACAGATTACAAGTTCTATACATTACAAACGGTATCTAAACAATATAATACAATGCATTACCCCTCCAAAAATAATCACTTACAACAACAGACCACTAGGTGGACTCTAGCATCACGTATTCGCCAGATGCATTATATGGACAAAAAAAAGTATTGTGATAACTGACTTGTCCCAGTCATAGGTGCTTCTTCCCCAAAGTCCTACTGCAAAACTGAAGGCACACAAATGGTATAGAATGTCTTGGATGCAGAAGCAAAATTTTCCGTTCAATTGATCTAGGAAATCTAAATCTAGTCATCTAAAACTGTTCCAGGATAACAATGCCCCTGTGCACAAAGCAAG
This sequence comes from Silurus aristotelis, assembly GCF_946808225.1. Classification (NCBI taxonomy): domain Eukaryota; kingdom Metazoa; phylum Chordata; class Actinopteri; order Siluriformes; family Siluridae; genus Silurus; species Silurus aristotelis. The sequence goes on from NC_139574.1 coordinate 11,086,145, forward strand.
CTCTATGAAGATATGCTATACATGTTTGGGATGAACTGGAACGCTCCCCAGAACTCCTTACCCTATATATCAGTCCCTGACTTTACTAACGCTTTGGTTTTTTGCTGAAAATCTCTACAAGAACACTCCAAAATCGAGTGGAACATCTTCCCAGTAGAGTTGAGGTTCTTATATAACAGCAAATGGGGACCAAATGTGGAACGGGATGTTTAAAAAGCACATATGACTCTTATGGTCAGGTGTCCACAAACTTTTGTCCATATGGTGTCTTTTTAGTCTAGTTAAACTGATAGTGTTCACTTAGTGACAGGATGAATCGATCACCTTCAGATCCAGATGAACCACATTGTTCTTATGAAGAAAAGCTACACCCTCAAGGATTTGCCTCATCAGCCGCTTCACATCTTCTTCTTTAAATGCTTCGTCTCTTTCTGCCACACACCGGTTAAAGATCTCTCCCCCAGCAGCACTATAAATGCAAAACAAAAAAACAATAGTTCATAACATTTGTTATATACGCCATTTAAAATATTCATAGATTTTCCTGGTTTACACAAAATCTATCCTATTTCAGAATTTTTATAAGAATAGGTCATATAGGTTTAGGATTATAGATCAAGCAGAGGCATGATTTCTTCGCATGGTCCGTTATATGGCGCATTCCAGATAACAGAAGAGATGCATTTATTGCCTCTGGACCACCAGGTAGCATCCCCCTCCAAAGGTATGCGGCTGCTCTGTGATACCCTTTTAACACTCAAGACATTTCATCTGAATTATTACCGTAGAAAAGCCTTACACTGATCAGCGCTAGGTCAAATGTCTTTAGGTCTACAGCCCTGATTTAACCTTAGTGTAAGTCACCACAAGTGCATGACTGTGTTGCAATGTCAGGAATAGACACACAGTCGCAAGCATGTGAAGGCACACGCAAAACATAAAGCCTGGGAAAAGATTACTCATTACACATTACTGTGCGGCTATACATAGATTAGATTAAATTTAACTTTGTCATCGTGCAAGGTACATGAACAGAGCCAATGACATGCAGTTAGCATCTAACCAGACATGGCCTATTTACAATAAAAAATAAAAAATAAAAAAATTATATTTGCAGAATAATTGTGCAAAGAATTGACAGGATATGGATGTGTGCACGTATGATAGAGTATATACAGAATAAATACAGGTGGAATATACAGTGGTGCAGTGATAAAGCAGTGCAAAATACACAAAGTGACAATATAGTAGTTTATGAACACTGCTTTTTCTTCTTTTACTGTTTGTTCTAGGGCCATCCCTTTAACGTCCACTCAATTTGTGTCTGAGAGCAAAAATACAACATAAAATGCAAAAGTTTCATTTTCAGTCTTTTCTTCTTTTCACCCCAGACCACAGTAGGCTAGCTAGCATTACTGGCTTAAAGCAAAGCTAAAACCTTTGAAGAAGCCGAGCACAAATTCACTGAGATTCCCAGAGCAGACAGCCTGCCAAATTCAATTACAGCACAGATGAGAGAGAATGAGTGACCTTAAACACAAAGCTGGAGTCGATTGTGTCTCGCTATGGGCTACATATTGTTTTATGTTTCCGTGTGCATGTTTTTGATGGTTAGACTGAAAACGGATGAGCACTGATTGCAACAGAATGCAGACTGAAGCACAAACATACTGCAAGTACACACGAAAAATGTTGGAAAAATTCTAATGGTGGACTTTAAGAACCAAACCCATGGCTATTAGTGAAAAAGGTCTTTTGCCTGTTTAAACATTTTGGTTTAGCTGCGTGCGTGCACAGTAGGTTTGTATGTAACTGCATGCACGTGTAGAATTTAGCGAGCTCCTGGATAAGCTCGGATAAGTGTTTGCCAGGCTTGTAATCCTATTCTGCAGTTTTCTCATAACACTCACCAAACAGAGTACTTCTCTATATTGAACTGTAATGATTATGCTAAAAACACACAGGACACTAAAGAAAATGTTGTACTTGATTCTCCCTGCACATTTTGACAAACCCAAACTAATCTTTAGTCTTCATACAAGATTTGAAAAACGATTTGCAGAACACCTAAGAACTGCATAAAACGATGTTCCGTATGAGCTCATTGTGAATATATTTAACACTTACTTCTGTCTTTCACTCTCCTACACCTGTATAATGAAGAGATTTAGAGGTTTATTCTAACCAGTGTCACTGAGAAGAGAATGCGCTCCCCTTTGAGTCTTTTGGCTTCTTATCATTTCTTTCTCATGTTGCTTAAAAAATGGAATGGAATCGGATGGAAATGATCTAATAGCATGTTTATTATGAAAATAGATGATAAAACAATAGTCAAGAGTACAAATGCTACTTCTGGTTGAACACAAGAACGGTTAGATTTGTTTATAAACCGCCTTGTTATTTTACTAATACAGAAACCACTATATTCTATAATCATTAATTAGATCCTTTTGTGTAACTAAAAAACAAAACAAAAGAAAAACAGTTGCCGTTAACAACTTTTTGCAATCGTTTGTTTTTTCTCAGTAGCGTTTCCACACCTAGAGTACGCTACATGCTACAGATCACACTATTTGCATATTCTTGTATTTTTACATTACCAGCAGACAAGCCGAATGACTAATGTGCTTAAAATGACCTGATTCAAAGTGTCCTGTGATATGATAAAAATCAGTCAGTAATCATTGTTGTCTTGACTTGTGAATGAGCAACGCGGTTTTAAACAAAACAGCAGAAACAGCACCTTCCTAACCCTAATAAAACACTTGTAGGGAAAAGCAATTAGCTTAGTTGGCTGGTCATTCTGGTTCTTCTAAAAATTTGAAAAATGCAAACGCTCCACTCTGCGGTTGCAGTAATTACAGTCCAGAAATGACAGGCCGGGCCGTTAGACTCTAAACACCAGACTAAAAGGGGAAGGGAAAAAGAAAGATCTGGCCAAATCATAAGTAGGTCACGTTTTTTTGGCCGGGCAAGTAATGTCCGAACACTGCAGCCTTCAAACAGCATGGAGCTAGTTAGCTTTCAATAATCTGAATACCCTTACCACCCACACACACAACACGGCAAATGCCTTTTAATGCTCTTTTAAATATGTGTAAAGGTGTTCTTCAACAATCAGTATCTAACACATTTCAGACAACACGAAGCTTTACGAGTCGATCTATTTCTACATCCTGTTACTTACAATCAAATGACTGTATTCATTTGATTGTAAGTAACAGGATGTAGAAATAGATCGACTGGTAAAGCTTCATGCTGGGCCTGTCTGAGTAATTAATTGCAATTAGGCCTGCATCAAAGGATTCCTTGATGCTTGCCACAGAAACAGCAGCAAACTTTTACAATCTGTAACCCAGCTGGAAAACACAGAGAAGATTACAAGGAGCTGGTCTTCTTAAAGTCCACCACTAAACCATTTATGACTATTAGGAATTGCATCCCTTGAAGATTTAGAACTGACCACTTCAGTCAACGGTCCTTAAAATGGAAAAAAGGTCAAAATATAAACAGGGATTTAATTAAGACTGTGTGTGTGTGTGTGTGCAGCAGTTATAAATGCTCGACACCAAGTTTTTTCCCAACACCTGGAGTTAAAATACACGACTTTGCTATGTAAAGCACACAAAATTCTGTTGCTAACCCAAAATCGACCACTTTTCATTAACGTGTGCTGGAAGTGCATATGGCCTCTTTAATGACCACAAATTTATCCATAACCACTTCTCACTTTAAACAGTAACTTCAAACAGAAGCTCCTCAGGCTTGTTTCTCACCCCTGAACCTCCCCCATCATGAAGCTTAGCTTTTCAGCTTTACTTATGAGTGCTACAATGCACAGACACTGGAGACTCCTTCTAGAAAATGGTGAATCGTCTTCTCAATCAAACCTTCATATAGACCAATTATACGGGATTTTTTTTCAAATCCATACCAAAAAAAGGTTACAAGTGAATATAAACCTTGGCAGACACCATCATCAAAGCTGCTCTTAAAGGAAATTTAACAATGACAGTATGATGAAATTCATACAAATATTTAGAATATAGGTCTATTCTGATAATATTCAAGACTCATAGCAACCAGGATAAACACTACAGAGCACCACATCCTGACAGTCTGAGTAGGAAGGAGACAAGTGCAGCTGCTCAACCCTACAGTTATTGGGCGTGACTCATGTTTCGTTATTCCCCATCAGCAAAACTCCTTCACTATCCGCCCACTGCATTCTCCTAGTCAAGGCTTTCAGGCTCATATCACCTGTGGGCTGCTGCAGCTGCTCTGCTTTCTCACTCAGGGAGAGGAAACAGCTGAAAGAAGATGCACAGGCAGGGCAGATGCATGTTTAATACTGTTTCTCTGTCACCATGCTGGGTGAAAGGTTTTAGATTACATTAAGTGCATGCTACAGTATTATGTGAAATACAGAAGCAGCAGTCGCTGAAAGTTGCACAGTCACGTTGCACTGTTGTGGTGTTTATACTTCTGTTCAATCGGGCCACACTGTATATTGCAGTGCAGCAAAACTTTATAAAATATTCCTATCACAGTCCCTCATTAATGAAGACAGATCAATCGGATATGTTGTTTAACAGCATTAATGATTATTTTGATAATCGATTAATCAGACATCTGATACAAAAAAAATTAAATTAAAATGAGATTTTTTGTTTAATTATAACTATATAGAACCCTAATTCTGGGTATTTATGTATAAAAGTGTACTTGAAAAAAATGCAAAAGCCACACATTGAATTTAACTTTCTTTAATTTCGAGATTTTGTAAACTTTTTAGTGGCTGCTACTTGGAGTACATAAGGGGATTGCTCCTTGTACAAAATCAATCATACTGGGTTGTTTGTTTCTGTTTAAAAAAAGAAAAAAAGAAAAAAAAAAAGGTTTCGAGTATGCAAGGTGAAGCAATTTGCGTAAATAAACATTTGTATTGTTTTTAATGATAATAGCAGTTGACAAACGTGCTTTCGGAAATCTATATAAAATATAATTCAACATTCTTTTCACAATTATTGTTTAAAATAAAATAGACAATTGGTTCAGTTCTGAAGATATAAGCATCTAGAATATATAACATTTTGTATAATAATTAAATAATATATACATAGTATATTAAATATATAAACTGTTATATTATATATATTATATCAAGCAGACAAATGCTTGATATAAAAAAAAAAAAAAAAAAAGGAAAAAATATGCATTGGTGTACAAATGCATAATCATTCGCTAAAAAGCACAACAGTGACTAAAAACATTTGCTGCTTTTAGATTTACTGTTCGTTCGCACCGTTTTAATTAAATTGTCACTATGCGAGCTGATTGCGCAACCTGATCCTCGCGAGTCAAGACAGAACAGATCCAGTGCGACTGTCCCAAAGTTAGCAAACAGTTTTACACGATAACGCTACATTAAACTGCATGATGAAGATTATATGAGGATTTTTGCGTCTTCATTCGTCACTTGGGGCTTTTTCCTGCCGCAGGTTGATCCTGTACTCTACGCCGTTTCGCAGCGGCTGTGTTTTCTTGCCGTCGCGCTAACCCGTAACTTAAGTAGCCCAATTAATCGAGAACGGCATTCGTTGACAACAAATTTCATTATTGATTATTATCGTTATTATTCTTATATTATGTATACTATATATATTTTCCTTTTGTTACTGCAAGGAAAGAAAAAACAAAACCATAAAAGACATAGCAAGAGCCACATCAACGATCCAGGCCTTCGCGTGTCGCTCACAACGCATTGACATTATGAACACTCAGCTGGAGGCCACAGTGCAATGAGGGCATGTTCCTGAGCCAAGCCTGATGAAGTTCCCCTCAAAAAAAAAATATAAACCCACCATTAACCATGAATAGGCTTCTATCATTGTGGAATGACCCCAACCAAAGCCAAAGTCCCCTTCCCTCCCCCAAATCGCCCCAGTGCCTCAAAATAGTCCCAATAGTGCACGGAAAGGGATGAATAAAAAGAGTCTAACAATTAACTTTTTATTAGGTTTGCTCTCATTAAACATGATGGATTTTCACAAAAGCACAATGCATTACAGCTCATTTCCTGCAAACCCCCCCAAAAAGACCTCTGGTGAACTTTCTGTTCAGTTGATTCACTTCTTAACTAATCTGGCTTGGCTGAGGTTTATAAAAAAACTGGTGTTCACTCATCCACAGTATATTAAAATAAAAAAAAAAACTGAAATTACTCAAATGATTCCAGAATTGATACATGATCTGGCTGATCAATTGGAAATTCCAAATTCCAAATCAGTGAACAGCTCTCTTCACCAGCTGCTGTTGGGAAAAGGGTGTGCCGATCGCTAGATGATGGACTTGAACTAAAAGGGAACTGACTACATGCCATTCATTGATGGAAGAAAGGAAATGAGATTGACCCTGCACTGAGACAGGGGTGCTGAAAGAGAAGTAATGCTGCTCTAAAATGAGGCCTGTGGATGAATCTGAACAGATGTAGAACACACTTTATTTATAATTTAGTGATCTATCTGTTCAATCACCCTTGTGTACGACCGCAATTCTGGATCGCTTATGCCAGTGCAGACAAGACAAGTTTTATATTATGGCAACCATGCCATGAAACTATTTCTATTTCTGATTTCTACTTTCAACATTGAGACACTATGCTGTTTGCACTGCAGTAAATGGGCCTTTGGCACACCACTTTACTATCAGACATCCTTTCTCTGGAGAAAAAGATTTTTTTTTACTTTTTTCCAGCATTTCAGCTTTATTATCAATTCCCAAAAACTCTCTCCTTCCTGAAATGTGTTTTGTTCATGAATAAGTAGTAGCTTTGAGTGTAACAGAGCTAAAAGCTGATAGCCCAAATATACAACCAACAACGTAAACAATGTATTATGATGTATTACTGCGTTTCCCTGAAAATAATCCCTAGCATTATATGCACTGTAATGTAATGAAAATAATCCCTAGCACTGGGAAACAGGCAACCCAGCATCAGGGAAGCTGTAGAACAAACACATGCAGGCTCACTCATCTGAATTACCATAACACACTATGCAGGCTGTTAGTTCTTATTTGGTTTTTAAAATCATGCTCATGTTTTATAGTTCATTATAAATAAATCCAGTTCCAGGTGAGTCGGGTGACTTGGTACTCGGCTTTGGTGATGACAATATGAACTCAATATACACACATACATACCAATCAGGCATACCATTATGAAATGATAACATTATAAACGGTGAAGTGAATAACACTGATTATCTCTTTATTATGGCACCTGTTAGTGGGTGGAATATATTAGACAGCAAGTAACCATTTTGTCTTTGAAGTTGACGTGTTAAAAGCGTATGGATTTGAGCAAATTTGTCTGGACGACTAGGTCAGAGCATCTCCAAAACTGCAGCTCTTATGGGCTGTTCTTTGTCTGCAGTGGTCAGTATCTATCAAAAGTGGTCCTAGGGAGGAACAGCAGTGAACCAGCAACAAGATCATGGGCTCATTGATTTAATAAATTACTAAAGAAATTAAAAACTGTTTTGGCAGCAAAAGGGGGACCAACACAATATTAGGCAGGTAATCATAATGCTATACCTGATCGGTGGCCTTGAAGTTATGCCTGGTCGAGATATATATTACATCATCATTACAATCATGATGTTCTCACATACAATTTTGCCACATTAACCACCGTTATTCATTACTGGGTATTTATTTAGTCTAATAGCTTATATACGTTGCCTTTTATAAATGCATTTGATCTTAATAAGCACTTCTACACATATCATGAGATTAAAGCACATCTGCATTTATATACTTACAACTCTAAAACGAGCACCATCTCACTGGGCATCTCATAGACTGCATGCAGGTTGACCACTCGATGGCACGATGCTGCCAGCTCCAGCACAGCGATCTCATGAATGATCTCCGCTCTGCAGTCCTGGCCCTTCCGCCTTTTCCTCATGAACTTGGCAGCATATTCTCGGCCGGTGCTCTTCTCAACACACTTCTTTACCACTGCAAACTTCCCCCTGAGGCCGAGAAAGTAAAAAAAAAAGACAGATGTAGTGTATTTCGATTAGGGATGAGTGAAGTACGGGCTTCTCGCTACACATTCTGTATACAAACAACTAACGCATACTGGGAAGTAAAAACGCAGTGGAAAATCTACACCAAATGTTTGAATGTAATGGCGGATCAAAATGACCCCAAAAATTATCTCTACTCATTTACATTTGCGGCATTTAGCGGACGCCCTTCTCCCGAGCGACGTACAAAAGTACTCTTTATGCTGATGCATTAAAATAAAAACACCTTAAAAAGACCTGCTGGTAAGAATAGCTTTCAGTTGGCATTACATTAGCTAATGTAAGCTACACACAAACCTGAAAATTATGAGTATTATTTCATGCTACTGAAAGAAAAGACAGAGGGTGGTTAAAAGTGTAAAAGGTGGGGGTGGATATAAAGATGGCACACTTGATATCCTGAAGGCTGAACATGCCTTTGTCCCACTTTGCAATTTTAAGGAATGAAATCATTAGCTGCCTGAAGCCTCCCTTTTCCCTCTGCACAATCAAGTGCCCACTTTGCGGTGGGTGACCCACTTGTTCGAGATGACATCCCCTGCTGAAATCTATTATGCCCTTAGCATCCTAACTAATAATTTGTTTCGCCACGGTCTCAGAAACAGGGAGAAAACGAAGTTCTCTCTACACTAAAAAAATATATAAAAAAAAAAAAAAAAAAACCCTGACTGACACAATGAACCATTCATGATATAGCCAATTTAAAACATCTTAGTGTGAGAAACTGACCTTTCCACTGCAATGCTGTTGATTTAACCTTGTGATAGTCTTGGTGTTTAGTTCAACAAAAAGACTTCCTTTGAACTGGAAGGTAACCTTGAAAGAAAGCTGTCACCAGACAAATCCCTACTTAAACAGGAATGATTTACAATGCAGCAAGCCAGCCTCCAATGCTCTAGGGCTTAATGATTCTGCGCATGTATAACCATGGACACGCTACCTTGCTCAATCTGGTGCTTTTAGAGCAGGATTAATGATCATCCTCAGAGTCATGTGATCCTCGGCTTGTGATATGACAGCTCCTCTTTTTTTCAACAACTCCAGCTTTTAAACATGCAAGCAAAAAGGAATGTGTTTGAATGGGATGGCGTGACCGTAGGACTGATCTGCAGGGTGCGTTTCCTACTCGCAGCTGGACGCTGTGTGAACCTGATAGTTTAGTTTTGCTTCTAAAAAATAATCATCTGCCAATCCAGCCATCTGCATGCATTTGAAATCACAAAAATCATGTTTGCATCCAGCGGTTAGATGGGGATATCCAGTGTTCCTATGTACAGTATAAGATTACAAATAATATTGCAGTTATCCATAACTGCAAGTGGTACAGTTACAGTACAAACGTCTGAACATTTACAATAGAGAACAAACAGTTTAGGAAGAGGAACAGGAAAAATGGCAAACAAATATTCCACATATGTTGACAGGGATTATTGTGGTATAATTTATACCCTTTATTGGTATGAAGTAAAAAACTCTTTTTTGATTTTTTTTTGTATATATCGCTCTCTTTACTTCTCTAAAAGGGAAATAAAACACCTTTTTTTTTATATAATTGCGGCTAAGCATATATCTACATACAGTATATGCGAAGACAGAAGATAGAGAAGAATCTTTTGGGTCATCTTGAGTGCGCTGGTGAACAGAAGTCTGCGGATTCCATGTTAAATAAAAACAAACCATACTTTGTTGTATTAAATTGATGAAATCAGGTCATACAGAATCAGAATTTATACCATACTTATGTATTTGGCTACTTAAATCATTTATATTTGCTATATTACAGTATAGCATGGTGCTGTATCTGCTGTTCTGGCATTAATCAATCCCTTGGTCCTTCCAGTTCTCAGACAGAAATGGCTTTAGACAGCACTCATTTAAAAATCACAGACTTTGGAGTAGACTTCAGGGCCCAGAGGAAACATCCCCCATTTTTTACCCCCATTCTGTCTGCCTCGCTTACAGATTTACTACAAACAGCTGCCATAGCTGCCGTCTTTGAAACTAAGGAGGTAGGAAGAAAAAGAAATGCATATCCGATAAAGGAGATAAATTACATAACGGTGCACTTTTAGAGATTCCTGTCAACATATCTGGATCTATTGGTTTGCCATTTTTTCCACGTTCCTCTTCCTAAACTGTTGATATGTCTTCTCTATTTTAAAGATTTAGACTTTGATTCCAATCCTCCAGGTCAGACACCTGAGGACGCTATAAGAAGCATTAGTTCATTATCAACTGAGAGGGGAGGTGCTTTTGTTTTTGTTTTTTGTTTTTTTGTTTTGCTAGGCCCGGCTGGATGATCATGTAAACCAAAGGATTGCATTTTAACAATATTTTTCCGAACTCATTTTCAATGGATTTACGTTGCCGTTATTAAGCCTGCTTATTCAAACCAAGTCGAATAAAGTGTCTAGACACAGAGGCTCCTGACTATAGGAAATGGCAGTTATTTGAACAGATCGCAGAAACACTCGCTATGCTTCACAAATTCCACTTTGACAACCATAGTAATACCTCATAGATTTGACATCTTTAAGTCTAGCTTCATTCCACACCAATACACAAGTTTAATCACGCTCGTTGAGGTTAACTGACTCACAAACTATAACGCCTCTTCCGTTCAATTGAAAACCTAACAGGATTTTATCGACCTTGATGGCACGGTTACACCGTACCTTAACTCCTGTAGTAGTGTGCTAATCTGACCCCTGCTGCTAAACACTGGCTTCTTAAAAACAGGACTGCCAGGTCTGAATGTAATAAAGGAGTGTCTATAATCCCCTTACATAAAACCGGTCAGTTCAGAGGTTTGCAGCTAATCAGGTGAAGCATGGCCACTGCTACACAAACCTCACTGCTTAACCATAACTGGACTTTCAGGTGGAATGTTTCATATGCTTTGTTTTTCCTTCGCCTTTATGATGCTGTGAACTGTGTACAAAATTTACTATTTAGGGAATTACAAGAAAATATCTGCAGAAATTAAAAAACAAAAAGAAGCTAATTTTCTATTATATATTTATTTCCATTTATAGTTACCAGGCAGAGATTAGCTTTAAGAAACAGGAAAAGAAATGACAGAATTTTCCCCCCAATTTGGTCTTTTTCCACCAATTCCCACCCACCAAAAAGTTTGCAAGTAAACAAGTTTGTTTCCCTGAGTCTGTATAACTCGCTACCTTACAATTACTAAATCTTAGCAATCACATTTCAGCTTAGTCAACAAGGTTGCCAAATTCCAGCCAAGAGACTGAGTGAGCACACTGGAGCTTTTACTTGCATGGTGGACAAGCTAACAGTTTTATGATTTGTCCAACCCTTGGTCGGCAACATGCTTCTTATTTATAATGTGAGATCCAAAATGCTTATTCTGTTAGCCCAACAAGAGTGAAGGATTTAAATGGCTGGGAACACAGTCTGAGCTTTTGCTCTTACAGGGTCTTTAAAAAGGCTCACAGCAGTTTTTCTGGAATAGTGTCAGCACATTTCCAATGCCAGCAGCCTCACACAGACAACACCCTGAGAGAGATGATTTTCATGTGTGCTGGGTTGACAGAGTGGCCCTGGTCTATAGAAGTCTGTAATCCTATTTAAGAAATGTATGCCAAACCACTCAGAAAAGTTTGATGCTATAAAAATGATAACAAAACAAATTAATCAGCCCAGATCTGCTGAAGAAGCTCGTTTGTAAACTTTACTATTGACAGACTTCCATGAACTAGCAGCAGCAATGTGGAAAGAAGGCTTCTTATAGCTTTTAAATTAACTTAAGAGCAGTGAATCCTACCCTTAAGAAAAGGGGATCAATAGATGACAGTAGGCCTAAAAGCAAGCTTTAAAGATGCTGACAGATGGACTCAGTAAGACTGGAACTTGGCAGAGAGCCTTTGGCAGGGATATGCTAGAGACATGACGTCAGGGCGGTGACATTTTGACACCAAGCAGCTGAAGTATCTCTTATTTACACTTACTAAAGAAAATCCGTAACTACCTTTTGACAAAGCAAAAAAAAGGTTAGAAGATACGGTACAAGACGTCTATTCAAAACCATTTACAGCAAAGGTCACCAGCAAAAATGTTTTGCCTGCAAATCCTAACAGGGTTCTTCACGTAGTAGTCATGCATCTTACTGATCTACTTGGCCTGCGACCATCTGGACTGGTGAAAAATCTAGCCACCACTATTTAAATTTTTTTTTAGCTGATGTAGTAAACAAAATGTGATATGTCTATCAAACAGCTTACCAAATCAATCCAGTTAACATAAGAGAGGAATAATAATTACAATGGCTCCTGTATTTCCTGCACAGTTAATTGTATGATGTTCAAACAAATAGCAATATCTAATTTAATTGTTTCCAGGGAACACATACAGTGGTGTACACAACCAGGCCTGATTACTGCCACACCTATTTGCAATTAAGAAATCTCTTAAATAGGACCTGCCTGACAAAGTGAAGTAGACCAAACGATCCTCAAAAGCTAGACATCATGCCGAGATCCAAAGAAATTCGGAAACAAATGAGAAAGAAAGTAATTGATATACATCAGTCTGGTAAAAAAAAGTTTATAAAGCCATTTCTAAAGCTTTGGGACTCCAGTGAACCACAGTGAGAGACATTTATTCACAAATGCCTCAGTTAAGGTCAGTGTTTATGACTCCACCATAAGAAAGAGACTGGGCAACAATAAGTTCCAAGAAGAAAACCCACTGCTGAGCAAAAAAAAAAAAACAGAGTCGTCTCAGTTTTGCCAGAAAACATCTTGATGATCCCCAAGACCTCTGGAAAAATTCTCTGTGGACTGACAAGACAAAAGTAAAACTTTTTGGAAGGTGTGTCCCCCATTACGTCTGGCATAAAAAAAACACCGCATTTCAGAAAAAAAATAGGTCCCCTGGTGGTCTAGAGGTTAAGATGCAGCGCTCTCACCGCTGCGACCCGGGTTCGATCCCCGGTCAGGGAACCATCCCCAGCCACTCTCAGTGCCGGTCCCAAGCCCGGATAAATTGGGGAGGGTTGCGTTAGGAAGGGCATCCAGCGTAAAACGTGCCAAATCAAACGTGCGGAGGATCCGCTGTGGCGACCCCTAACAGGAGAAGCCGAAAGAAAGTATATTTCAGAAAAAAAAACATTATACCAACAGTAAAATATGGTGGTGGTAGTGTGATGGTCTGGGGCTGTTTTGCTGCTTCAGGACCTGGAAGACCTGCTGTGGTAAATGGAACCATGAATTCAGCTGTTTACCGAAAAATCCTGAAGGAGAATGTCTGGCAATCTGTTTGTGACTTTAAGCTGAAGCAAAAACTTGGGTTCTGCAACAGGACAATGATCAAAACACACGCCAGCAAGTCCACCTCTGAATGGCTGGAGAAAAACAAAATGAAGACTTTGGAGTGGCCTAGTCAAAGACCTGAATCCTAATGAGATGCTGTGGCATGACCTTAAAAAGGTGGTTCAGACTTGAAAACCCTCCAATGTGGCGGAATTACAACAATTCTGCATAGATGAGTGGACCAAAATTCCTCCACAGTGCTGTAACAGACTCATTGCAAGTTATCGCAAATGCTTGATCGCAGTTGTTGCTGCTAAGGGTGGCCCAACCAGTTATTAGGTTTAGGGGCAAACACTTTCACACAGGGCCATGTCGTTTTGGATTTTATTTTCCCTCAATTATAAAAACCTTCATTTAAAAACTGCACTGCAACTGAACTGATCACTTGTGTTATCTTTTCCTAAGAAATCAGGAGGGGGTCAAACACTATCACACCATTGTAAATCCTCATTAATGTCACCTTATATCATGTCACCTGAGTCTAGAAATTACCAAAAGTTGGTCTAAAGTTTGTTTATAAGTTTTTCTTTGGTAAACTGTATATAAATTTTTTCTCATTCAGTGAGTCACAAGTGCTGGTTGACTCATTTCAACCTGTGAGTGTGTGTAAGCGCTCCCGTTACATTTAACAGTTTACTACAAAAGTAATGAAGGGAGGATTTACTCCATCATTATCTTGGGTAAATAGAAAACAAGTTGGCTTGTGCACACTTTCTCTCCCAAGCCCAAGTGATAGTGTGGCTGCTCATGCTGCATTAGTCACCTAGCCAGCTAGAAGCAGATAAGGTAATGAGGTAACTACAACCCTATCTCAAAAACAGCACAAAAAAACCCCCACACAAAATCATGACTGAAAGATTAGTGAGAGAGAGAAAAGCGTCCGGATAGAAACCTGAGGCATGTTTACTCTATGGCTATGACAGGAGGAATTAATGAACTCTGACATGTGACCTCAACGCAGAGGCGCCTATTCACACTCATCTCCGGGCACACAGGCAGACATTTTCTGCATACTTTGGGAAAGTGCATTAACTTATTTGTGTCATGAAGCAAATGTTTTCAGATGTGCCCGTTTCCGTTCAGCATCTCGATCATTTCGATACATGAGAGTAATGAAAAAAAGACAAACTGAGGTGAAGATGGCGAAAACAGGCAAATCATTAACTCTTGAGATGAAATTGCTGGGCATGTTAAAATTATTCAATTTTGTTGTAAATCTGCATTTGCCCAAAGTTCAAAGTCAAAGTCAGAAACAAACAACTTTTAATTCCCATTTGTTCTGTAGCTGTATTTGAACATAAGCGTGGCTGTGATGCACCTTGATACTGTACAACTCGCTCCCAAATCCCACCACCTGCTGCACTACACACATATCAGAGGCGTGATCTGGATCTCAAATGAACAATTTCTGTAATTTATTAGCACTCATGGATAACAGGTCATCTTTTCAGTCATGAACATGCCAGTTTGTCAAAACACTGAAAAATTAAGCAAAAGAAAGAAATAAATAAAACTGTCAAATAACTCAGCTAACACATCACCTCACAGTTAGTCAGACTGAAGAGAAACTAGGACACTTCTCGGACTCTAATCGTATCCTAAGATGCAACAAATGTCATGCAAACATTTTATCAGATCTTAAAGAACTAGATTATAGATTTCATGTTGGCTGCTCATTCATTTCCCTTAATCTGTATTAATATACTTACCTAGCAAACTGGATTCCCATACGTTATTACAATTCATTATTTGCCACGTAGATTTCTGGTCAGTTTGGTTTCTGGGCAACCAAAACATGGGGCTGAGTAGGACAAGGGAGCTTATACTTGCCCTGAAGGACAGATAATGAATGTATCATTTGTCCACCATTGGGGAACTTTTCGTACAAAGTAAAACAAGCTATGATGAAATCCACAATCAGAATTGTGAGCTTTGGTTTGTCAACATTATCTGAATAAACATTATATGACTGCCTCTTCAAGTACAGCATGGCATTCTCAGTGTGTAAACAATGAGCACCACAGCTTCTCGCTAATGCTTGGTGGGGAGCGAGGGTGGCATTCTTCCTCACCAATGGGCCTCAATAACAAACTTAGCTTTCACATGGCCACCCTCCCCTTCTCTTTCCTCACACCATTGCCATGGCGCGCCGCAGATGTTGCCATCGGAGCCTGAGACCCAAACAATGTGAGAAGTGGAGCAATGATGTCATGGTATCCCGTCTCAGCTGTCAGGCCAGAGACAGATCCCTTCTGTAAGAATAGGAGATGGGAAACGAGGAGGGGGCCTGTGGCGTAAGTGAAAGGGACCACACTGCACACATCCGACAGGCCCTTAAACCCCATCCTGAGACGGAACCGCACGCAGCGGCCATCAGATTTACGAGGAAGGGTGAGACATTTTCAGCTGATGACATGCTATTTTAGCTGATGGCCAGACAAGGAGAAATACAGGCTGTAAACCAAGCCCTCCCAAATACCTATGTAGTGTCTGACCTTAATTAACGATGACAAATTCCATTTTGTGAACAACCACTGGAGGCTCAGATGACCTAATGCGTGCTTTTTTAAAACATGAGCAATAATTAGCATGCTTTTGCTAGGCAACTCATCGGATTCTTTACTGATGAAGTTCCTGTAAAAGTCTTACATGAAGAAACTCTCAGCAGTTGAGCTATTAATACAATACCTTTTTTCAGCAAACGAAAATGTAGCTAGAAACAATTCCATTTTAGGAAAGCTGTATGTAGTTTTCAAAAGTTTTCTTTCGCTTAATACTATATAACTTCTATTCAAAGCAGTAGTAATGCAGTCAAATGACAGCCTGCCATTTAAAACGGTGTGTTCTTTACTATAAGAACTTTGGATCATTAGATATGGTTTGCCAAATGTTTGCGAACTAATTTATATCTCATTTTTCAAAGAATGGTTATCTCAAAGCAAATAAACTCACGTCTATTTTTGAGCAAGTGTTGAATGTGTTTCAAGGTCATACACACAAAAGGAAAGGCATTTTAAACCAAGCAATTTGGCGAGGGACTGCACAACATTATAGAACTGACCTGACAGGACTGGGTGTTTCCTGAGTAGTGGAATGCAGTGCGACAAGCCTGCAATTACCCATATTTGTAAATTTAGAAACCACATAACCACTGTGATTTCACCTAATGGTTTATATATGGTTGGTATTACTAAAACAGAGCAGGTCAGGGAACCATCCCCAGCCACTCTCAGTGCCGGTCCCAAGCCCGGATAAATTGGGGAGGGTTGCGTTAGGAAGGGCATCCAGCCTAAAAAACGTGCCAAATCAAACGTGCGGAGGATCCGCTGTGGCGACCCCTAACGGGAGAAGCCGAAAGAAAGTATTACTAAAACAGAGCAGACGTTTTCCAGTAGCATAGACCAAAGACACTTGCATAAAAACGCCACAGAACATCACTGAAAGGGTCAAATTGGCTGTGTATGTCCAGATATAGTATCAGTTGATACTATATCTGGACATACATAGTATCAGTTGATAATAAATATCTGATGCTTTTGGCAGCCAAAAAGAAAGCAATCAGAAATTAAATGGTTAAAACGTACACAGGAAAAACGTATAAGTATATAATAAGTATGATATGTGCTTTTTGAGCATCACATTCCCCACTTAGTCTCAATTTGCTCTTATAATTTCCTCCATTCTTCTGGGAAGATGTTCCACTAGATTTTGGAGTGTGCTTGTGGAGATGTGTGTTCATGAGCCAAAAGGGTGTTAATAATTTCCGATACTGATGTTCATCCCAAAACGTGTTCAGTAGGGATTAGATCGGAGTTCTACAGCAGGCCACTTAGGAGCTTCCTCATCAAACCATGTAAACGTTATTTTCATGGAGTTCACTTTGTGCACAGGGGCATTGCAATGCTGGAACAGTTTGGGTCTCCAAGTTCAAGTAAACCCGATATTTTATTTTACCGCATCCTAGGATACATATTATCAACCCTATACAATTGTGTGCCTTCAGCTTTGTGGTAACAGTTTGGAGAAGAACCACATATGCCAGGAAAGGTCAGCTGTCCCACTACTTTTATCCATATAGTATGTATACAAGTTTGTGTGATTTTTATATATATATATATACACACCCTGTTTAATATTCATATACATAACATAATTAATTTGAGTTTACTTTGGATGGAACTGAATGACGACACATTTTCCCCCTGGATCTATATAGTTATTTATAATTTCTTTACTCCACCCTTCTTATGTTAAACTTTGCAACAAATCATGAGTATAATTTCAACTTAAAAACACATTGGATAATTGTACAGGTCATTACATGCAAGTTGAAATATGCTACATGATTGTACTCAAATGAAGGTTTAAAATAAAGTAGTAAAAAAAAGGAAAAAAAAAAGAAAGAAAGGGTCAAATGAATCATAAATTTGGTTGCCTGGAATCCTAACTGTCCTTGAAAAACAGTAAACAACAAAATTGTGACAAGCTAGCTAAATATTCAAGTAAGACAGGCACAATACTTTGCATCATTTGACTAAACCTTGTAACTTTGATTAGGAGATACGGACCGCCAATTAGAAAAAGAATACGAATGCCCCATCAACTTTCCTACCGAACTGTTGCTTCAACCCCCCCCCCCCTTCTAATTAGTAGATCCAATGCACAGACGCAAAAAGTGACAATTACAAGGCCCAACTTCCAAACTCAGGATTAATTTACCACATTTTGGATGACTTGATTGTAGTCATTATTCAAAAGCATTACAAGCACGATCGTGCTGCCACTTTTAAGAAAATTCAGAAAGCCACTGACTTTTATTCAGTTCTGACTACCTGCTTTATCTCCTCTCTCAAGTTTAACTGTGTGTTGTGCTCACAAGCGTTTTACATCGGACAGCCATATGCTGCACTTTATTGTGCTCGGCAATCATTGCGAGCTAATTAATCATAAAACATGAAGCATAGCTGTTAAAATAAACTTGAAGAAACAAAGAAACACTTGTTCAGTGAAGGTCAGTAAAAAATTTTCTTTCGGTGGATGTCGAATGAAGGGGAAAAAAAATTAAATAGTAATAAAACCTACCTGAGCTAGTGATTTGTTCGTCCCTGTAAATATTCTTTATATTTGCAGTAATCTGTTCGATGTTCTACTTTAACATTAGAGCTCAGTAGTTAAACACTGGGTTGTATTGTCATCATGCCCCTTAGGTTCCAGACTTGACAAAATACCAATCATTCCTCGAACATAAATCTGTTTGGGTGAGCGTGAACACTGAAAAAGTTTCAATTAATGTTCTCAGCAACTGTGCATGTGACTGATTGTTTTACAGCCTGGCTGTAAATATGTCAATTAGTCTAATCCCTTGAGTCAGCCGAAAATCCAGACAGCCTAACGTTTCCTCCTCACTCAGGAGGGACCGGCGTAGTAGATCATTAAACCAGAATGTTTTTAGCACCATATACAGTAGAGTGTTAATGCCTTTTGTTTAAAATCGGCCCAAAAACACTAACCGTACCCACAGTGACTGATGTTAGAGGTTGAGTTTGACATATTTATGGTTTTGGGCTTAAAAATTAATACAGTGAAAAACATATCCAATATGATGCTTCCTCTTTTACCTAATATTTGGGAAACAAGGATTCTTGCTCCTCTGCAAAATCAAACATATCCTTAGTCCTATAAAATGTATTCATTTCCTTTAGCAGATACTGAAACCCCATTTTAAAGCGATCACATTCTGAAACAGATGTGCCATCCAGTAAAGAAATTAGAATGAAGAAGGTTAGAGAAGGTTTGACGGAAATGCCAAGAGACTTCCAGGGTTTAATTCGTTGTCCTGCCCCCACCGACTCTGTGTAAAATCTCAGACATTGCTCTTGTTCTCGAACAAATTTCAGCTGTGAAATTTACGTCTTGCACTCTGAAAGCTGCCTGGCTTAGAAGTCCGCCTGCAAGCAACGATACAGACGAGGACCATTAGGCTGACTCGTGTGCCTCAAAGCCACAAACCATCCGAACAGTGGCTCTTCTTTTTTCCAGTCACATGACCGAAGCTCCAATGCAGTGCATGTGAGGATAATGCCGGGTTTCATCATTTCTTTTAGCGAGAGCAGATGGGGCGATGTTAACCGTTTTGTGAGACATTGTACGACAAAAGGGTGGCTGCCTTATAGGATTTCATTAGTGTGTGACAAAGTTCTTAGCCTTTCTACAGTACCATTAATACTTCCTAATAAGAGTGTCTTTCTATAAGACAATGTAGAACACACTATGGTAATAAATCCATGAGTTTGCAACACTGTGCTATCATTTCTATTACCTAGGACAGTAACTAAGTAACATGATTACTATTGGGTTACCATTTTGACCAGGGTAGCAAGAGTACTTAGTAAGGATATTTTCATGTTACTTAAATGTTTTGGCACCCAAGTTAAATGAGCATCAATTAAATGACACCTAAGTGCTGCATAAATTGAAACCACTAGAGCTCTGCTCTCCCCTTCAGCCACTGCTCGTAACCTTGGGGTAACTATGGACAATGAACTGTCTTTCTTCCCACATGTCGCTAATGTTGCTCGTTCTTTTCGATTTCTTCTCTATAACATCCGAAGGATCCGACCATTTCTGTCCACACAGGCTGCCCAGGTGCTTGTTCAGTCTCTTGTTATTTCAAGACTTGACTACTGCAACTCTATGCTGGCAGGTCTTCCCCTGAACGCTATCCGTCCACTGCAAACGATCCAAAACGCAGCTGCATGACTTGTGTTCAATCAGCCCAAGTTTTCCCACACCACCCCACTGCTGCGCTCCCTTCACTGGCTTCCAGTAGCTGCACGTATCAGATTCAAAACACTGATGCTTGCCTACAAGGCCAAAAATGGACCAGCACCATCTTACCTCAGTGACCTCATCACATCTCGCACTGCACCACGCTGTCTGAGATCCTCCAGCACTGCTCGACTGGTACCACCTTCTCTCAGAATGAGAGGCAAGTATACTTCAAGGCTCTTCTCTGTTCTGGCACCGAGGTGGTGGAATAAACTTCCCCTAGATGTCCATACAGCGGAGTCCCTGATTATCTTTAAGCGACGACTGAAGACCTTCCTCTTCCTGAATCACTTAAATTAGCACTTTCCAAGTTTGTAGAATTCGAGTTATATTTATATTGAGTTTGTAATCTTGCGTACCAGTGTAGATTTATTCATTACTAGAGATTTAAAGCACTTTTGTACGTCCCTCTGGATAAGAGCGTCTGCTAAATGCCGCAAATGTAAATGTAGAGGTCATAACATTGTAAAAAATGACTACTGGTTAAGTTGTTAAACGGTGGAAAAAAAAAGGTTTTTCCTGATAAAAATAGCGAACCAGGACTATCTTTACTGTCACTTTTAAATCCTGCAACTTGGCATGACTGTAAGTGGTGGCACTAAAATAGTTCAGATTCTGCAATCATCTAACCACCAAGACCGCTAACCTAACCAAAGCTTCATTTTTTATTGTGTTTGTTTATAACAAACTCTGCAAAAAGACTTAACATGGGGGTCACCGCTGACAACCAGTAGGTCGATGAACAAAGAAGAAATAAAACTGCGCCTTAACACAGAGGACTGTGAAAGAAGAACGCTGCATTGGCTCGAAAGCATGTATTTGCAATAGGAAATACAGCATGTGTAAATATGCACCTCAGAAATATCAAGCTTCAATAGAACCTTCAGAAACTCCTCTAAACACACTTGCAAGACAGCGATCATGTTATCAGAGTCTGCTGAGTCTCTGCACGATTGATTTCACATTACAATATGCTAAATGTGTGAATATTTACATTTACTGCATTTAGCAGACCAACCTTGTCCTGAGCGAAGTGCAAAAGTGCTTTGAGTCAATGAATAAATCTACACTGGTACGCTAGATTACAAACTTAAGATAAATATAACTCTTGAATTCTACAAAGCAAACTTGGAAAGTGCTAATTTAAGTGTTTCAGGAAGAGGTGGGTCTTCAACCGAATATTAAGATATAGCATAGACTACACAAACTAAAAAAAAAATAATAATAATAAAAAAAAGACTAAACCAGCTAAGTCAGGCAATGTTGTTCAACCTTTGACTCTGCCTTACTCACCTGAGTGCGAACAATGCCTTTACTCATGAAGCATCTCACACCTCACACCCTTTAAACACTTAAAACTTTGTCCAGAAATCTGTATTTGGTTTACTGTAGACGCTGTACACACTGCCATAAAACATTATATTTACAGTTTATGGTTTATACACAGCATTTACACTGTTTTTTTACTTCATTAAATACTGTCCTGTGTATTTATTGAACATTTGTCTTGCACTATTAATGATTTGCACACATAAATAATAAAATTCAATATAGTGTGCTGCACCACAGTCCTGAGAAACACGTCATTTTGGTCTTGTATATACACAAGGTACCCAGGGTCATATTTTAGGGCGGTGCTAGAGTCAAGTCAATTTATTTCTATAGCGCTTTTCACAACAGACATTGTCTCAAAGCAGCTTTACAGAAATTAACAGTTATAGTGAGTTATGTGTGTTTATCCCTGATGAGCAGCCGTGGCGACTGTGGCAAGGAAAAACTCCCTTAGATGTTATGAGGAAGAAACCTTGAGAGGAACCAGACTCAAAAGGGGAACCCATCCTCATTTGGGTGACATCAAGAGTGTGATTATAGTCTTTAAACAATACAGAACACTGGAGAGTGAGAACTAACATGAGCACTGGAGTGTAAGATTATGAGTAATGTTCTTTCTACAGTCTTTTACAGTCATTATGGTTATAACCCTAGGAGCTACTGAGCAACTCATCATTTCCGATCATCACAGATCCAACACCAGCTTCTCCATGCCAGAGCCTTTAAACACTCAAGGAAGTCCAGTGTCCAAACTCCACATGAAGTGGGATCCAATTGGCACTGGTACGTCTCTAGATGGTTCGGGATGTTTGCGGGATCGGCATCTACTTCTAGACAGTAATGAAACACTTTTTTTTCTTTGTTCAAGCATCTGCACTTTATCACAGTAGTTTATTCCGGAAAACTTTCATCTCACTACATTTCAAATCCGTAATATCTTCTGTATATCTGAATATCATGCTGTCATGAGGTGAGAAAACTGAGTTGGAATGATAACGTAAATGTGTGGCTTCTCTCACTGTGTAACGTGATGTGCACGAGGATGGAAGCAGAAATTATTGAAATATAGATTTCATGGGTCAGTCCATTTACTTTTCATACTTAAGTACATTGAGAAGCAGGTTCGTTTGTACTTTTGTGCAAAGTAGAAATGTAACAAATATTGCACTTTAACTGGAATAACATTGAAACATTTTGACTTTTGCTCATATTACCGCCATGGTGTACTTCTTCCGATATTAATAATACCAAGTGTCCACGATCATCTCTGAACATTAGAGTCATGTAAACCCCACACTGTTCATTTCATATGTGTTACATTAACACAATCAACAAGGGCTACTATATTTTAATCCTGCACCTTGAACTTATTCTAAAGAAAAATGACTCATTAACACAAGCTTTATTTTTTTTATTTCTAGTTTTCCATATTGTTAAAGCACCAGCACACCATGACAAATTCCTTGTACATGCAACCCAGGATACTTGGCAATCAAGCTGATGCAAGGGTCTGTGGCACCAAACCCACCAGGTTCATGATGGCTAAATTTTCAGGAGTGTAATTAAAAGTTTGTTGAAAAGGTGTTAAAGTTTGTTGTTGTTGTTATTAAATCTTAGAAACAAGATTGTGCCTTCTGCAATTCAGGAGCAGTTTTGATACAAATGAGTGAAAAAAGTCAAATCTAGACAGGCTACAGATAGTATTGATAGGAATAAGTCCAATGATTTCAAAAACACACTTTTTAGTAAGTATTGTGACCACGGTTTGGAGTTTCCGTGTAAAATAAATGTTCAGAAGATCACTGAATGTGAACCCCTGGTAAAGAGGACAAAAAAAAACCCAAACACTTGATGTGATATTTGTTTGAAAGAGAATCAGAACTGTGGGAACAATGAAGTCATCATGCATGTGCTCGAAGTGTGTGTGTGTGTGTGTGTGTGTGTGTGTGAGTTTACCTGCCCAGTTCTTTTCCCGGGATGAGGGTGTAATGCTCGGTGAACGGCTCTTTCTTGACCACACTGTGGATGGCGCACAGTAACCCGGAGCGTCCCTGAGCGCCTTCACGCCACCGGCCACCGCGGTTCCTCGCCTCGACGCTCCGAGACGGATATTCAGGGATCATACCGATGGTAATAATTACTGCTAATGAGCTGGAATCGACTCACTGATCCACTTCAGGACGCTTCAAACTCAAACGACGAGTTAAACTTGGTGATATGTTGTTGTTTTTTTTGTCTATGTCTAATAAGTTTGTCCCAGTTAATCACCCAACCGACATGCACAAGACCAGCTGACCGACACTCACCGACAAACTGCCCCGAATACAACACGAGCACAGCGGATACTCTTACAGACACACACACCCATACACAACTGCAACTTTATAACAATCAGGCGACTTCCGAAACTTTTATCATGGTTCTCTCTCTCTCTCTCTCTCTCTCACTCTAGCCTTCAAACACGCTTTGATTTCCGTCGCCGTGGTAACCGCTTTGATTGACAAGCAGCCCCGCCCAAAAGGGCGTGGTTTTTGTAATCAGGGTTTTCCTGAAGCACTTGGCCAATGTCAAATCTGATTTCGTTTAAACGTCTCCATAAAGAAATATTAAAAATATCATTATTTGCACTGCATTATTTTTACACACTCAAGACCTTTATAAGTTATTACTTCATTTATTTATGTATTTATTTATTAAATTATATATATATATATATATATATATATATATATATATATATATATAAATATAAATATAAATATAAATAAAATATATATAATTTTTCATTTATTCATGTATTTATTTTAATTTTTTAATTTTTAATTTTTTTATTTCAATTTTTTTCTATTGATTTTGGTTCTGAAGACGGTTTTTGACGTAATGGAAACGTAAGCCAATAAAATGCTACATTTTTACCCAAATAATTGCACACGTTGTGCTGAATTAACGATAAACTTAATCTTGTATAGAATCTGATACAGTCGTTGACCATCTTATTTTCAAAAATGCAAATGATCTACAAAGTCGTGCAAAATCGCCCCCTGCTGGTGAGAGAGGAATTTACATTTGGGGTATTTGGCATATATGCCCTTTCCCACAGCGACTTACAGTTATATCCCTTATACAACGGAGCATTAAAGGGTTAAGGGCCTTCTTCAGGGGCCTAGCAGCTTGATGTGGCTGTGATTTGAACTCACAACCTTCTCATCTTTTCTCCTGTGCTTTCAATGTTTTATAATTCCATCTGCTATTACACATTTTTTAAAATCTTTTTATTGTGCTTTAAAGGTAAAATCTGATTTGATTTATTTGAGATCAAATATCAAATATTTTAATCGCTATGCTGCTAACTCCCTGACAAAGTATGTAAATTTCCTGAGGAAAAACACTGAACAAAATTATAAGCGCAACAATATTGTTTTTGCCCCCATTTTTTATTAGCTGAACTCAAAGATCTAAGACTTTTATTATGTAAACAAAAGGCCTATTTCTCTCGAATATTGTTCACAAATCTGTCTAAATCTGTGTTAGTGAGCACTTCTTCTTTGCTGAGGTAATCCATCCACCTCACAGGTGTGGCATATCAAGATGCTGATTAGACAGCATGATTATTGCACGGGTGTGCCTTAGGCTGGTCACAATAAAAGGCCAATGGAAAATGTGCAGTTTTACTGTACTGGGGGGGTCCGGGGGGTCAGAAAACCAGTTAGTATCTGGTGTGACCACCATTTGCCTCAATCAGTGCAACACATCTCCTTTGCATAGAGTTAATCAGGTTGTTGATTGTGGCCTGTGGAATGTTGGCACACTCCTCTTCAATGGCTGTACGAAGTTGCTGAATATTGGCAGGAAATAGAACACACTGATCCAGAGCATTCCAAACATGCTCAATAGGTGACATGTCCAGTGTGTGTGCTGGCAATGCAAGAACTGGGATGTTTTCAGTTTCGGGAATTGTGTACAGATCCTTGCAACATGGGCTGTGCATTATTATGCTGCATCATGAGGTGATGGTCATAAATGGCACAATGATGGGCCTCAATGATCTTGTCACGGTATCTCTGTGCATTCAAAATGCCACCAATAAAATGCACCTGTGTTCGTTGTCCATAACGTACGCCTGCCCATATCATAACTCCATCGCCACTATGGGCCACTTGCTCCACAACATTGATATCAGCAAACCGCTCACCCATACGATGCCATCCACGCTGTCTGTCATCTGCCCTGTACAGTGAAAACCAGGATTTATCCGTGAAGAGAACACCTCTCCAAAGTGCCAGA
Organism: Silurus aristotelis; assembly: GCF_946808225.1. NCBI lineage: Eukaryota > Metazoa > Chordata > Actinopteri > Siluriformes > Siluridae > Silurus > Silurus aristotelis. The sequence goes on from NC_139574.1 coordinate 11,112,015, forward strand.
CGGCATCGAACGTGAGCATTTACCCACTAAGTCAGTTACGACGACCAACTGCAGTCAGGTCGAGACCCCGAGGAGGAGGACAAGCATGCAGATGAGCTTCCCTGAGACCGTTTCTGACAGTTTAAAAAGAAATTCTTTGGTTATGCAAACCGTGTGTTGAAGCAGCTGTCCGGGTGGCTGGTCTCAGACAATGTTGGAGGTGAAGATGCTGGAAGTGGAGGTCCTGATCTGGTGTGGTTAAACGGGGTCTGCGATTGTGAGGCCGGTTGGATGTACTGCCAAATTATCTAAAATGCCTTTGGAGATGGCTTATAGTAGAGAAAGGGACATTCAATTCATGGGCAACGGCTCTGGTGGACATTCCTGCAGTCAGCATGTCAAGTGCACGCTCCCTCAAAACTTGTGACATTATGTTAATGTTAATCAAATGTTAATCATCATCACCATCATCATCATTTTCATACTCCTCATCATGCATTGAGACATTTTTGGGATTTTTTCCTTCATCTGCTGGAACCATGTCATCCTGGTCTAGAAGTAAAAAACATTATGCAAATTCTAATGCTTTTCATTACAAATACCTTTGCAAGCCACCAGCTAATAACCATTAAAAGATAACTGAATTGCTTCAATTAGATGGCGTGATTGTGTACATCATTACATTGTTATTAAACCAACAAATCCAGAATATAATCTCTAGAATATGGATGCTAATTGATGTCCTAATGGTTCCTATTGGTGTTTAGTAGATAACAGCATGCAATCTAGTTGCTAGAGTGTTCAGCTGGTCCTTAAAAGTATTCACCAGACATAACATGCCACCAATAAAAGTAACAAATTACCAGTAGAGACCAATCTGACCATTACAAACTATTACACATTTTGTGACGATTTCTTTTTTATGTATTTATTTAACAGGGGTTACACAGTTAAAAACACTTTCAAATATACACCTTTCCATCGCCATGAACATACATTTACACCCAGGTCTAATTTAGCATAGCTAATTTATCTACCAAGATGGTTTTTAGGAGCTGGGAAGAAATTGGAGGAAACCCACACATACAGAAATTTGACACCAACATTAACTATAGTTTAGGATTAAACTGGGGGACCCTGGAGAGGTGCGGTGGTAATGCCTGACCACAACATCAGTAAAATAAAATGGCTGGTGATGGCTTTAAAAAGCAAATGTGTTATGAGTTTTATTTAATTGACATTCATTACACAATGAAGGAACAGGACAGGAAAATGTGGCATAGGGTGAAACAAGTAAACACAGGAGCAGCAAAAGGAGTAAGATCAAGTATTATGGGGTAAATAATGTACATTGAATTCATATTGTTACTTTTTCCTCACTTTCATGTTTGGTAACTGCAGTATCCTGGTCAGAGTCAATTAAACACTCGGTGTGAGGTGGGAATACACTGCATTTGGGACGCCAGCATATCCCAGGTCACCATGCAGAGAATTTATACACTCATTCACACCCTGGGAAATCTATAGTCAGTTTTACTCACTGTCATGCTTTTGGAAAGAGGAAGGAAACTGGAGATGCAGAGGAATAGGGAGAACATGCAAAATTCCAAGCAGCAACCAAACCTCAGTACTGCACTGGAAACCTTATAGTTGTAAAAAAGAACCAAATTCCTAACAACACCATCATCTAGCCTACTGGTGATTTATATACAAGTCCTTGTGTGTGTATGTGAGTGTAAACATAATAACGTCAAAATATTTAAAACAGAAAAGAAAGAAGGAAATATACTTTTCATGACATATGGTCCATGTTACAGTTTTAACATTGGCTAGCTGATAGCTATTCCAGATCTGGATTGCGTCAGTGAAAACACATTACACACACCACAACCACACGCCAGCACACTATTTATCACACACTATTCACATCAAAATACTTTAAATACATCGTGACTGCAAAAAAACCAGGGCTGTGGCCAGGTTCCAAAATACGAAATGGAAACCGTTAATTTATAAAGATAATTTTATTAGATAAACAGAATTTAAATATAGTTGAGAGATACATATTTAAATAATTCAGTGCATTACAGGAATAGATCATAGGCATTAGTGTAATGTTATGAAAATTTCTCTGTGATTTATTCATGGTCCCTTCGCAAGAAAACAAAACAACAAAAAAAACCCCAAATAAATATATAAATAAACACATTAGAAAGGTGTACACATTGAATACGCTGTAAAACACTGTAAAACATCTGATCACATCCATGCTGATTAAAAACAATTATAATGAATCTATGAGATAAATTGGTGTAAATCCCTAGTTCTTACACATGGATATCTCTGTGGGCTCAATATATTGCTTTACATAATAATGGATTACAATGGCTGAAGCGTGCGGTGGAAAAATTATGTTAACTCCAAATGCACTGCTTTATCAAGGCTCCTTATGTTCATTGCATATTCCATTTTATTTCTTAGTCCTGGGCCTGCAGTTTGGCATAATGGCAAACATTGGCATATTTCTAATAAATACTAGTATAAGACTAATATTCTGGTTTAGGTTTATCTGTTTTCTTGGCTTTGCATATAGATCCTTCATTCATTTTCTCCCGCTTATCCGTAATTCGGGTCGCGGGGGCAGCAGTCTAAGCAGGCCCCTGCCTTTGACTGCTGCCCAATCCTCACAGCACCGTCCCTTACGGTCCCTCCTGCAGGTGGTGAGCCCACGGGAAGTGCATATAGATCTATTTGTTTTATTTAAAAGACAAGTGAATGGGAATGAAAGCAACACAACCATGCCTTCCACTGTGCATCGGAATCATCTGATAAATTACCCTCAGCTTGAAAGATCACGAAAGAATCCCTGAGTGAACACACTCAAGACATACCTTTGAAATTGAAATACCAGTGCATTTAGAAAAGATTAGGATGCTAATCTGGGTATACAGTAAATTCCCTTACATCACCCAGAACATCCTGCTTCCTTTGTACCTCGGTATCTCCTTGAGTAAAAGGACAATGACATAACATGGAGTAAGGTCGTAATTGCAGTCTGCCAGGCTACCTGACACATGGACCTCAGTATGGGGGATACATATTTTGGTAGCCCCATCAGATTATTTGCTGCTAGTATACAATCTAAAGTGAATAATTTGGGATTCATAATCCTTTCGTGTTCTCTATATAGACTAAGGACACATTGTCCAAATACAGCTGCCTAGTTGTCTAAGTGTGTGCATGTAGATGTGAAAGTTCTTTCCATTTTTATGATGTCATCACTGAGACCTTGTGATATAATGCACCAATCAAACTAATAGTTCCTTTTTCAAGCTATTCATAGAAATGAGATTTTAGCTTTCCGATTTAATACTCCATCCTTCTGACAGTGAATAAAGGTTAGAGATGGGATCTCAGATCCAAACATTATTTAGATCATTGTAGTTAGGTGTGTGCACCTCTTTCCTTTATATGGTCAACTTGAACTCATGTATTGTTAGAAAAACAGGGAATGTTCACAGAGCTTTGCCTGGTATCAAGCAAGTCAAGGATGTTAATAAATGTCATGTCCTCTTACAGTATTAAGGCCCTTAGATAACTGCACATTAGGTGGGCTTTATTCTCCATGCACAATAACAGCGTATCAGCAAGATAATGTTAAAAAAGCCTCCTTATAAACATGAACATTAGCATTAGTCAGATATACTACATTGTAGGCTGGATGCAGGTTTTCACTACGCACTAGTACTGGATTTCCCTGTCCCTCATCCCCATAATAATACAATATATACAATAATTCCATAACATACTTCATGCGCTTTCAGTTAAACACAAAAATAAAACAAAAACAAACCAATGCTAAGATGGATTCAATTATAAAATTGCAGTCTCTTAAGGATATGGTCACTTAAAATCAGTTTATAAAATATAGTCTCTCCGTTTTGCAAGAACTTTTCATTCCAGACCAAAAGTGCTCGTCTCTTCCACAGCAATTAGCAGTTTCTCATACAACATGGTGTAGGAAGGGTATGGAGGCAAATCCAGACGGTTAAAGCATGTGTGAGCCCTGGGAGAAAATGAGAGGGGAGAAAAAAAAACACAAGGTCAAGGGTCAAATAAGTCCATTTATGCAGGTATGCACTTCCAGAATGTCAGAATTCTCTTGGGCATTTAAAAAACTGCTCCCATCAATCTTTCTCTTGTTATGTAAGAATGAATGACTGTAAAAATTCATTGCTTCTCAGGTTTTAAATCATAACTATCAGTGTGTACAGTAGTTTGCATTAGTATTTACACCCCTATACATTTTCCACAACACAACATGGAAATTAAAATGTACTTGAATGGGATCATGTCATTCATTTTTACAAAATAGACAATATTGAGGTCCTGTTGCAATGGTGCTCCATGAAGGTTTTATACTAACTGGGGTTAAAAATATATGCAATCAACTTTTTTAGTTATAAAAAAAATAATGCAAACTATTTAAATTTCACAATGAAATCCAATAGGGGAGGTGGTAGCGCAGTGGTTAAAGCTCTGAGTTACTGATTAAAAGGTCACGGGTTCAAGCCTCAGTATCGCCAAGCTGCCACTCTTGGGGCCCTCGAGCAAGGCCCTTAACCTTCTGTGCTCCAAGGGGCACTCTATCATGTCTGACCCCAGCTCCTAATATCACTGGAATATGCAAAAAAAGAATTTCAATGTGCTGTAAAGTACATGTGACAAGAGGGGAGTGGTAGCTCAGTGTTTATGGTGTTGGGTTACTGAACAGAAGGTCAGGGGTTCAAGCCCCAGTATCGTCAAGCTGCCACCTTTGGGCCCTTGAGCAAGGCCCCCTAACTCTTTGTGCTCCAGGAATGCTGTATCATGGCTGACCCTCCACTATGACCATAGGTTCCAAACAAGCTGAGATATGTAAAGAAAATAATTTCAATGTGCTGTAATGTATATTACACCTGTTCTATAATCTGTAAAGAAAAAACAATTATTATAATACATTCCCTCATATTGCACTTATTCAGCTTAATCTGTGCTGATCCACTTCCATGCATTGCCAAACACAAGTCGGTTCTGTCTGTGTCAGTGAAATATGAACTCGGTGCAGCATTGACTGCTGATGGCCGCTCGTTTTTTTGATCTGCCGCCTCTTCCTTTTTGTCGGTGCAGCGCTACGAAAAACAACATTTCAAGGTGAAACTTTAGATGCATCAGGGAAAGCTTTTCAAATAGGCAATCTGAGGATGACACACTCTGTCATCTCAGGTAACATTATTTAAAAGTCTAAACCATGTGATAAGAGCGGCTTCTTTGAGGCTAAACGAACGACTGGCTCGCTAAATTTTTCCCAAGGAATCATCAAAGAAATGAGGCCAATAAACAAAACAACGATTCAATTTTTTGATCCCTTGGATATCTCCAAAAGAGAAGATTTTGTAAAGAGGTTGGCATGACTTCAGTAGGAGGTGGCATGATGAATACACTTCTTATTCCCATTAGTATTCGGTAATCTGTTGCTTGAGCTCTGACCTGTTTCACATAACACTGTTGAAAGCTGTATGGGGAATAAATAGAAAACATCTTCTAAATAATATAAATAAATAAAAAAAACCTGACATATATATATAAATTTCATCCCATTTCAAATTTGGTTTCCATTTGATGTTATGAAATTGTCCACTTTTCTGGGAAGATGTTCCAAATCTCTGACCAAATCTCGAACTCCATTTGCAGAAATGCAGACCCAAACTTACAGGAAACCTGCACCATTCTTCACTGATCATTCACTCATTATTCTACTGTTCTTCAGCCCTTCAGCAAACAACTTATATATATACTTCTTTAAGGCCATAAAATTTATTTGGGACATTCTGAAGATTTAAACTATGATTTAGAACAAAGTGTTTTTGTGCTCATGCTGTGCGTGAACACTGTCCTGAAGCTAGAGAGGACATGTGAGAGTGATTCAGCATGTATCACACACTTAATATTATCTCAAACACTGCTGGGCTAGGAGCTATTTGTACTTCATTGGGTATGACTGAGTGGGTGGTTTTATGGATAACATTTGTCACTTATTGCACAAACTACTGAAATTTAAAATGTGAACAGACATTGTACAATATATCCCCCGTTTATCACGGTGGTTATGTTCTAAAAAAAACGGACCTCACCCCAAAAATGATATTTTATGTATACAGTACTGTACTGTATTAGCATTGGACTTCATTTTATAATCAATAATTATATTTTTATTAATACATTTCATTATTTGAACATAAAACTCCATGAAAACAATTCCTTACAAGTTTTTCGGTCTATCGTGCTCTCCATGAGAGATCGAGAAAATCAGCCAAACAAATTAGTTATGTGGCAAATGCAATGGCGCGATAAAACGGAGGCACGAGATTCGAACCACGGGAAAGCGGCGTATTACTGTGTTACAGTATTGCAGAGATGCAGCCTGTTGCAATGCAGAGTGTCTTATTTTAATATAGTTGTTATTTCTAGTAATTTCTTTACCAGAATCAATCTCTCTCTCTCTCTCTCTCTCTCTCTCTCTCTCTCTCTCTCTCTCTCTCTCTCTCGCTCTCTCTCAGAAAACTCATAATGAAAAGCCAAAATGATGATGAATCATGAAAAGCACAATGGGTGTTTTAAAGCATTGATGCCTTCTTTCAAATATGTTAAATAAATAACTAAACAAAAAAATTTCAACACAATTTTTTTAATAACACTTTTAATAAAAGTCATTCATTGTTAGCTATTATAGTGTATGAGCTGTTACTTTAGAAACAAAAACTTGACTTGACTTGACATGCAATATATATTAATTTATATGCTTCTGCAGCAGATTTTGTCACTAACTGTCAGCAAGGTGACACATACTGTATCTGAAGGCTGAATATTCAAGACTTTTCTGTATCACTGGAATGCTGCTGAAGCCCTAAACACGAGGTTTATCCTAAAACCTTATCTTAACAAACACACCATACACCCCCAGGAACCTGGTGCTTTAATGGGAATGTTGTTTCTGTGTACCTGGGTAGAGAGCTGATCTTGCCCCATTTCTCGATGCAGAAGCGGCGTGGGCCGTTGCTCCCACGCAAAGCTGCAAAGCCCTCATATGGCACGCTGGACGTACCCGTCACAAACTGCAGCAAACGAAGCCTCTGCTCATTGTTGAAGTGCTCCACCACCGCCCAAAACCAACGAATCACGATATGTCCGTCATGGTAGCCTGCATGGATTAATTTATTAAAAAACACGTTAGTCTTTTGCACCTGTCAGCATGACTGAAAAGTATTACATGACCTTGTCCCTGAAAGGTTAGTATCGTGTCAGAAATATGAATGAGGCCATTCCAGCACTAAGGCTTAGATTCAAAAGAATACTGCTGAGGTTTGATGATCAATGTCATAAGTTCCAATTATGGCAATAAACTGTGAGTGAGACAAACAGCTGGCTTGTTTTGGCAGCAAAGGTTGGACAAAAGTGTGTAGGCCTCCAGATTGATTGATTGCAGATGTCTTGAGTAAAATCGGGTTAAATGGCTCAAATGGAGCAGATAATTAGCACGGGCAATTAAGAGCTCAGGCTGTAATATGGGCCAGATGAGTGTTTTGGCAATCCCACCACAGCGCTCTAGGAGGTTAATGAGTTATGGATGTTTATGAATATTTCTGGCTTGGAATGTCTTCTACTAAAGCTGACATTTAGACAAGTAATAAATAGAGCACACAACTGGGCTTTTTTAACAGCCTTACTACTGTATTACATCATATATAAATAACTTCAATAGTTAAATGACAGTCCTTGGTGACACATCAGCACAATGTCATATGACTTACTCAAGATGTATTAGGATTACATGCCAGCACGTCAATGCCGATATATTCATTGTAGAATCATTCTCTCACCTCCTCTATATTCTGTGTTGGACCTCCAGTCATTCAAGTCAATTTCTGCTGTTCCTGCAATGACCAGCTCCAGCTCCCGTGCATCGAAAACAGACACCAGACGTGAATCTATTACCTGATTGAAAACACAATTGGTGCAATCAAGCATTCCTACATGAAAAAGATTCTAGTTTAGTTTCTAAAGAGTTTCAAGTCGGGTTCTATTATTGAAAACTAATATCAATATTATCTGCTTCTTTCGGCTTTTCCCATTAGGGGTCGCCACAGCGGATCATCCGTCTCCATACCCCCCTGTCCTCTACATCTGCCTCTTTCACACCAACTACCTGCATGTCTTCCTTCACCACATCCATAAACTAATATCAATATAATGTGTGTATATAATATAATATAAATATATATAATATATTATATTATATTATATTGTATTATATTATATAATTTATCCATTATATAAGGAATACCAAAAAAAAAAAAGAATAGGATCATGTTCTCAGATATTTATGCCTTTTATATGACAGCAATCTACTAATGCTAACCAATAATAAATCTGTGGGAAATTACTAAAATATTCAGTATACATGTATGTGCAGTATATAGATATATAGTATATACAGTATATAGAGTGACAGTTCTCAACCCAATTTTAGTAGTTTCAACAAACTCTTTAGATGTTTTCTTTGCCTGATGCAGACTAATAATTTGACCCTTCTGAAACAGATTAACATCTTGTCCACGACCACAGGATGTGTCTTCTGACATAGTTGTTGAAGAAATGAGAATCTACTCACTCACATCAGTTATATATATATATATATATATATATATATATATATATATATATATATATATATATATATATATATATATATATAATATTAGGCTTTCAATCGATTATAAATAATTATGTATAATATGTATAATTTTAACATATTGTAATTAAAATAAAAGGTGGAAGTATTTACAAAAATGTCATTTAGTATAGTGTCTTTCACATAGGTATAAGTTTGTATCATACTTTTAATTATTTCATTTTAAACATAAGGTATATCATTGGTATTTATTATGTAACAAACATCTTTTAAAGTATACTTTATAACCATTTCCAGGTAAAAGATGCACACTAAAAGTACAACAGAATTAACAACAAAGAACAGGTAACCCTCATTTTAAATTAATATACTTCAGTCATATGTACATCTCTGCCCCTATATTATTAATTAAATACCTCTACCAAAAACAAAAGACTAACTTAAAATTTAAGTGGTTTTTACTACTGTTGTGTGAATCTCACTAGTAATGAACTGTTGGTTGTTCAAATGCACATTGTGTACCTCGTAGAAACCCCGAACCAAAGCTTCTGTCTGCTGCACCACCCCTCTCTCCACTCTCCACTTGGCCATTCTGTCAATGTACTCCTTCTTGTTTTTCTCTGTAACCTGAATGTTGGTTCCTCCAGACTTCAACTCTCTTTCAGTTACCTGTATACATAAAACACTGTTCTAGTTATTTACTCTGGATTGTAAAACTGTTTGTGTTTGCTGTAAATAAAATGTAAATGTCTAAAAAGGAAAAGTCATTTTAAATCAGATGTAGCAATAACCCGATTGGCTGAGGCATGTGGTACCTGTCCGAAGACTTCCTCATTCACAGTGAAGGTCAGGTCCAGAATGTCTGTAATAACATTGTCTTTCATCCACTGCAGGCTCTGATGGAACTCCTCATCCAGATACTCTAAATCGCTCAGATCGGTCGCTCTGCCCAAGATAACACACACATGAAATGTTTGCATGCAATTACTGTAGAATTTCAATTATATTCTAGGCAGTCCAAAGCTCCAAATAACAAACTAACATGAATGGTGACAGTTAATATATACAATGTTTAACCATCCATCCATCCATCTTCTCCCGCTTATCCGATGCCGGGTCGCGGGGGCAGCAGTCTAAGCAAAGATGCCCAGAATTCCCTCTCCCTAGACACTTCTTCCAGCTCTTCCGGGGGGACACCAAGGCGTTCCCAGGCCAGCCGGGAGACATAGTCTCTCCAGCGTGTCCTAGGTCTTCCCCGGGGTCTCCTCCCAGTGGGACGCGCCCGGAACACCTTCCCAGGAAGGCGTCCAGGAGGCATCCGGAACAGATGCCCGAGCCACCTCAGCTGACCCCTCTCGATGTGGAGGAGCAGCGGATCTACTCCGAGCTCCTCCCGAGTGACTAAGCTTCTCACCCTATCTCTAAGGGATCGCCCAGCCACCCTGCGGAGGAAGCACATTTCGGCCGCCTGTATCCGGGATCTTGTCCTTTTGGTCATGACCCAGAGCTCATGACCATAGGTGAGAGTAGGAACGTAGATTGACCGGTAAATCGAAAGTTTCGCCTTGCGGCTCAGCTCCTTCTTCACCACGACAGACCGGTACATCGACCGCATTACTGCAGAAGCTGCACCGATCCGTCTGTCAATCTCCCGTTCCACCCTTCCCTCACTCGTGAACAAAACCCCAAGATACTTAAACTCCTCCACTTGCGGCAGGAACTCCCCACCAACCTGAAGTGGGCAAGCCACCCTTTTCCGACTGAGGACCATGGCCTCGGATTTGGAGGTGCTGATTCTCATCCCAGCCGCTTCACACTCGGCTGCAAACCGTCCCAGTGCATGCTGAAGGTCCTGGTCTGATGAAGCCAACACGACAACATCATCTGCAAAGAGCAAAGACGAAATCGTGTCGTCACCAAACCGGACACCCTCCGACCCCTGGCTGCGCCTAGAAATTCTGTCCATAAAAATTATGAACAGAACCGGTGACAAAGGGCAGCCCTGCCGGAGTCCAACATGCACCGGGAACAAGTCTGACTTACTGCCGGCAATGCGAACCAAGCTCCTGCTTCGGTCATACAGGGACCGGACAGCCCTTAGTAAAGGGCCCCCGACCCCATACTCCCGGAGCACCCTCCACAGGCCGCCGCGAGGGACACAGTCGAATGCCTTTTCCAAATCCACAAAGCACATGTGGACTGGTTGGGCAAACTCCCATGAACCCTCCAGCACCCTGTAGAGGGTATAGAGCTGGTCCAGTGTTCCACGGCCTGGACGAAAACCACATTGTTCCTCCTGAATCCGAGGTTCTACTATCGGCCGTATTCTCCTCTCCAGTACCCTGGCATAGACTTTCCCAGGTAGGCTGAGAAGTGTGATCCACCTATAGTTGGAACACACCCTCCGGTCCCCCTTCTTAAAAAGAGGGACCACCACCCCGGTCTGCCATTCCAGAGGCACTGTCCCCGACCGCCACGCGATGCTGCAGAGGCGTGTCAGCCAAGACAGCCCCACAACATCCAGAGACTTGAGGTACTCAGGGCGGATCTCATCCACCCCCGGTGCCCTGCCACCGAGGAGTTTCTTTACTACCTCGGTGACTTCAGCTTGGGTGATGGACGAGTCCGCCTCTGAGCCCTCAGCCTCTGCTTCCTCAATGGAAGATGTGACGGCGGGATTGAGGAGATCCTCGAAGTATTCCTTCCACCGTCCAACGACATCCCCAGTTGAGGTCAACAGCTCCCCACCTCTACTGTAAACAGCATTGGTGGGGCACTGCTTTCCCCTCCTGAGGCGCCGGACGGTTTGCCAGAATCTCTTCGAGGCCAGCCGATAGTCCTTCTCCATGGCCTCACCGAGCTCCTCCCAGGCCCGAGTTTTTGCCTCGATAACCACCCGGGCTGCAGTTCGCTTGGCCTGCCGGTACCCGTTAGCTGCCTCAGGAGTCCCACAAGCCAACCAGGCCAGGTAGGACTCCTTCTTCAGCTTGACGGCATCCCTTACTTCCGGTTTCCACCACCGGGTTCGGGGATTGCCGCCTCGACAGGCACCGGAGACCTTACTGCCACAGCTCCGAGCGGCCGCCTCCGAGCGGTTCATGGGAGCTCCGAGCGGCCGACAATGGAGGTGGAGAACATGGTCCACTCGGACTCAATATCTCCGGCCTCCCTCGGGATCTGGTCAAAGCTCCGCCGGAGGTGGGAATGACCCTAGGAGCTATGTTGTCCGGGGCTATATGCCCCTGGTAGGGTCTCCCAAGGCAAACAGGTCCTGGGCGACGGGTCAGACTAAGAGCGGTTCAAAACCCCTTATGAGAGATACTACATCAGGGACCGTGACGTCGCCCGGTATGGCGCAGCCGGGGCCCCACCCTGGAGCCAGGCCCGGGGTTGGGGCTCGTATGCGAGCGCCTGGTGGCCGGGCCTTCCCCCACAGGGTCCGGCCGGGCTCAGCCCGAAGGAGCGACGTGGGGCCGCCTTCCAGTGGGCTCACCACCTGCAGGAGGGACCGTAAGGGGCCGGTGCTAAGAGGATCGGGCAGCAGTCGAAGGTGGAGGCCTCGACAACCCGATCCCTGGACACGGAAGCTAGCTCTAGGGACGTGGAATGTCACCTCGCTGGCGGGGAAGGAGCCTGAGATTGTGCGTGAGGTTGAGAGGTTCCGACTAGAGATAGTCGGGATCACCTCTACGCACGGCCTGGGCTCTGGAACCACACTCCTCGAGAGAGGATGGACTCTTTACAATGTTTAACCATTTACAATTAATGTATGACTATAAACAACACAATCTTTAGTTACGTTTAGTCTAAATATAACGCTTTACTGTATGTTCTGACTTTTGACGAGTACCATAGACTCGAAACACATGAGGTACAATAGTTTTTAGTTTGATGAAAGGAGTATAATCCCTTTTTTTTTAACCTATAATTTTTTAATATTCATGCTTTGTTGTAAGTTCGCTATTCAAAACAAAGAGGATCAATAATATGGAAAACATTTTACAAATTTCACCACAAACTGCAAGATGATAATCTTTGTCTAGATTGAAAATAATAAAAAAAATTAACAATAACCAGATCCATAATGATACAAAGGTTCACTTTTTGCGCAACTTCTAAACGGCTTAAGCTAATATACAGTATGTCAACATAATAAAAAAAATGATGGGTGTTAAAATTATTGTGTTAAGAAGGCATTAACACAAATAAATTTTAACGGCACAAATTTTATTAACGCACGATTAATGCAGTGCACATTTCTGTTTGACCATTTTCATTAAAAATATAAATAAATAAATATAAAATTTAGGCAAAATTAAAACCTTCAACGCAACAAAACTTTTGAAAATTCTGAGTTTTAAACTCAGAAATTCCCTTTTTTTATTTTTAATCCCATATTGGCCCTAATACACCATCGTATTATATGCATTATTCGTATTATATTTCCTTGATAGGAAGACCCCATACAAATAATTAAGTTTTACACACAAAACATTCAAGTTTATTTCTCGTAAATTTGTGAGTTTTAACCCAGACAATTTTCAATTTTTTTCCAAGAATTTTAGTTTTTCTTAAAAAATTTCAAATTCTCAAATATCGACTTACAACTTGCACATTTAGAGTTTTAAGTGCAGAAATTCTGTTCCCCTTCCCTTCCAATTCTTAAAAAAAAAAAAAATAATTTATCCAATACAGTATAACCCTAACACGCCATTGTAGAAAACAGACAGGGGGCGCTCTCTGCCATCTCTGTCATCTCTCTTCACAGACACATAAATAAAACAATCTGAATCTCAGTAAATACTTGCATGACATACATAACAAATATATGTATAAAAAGCTTAAAGTGTCTACTAAATAAACCAATTCACATTAAAACAAATATTTCCTGATTATGTAATCCATATGAAAGTTAGAAGAGGTACAGTTTCTCCGGTGTCACCTCATTAACCGTCCGTGTGAAAACATAATTTACGTAATTTAAGACACCAAATTTACTTTAAAACATTTACAAGAATATTTTGTCTTCATGCTCTATGTAGGTAATGGTTTCACTAATAATAAACATCTTCTTCTTTTTTCGGCTGCTCCCATTAGGGGTTGCCACAGCGGATCATCCGTCTCCATACCCCCCTGTCCTCTACATTTGCCTCTTTCAACCCAACTACCTGCATGTCTTCCCTCACCATATCCATAAACCTCCTCCTTCCTGGTGGCTCCATCCTCAGCATTCTCCTACTGATATACCCCGTGTCCCTCTTCTGCACATGTCCAAAGCATCTTGTCTCCAAAACATCCTACATGTGCCTCTAATAAACTTGTTTCTAATCCTGTCCATCCTCGTCACTCCCAACGAAAATCTCAACATCTTCAGCTCTGCTACCTCCAGCTCCAAATCCTGTCTTTTACTCAATGCCACTGTCTCTTAACCATACAAGCAGACACACTTATATCAAAAATCACTCCTGTCACTCTTCTCCACCCACTCCACCCTGCCTGCACTATTTTCTTCACTTCTCTAACACACTCTCCATTACTTTGCACTGTTGACCCCAGGTACCTGAACTCCTCCACCTTCTCCACCTCTTCTCCCTGCAACCGCACCACTCCACTGCCCTCCCTCTCATTCACACACATGTACTCTGTCTTACTCCTACTGACTTTCATTTCCCTTCTCTCCAGCACGTACCTCCACCTCTCCAGGCTCTTCCCAACCTGCTCCATACTCTTGCCACAAATCAGAATATCAGCAGAAATTACAGTACACCAAAAAGCACCAATAATAAACATACGATTGCATAAGGCATACATATTTGTCCATGCCCATGTTGATCAGAGTATTAAAAACTTAATTTAAAAGTTAAAAAAATTATTAATGTGATTCATTTAAATTAAATATTTTAATAAATTGAACACCCTACTAAAAAAATTTAAAAGAATCCCAAGTACTCAAATTCCCACCCACAGCATAATAGGCCAAGGATCACAGGATAGCAAACATTTTGGAAAGTCCTTGACCAAAATTATTATTGAATTAATCATAAAACAGGTGATATAGCTGTGTTTAATCGGCACTTAGTAAAAGACTCACAGTCTGAGGAGGGCTTTGTAGAATGGCCTGGTGAAAAATGCATCCAGTAGGTATTGATGAATCAATGCCAAGCCCAAAATACGTCCACTGAAGCGGAACCTGTGGGTCAGGATGGCATTAGTAAACACTCATAGAACACTTAATGCTTTTATATAACTTGACTTACTCAGGTACTGAACCTGGCACTTTTATCAAACGAACACATGCCTATTTTTAATTTACATTATATAAAGTGTTAATACACTGTGATATTAAGATGCGTCCTGATTTGCTTTGCAGTCAGCTGTCTATTAGCATATAGAAATCCAAGAAACCTATTGTTGGTTTTCTTTTTTTTCAACTTCTATTTGGTTGAAAAGTAAGAAAGAGAGAATGGTGTGACTTACCACTCTAGATGATTCTCAACGAAGGCAGACATGGGGCTAATCTGAACAGTGTATGTATCGTTGGCTGAGTATTCAAACAGACCATAGTATGGGTTAAAGAGCTCCTGAGACAGCAAAAAGAAAAACTCTCTCGAAGGCCCGCTGTAGTCCAGCCTATACGAGACAGATGAACAAAGAAACCAAGTGACCAGCACATTTTATTACTAGCAACATATACAGTATATTCGAAAATATTTAAAATATATATTCATTATAATCAATAATACCACCAAAGAAACACTGTTAAATGAATTTTGCAATGTATGTTAGATTCCTGAGTTTAGCTAAACTTTACAAAACATTACACAGCATATTTTTATGATTCAGTTCTTTCATTTAAATGCAGCTGTGTTTGCAGAGCACAGGATGTAAAAGATATCGCGGCAGAGGAACTGCCATAATCTTTTATGAAGTAAGGAAAAGCTGAAAATATGTGGCAGTTGGAAGTCATTGCATAATAAAATGGAACAATCAATTATATTCATATATGCATTTGTACACTCTTTAAAGTTGGGTTTGGTGAGTTGTGTAGCATCACAGGGTGGTAAGTAAAAATAAAATTTTATTCGTTCCACAGTGGGACAATTTTCTATTTGTAGATAGATAGATAGATAGATAGATAGATAGATAGATAGATAGATAGATAGATAGATAGATAGATAGATAGATAGATAGATAGATAGATAGATAGATAGATAGATAGATAGATAGATAGATAGATAGATAGATAGATAGATAGATAGATAGATAAAGGAAGGAAGGAAGGACACTGGAAGTACTATAAAGCCACTATTCATACCCTTCTTCTCCCACAAATGTGATGTAAAGTTTATTCCTCTGGAGCTCCTTGCGTGAATAAGCCATCACATGATTAAAGGTGCCTTCAAGTAGGTGCTCTCTTCTTATGATCAGCCTTTTCCAAGACAGATAGATGTTTATTTCAAGACAGCAGGCAACTCTTTAGGTTTGCTTTAATTTTATAATGTAAACATCATGCACATAACCCCGATGTCAAACACTTTCACAAACACACACACATACTTGATTTTTCCTGGCCCTTGGCCATAGCCCTTAGCTTCAAGCTTCCTGTAAAAATTGCGCAGTTTGGCTTCAAAGTCCCTGCGATATGGAGCAGGTGCCCTGGCTCTCTGCAGTCCTGCCAATACAAACACAGTGTTAGCTCCAGGTTATGTGCCTGAATTAAATTATTCCTAGTTGTAAAATATTCACCATACAAACTGCTCAGAATGTCAACAGAGACAAATTATATTCTGGCTTCAATAATGGGTTTTGTAAACAAAATCATTCCCCTACCTTTATTGGCAAATTCGTGCCAGGTTTGCTAGTAGTATCGTTAATCTACAATAGGTTTACTTTTTTAGAGCAGAAAATAAACACACCTGGTGAATTCTGGGGTGAGGATCCAGGAGAGCATCTCGGGGAGAAGTTGAGGCCAGGATGGAATGGATGAGCCGGGATGTATGACATAATCTCCTCTTCAAACAAACTGCAGAGAGATTTGAACAAGTGATGAGCCCAGGACAATTTAGGATATAAATATGATGTCCACTCTCATATTATGTGAATGCTGTTTTTCTGTCTTTGTGTACTTTCTTTCGGCTTCTCCCATTAGGGGTCACCACAGCGGATCATCCGTATTCATGATCTGCATGTTCGATTTGGCACATGTTTTTATGCTGGATGCACCACATCCTAATCACTAGACCACCAGGGAACCTAGTTTTTCTGTCTTTGAGTAATTACTGTATATTAAATCCTTAACTATTTACTTCAACCATTTATTACAACCAAACTACTACTTGGATACTGAGTTTTTCCTACTTTTTTTGTGCCCTTGTTCTTTTTCAGTTTGTAAAAGTTTAACACTAAACATTCCATTGTTTGTGTAAAATAAAACAACAAAAAAAACACACATCAAACATATTAATATGTAGAACTTAAAAAGCAAATCTTAATCTACAAATGTTTAGTTATATGCCACTACAATAAAATCTGTTTTCTTTTTACAGAATGCTCTTTCCTTTCATTTTATTAGAACTTTAAATGGAACCGGGAGTCTGTGGTCATTAAAGACCAAAATTAATTTTCTGGCAATACTAATCGAGGATTTGGCATAAACAGTGTGGTTAAGTAGGACACATGGTAGCATACTGTCAGGGCACAGTGAATCATGGTCTCTATGAAGTACCAGGAGATGTTAAATGAAAATCTCTCTGCCAAGAGGAAATCTCTGCCAAGAAGCTACAAATGGGTTGTGCGTGAATCTTCCAGCAAGACAATGCACCAAAATGTACGTCCAAATTCATACAAAATTGATTTCCCGGCCACAGAAACACAAGGACATTTATGCAGCTTTGTTATAAATATACAACACCAATTTAAAAAAAAGTTGTGATGCTTGTAAAATGAACATAAAAATAGAATGCAATGATTTGCAAATGGCATAAACCCATGTTTTATTTACAAGAAAGGAATAGAACACGTAAAACGTAAAATGTTTAGACCAAGAATAAGATCATTTTATGTACTGTTGATATATACTTATACATATTCAAAGCACTTTCATGTTAAGGAACATTATTCTGAAGTGATTCCACAATTTGTAGATGCAGTTGTTTCACAGACTGGCAAACATCTGCCCATCTTAATTTCTGAGAGACTCTGCCCCTCCAAGATACTCTTCTATACCCAATCATGTTACTGATCTGTTGCCAATTGAATGTATTAGTTGCAAAAATGTTTTCTCCAACTGTTTCCATTTAGTAACACTTACTTTTCCAGCCTTTTGTTGGCCCATTCCAACTTTTTTTAAACGTCTTGCGGCCATCAAAACTGCTTATATTTTTCTTAAAATGGAGCATTTCCTCAGTTTAGACATTTGATATGTTTTCCATGTTCTATTATGAATAAAACATAGGTTTAAGAGATTTGTAAATCATTGCATTCTGTTTCATTTTTATGCATTTCATGCATTGTGGGTATTAGAGATGCTCTAGTTGACGTGACCTCACATAGTTCAGATGTGTTCAACGTGTTCTCATATTTTGTGAAGTGATTTAACCATTTGCTGCTTTATTTACCAGGGCTGAAAAACGCAAAAGCAGTATGTTTGTACTATGTAAAAAAAAAATTTAATGTATTTACAGTGCCTCTTTATGTCTGCGTCAGAACGCATCATAGAGTAGTCACTCTTCTCAACTTACAAACTGATGGCCTTAAGACCGTTTTTTCAGTCCCTATCTACGTCGTAAGTTGGGGTCTACCTTCATAATAGATACATAATAGACAATGGAAAATATCTCACTGACAAAAAAATAGCACAAATCTATAACAAGAATATGTTTGGAAAACTGTCTATACTCATTTAAGCATACAAAGTATTATAAAAACATATATTCACAAAAAACAATACAAGAATTCTTTCAATAGAAAACCAGATCGGAGTCATTAAATCACAGAAAGTACAGTTAATCTGAAAAACTTCAAAATGAAATTGTTCTAGGAAACCTAACAAATAAGGTGAACATGCAGTTAGGTATTGATATGACTGCAGAATAAAGGCTATGAATACACTGAATACTAACCCACATGTCAGATGACCAGTAAAGATTAAAATTAAGGCTTGACACTGAGGTCTTACTAAATTAAGCTTTACTTAGGCAAACCCACCTTAACAACATAACCAGGTCTGCATCACAAGACAGCCTCTCCAACCCCTGTGCCCCCTCAGTCCTAATGTAATGAATCTTCTCCCTGCAAGGAACAAAACAGGACACTCAGGATATTATTCAGGTCCAACTCTTTAATTTTCGGCTCCTTTTTATTGAAAGGCTTGAGGAATGTTAATTTTGTGTTTAAACACACAGGTAATGCATTTCATCTTGCTGAATGGAGCTGTAATAGGTGGCGTTCAGGAATGCTTTTAAGACAACAATCAGACGTCCACATTTAAAGATAGGAATCTGTCTCAGTGTGTAACTCTATACTGGGAGCCCCAACATAAACGTTGCACTTATCACATTTGAGGACAGCAGCCAGGACAGTCATCTGTCATCAACTGACAGTAAACACAGTAGCATGTACTATAATTTAACAGTGACCCAAAGTCACATGATTGTGACCCAAAGTCACATTATTCCAGTCCTGCCTTTTCTGGAAAGATTAATATCATGACCTGTGCTTTCTGTAATTTGTCCCTTCCTGATTTTATTTTCCTGCAGCTACGCCTGAGAAATGCTGACCGCTAAGATAAATGTATCCCTTTAATATTGCATTCCAAACAAAAGTATCTACCTAGTATAGCAAATTCAGAAAACAGGGTCTTCAATAAAAAAAAAAGAAAATAATCTGTCTAACTTTGACTTCCTGCTCCTGCTGAATGTCTTTTAATTGATGACACAATTTTAAGTGTAAAGCGAAAAATACATGGATTAATTTATTAATTCTCTAAATGGGCTTTGGTTGTAAGTGAAATGTAATGTATTATCAGATGAATGGTGTAGCAGAAAAAAGAAAACTATGACTCATATATTGTATTAAGAATTTGGATGTTTTTGGAAGCATATTCTGTATTTTGGGCAGGAATAGCTCACGTATTACACCTTAACGCTACTAAAGGTCATGAAAGGTCAAGAAATCCCAGCATCAACATGTTACCAATGATAGTATTGCAACAGGAGCAAGACTCTTAAACATAAACTTTCCAGTTGTATTTTGTCTCGATATTAAGTCCCTGTGGATAAAAGCATCAGGTAAATGTAAAGTTTTGGTGGCAGTCAGATGTTTTAAAATTTGGACTAATTCTAATTTAGGCCAGTTTTTTCCACACATACCTAAGCTATGGGTCTTAAACTAAGGCCCAGTATTACAAGTACTTTGTTTAGTAGTAAGTGACACTCTCAAACAGAAAGAGTCATAGAAGTCAACACCTATACACTGCCTTTATCCACCAATGCAGACCCAGACCATGGTCTGATCCTGAGAGTGGTGAACTACCCCATTCTTATTATACACACATAAACACAAAAAATACAAATAAAAAACAAAAACATAAAAATAATACAAATTTTTTTTGGTGATTTAGTCAAAATTGAGGGCACACTTAACAAGCATGGCTACCACAGCAGTTTGCAGCAACATGCCATCCCACCTCATTTGCACTTAGTAGGACCATCATTTGTTTATCATCAGGACAATGACCTAGCCTCCACAATCACTTGCTCTAAATTCATTTGAGATTGTTTAGGATGAGTTAAACCAGAAAGTGAAGGAAAGCAGCCAACAAGTGCTGAACTTGTCTTGAAACTCCTTCAAGATTGTTGGAAAACCCTTCCAGGTAACTACCTCATGAGGCTGACTGAGGGAATGTCAAAAGCTAAAGGTGGCTACTCTAAAAAATCCAGAATATAAAACATATTCTGGGTTATTTTCTCAGTTTTTGTTGACTACCAAATTCCATATTTGTTCTTTTATCATTTTAATCTCTTCAGTATTAATAAAGAATGTTGGAAAAACAACACTGAATAAGAAGGTGTGTCCAAAATCTGACTGGAAGTGTGTCACTGTTTCTTGCATTTACACTACAGTAGTTTTATATATTTGTAATTTGTCTTGTGTCTTTTTTTTTCTGATGTTCTTGTAGTTTATGTAATATGCTGTAGGGAGGATTCACCAATTTTCAATGTATAGTGTAAGAGACTGTTTCCTGTAGATATGACAGTAAAACACAATTCAATCTTAAATCCTAAAACTTCTCCTCACCTGAGTGTATGATTGCGGGCCAAACTAGGCTGCCTCTCCTGCAGTGACTCCAAGATATTTGGCTGGCGTAGAAAAGCCACAATCTTTTCATTATATGCTGCAATCAATAAAAATTGGGGGTTAATGTGCATGTAAGTAATTCTAACTAGGAAATTAAGAACAGTGCTTATATGTTAGTCACATACTGGCTATAATCACATGGATAGGCACAAAATTAGATTAGTACACAACCTGCCCAAGGCACCAATAGCTTCACCTGATTACAACAGAAAAGCATGACTTTTTTTAGCATGTTACATAAAACACCAAATACCCCATCTGTAATATTCACAGTTATACCAGCATAATTCAATTCAGTCAAATGTAATTTTATTTAAATAGCACTTTTATCAAGAAATATTGTCATAAGGCAGCTTCACAAAAATCTGGTTGTAGATTTAGATTATTAATGTGTAAGCCAGGAGGTGCAGTAGCAATGTAAGCCCTCAAGAGCCTCAAAAACCTAATTAAAGCATGGCCAAAGTTATGAAGAATGGTTTTAAAGAGGCTAATGTATGATTCTATTATGTTGCTAGATAATAACAAAGCAAATTGTCATGGGTTAAAGTTAAATAGGAACCAGACATCATCCATTTCACATTTAATGAATGTAATAATCTTAACAGTGGGGAGAATTTTTTTTTTTTTTATATCAACATATCACTGGAAATGCTAAATTTAATTCTAATTGGACATATGTTTAGCTCCTCCTCTTGTAACTGACAACAAGGATAAGATAAAGGTTATGCTACTACTTTTACTTGCAGTGTTTGACCAAGATAAATCATATGCAATTCCTATCATCAAAACTCCAACTGAGAGAGATATATCTTAGAAGAATGGTATTCAGTGCTCTAGTTCATTTCCAGAGACCTTTATGAACCAATAGCAAGGTACCATTATAGCTCTTCTGCTGGATCACAGTGGCCCAAAACTTCCAGTTCACCTTACATCCATTATTTTCTCAAATCAGCCCACACACTGTGTTACTTTCTTATTTTCTTTCCTCATATTTTCTCTAATTGAAATTCAGGTTATTTGTCCACATTAAGTTGTTATGTCCTAAAAGTTGTTTATCCAAATCTCTAAAATCATTTATCTCTGATTATACGTATGCGCTAAATTTGTGCATTAATCCACTGCACAAGGGATATTCAACTCTGAGGGTTGACAGATGGTAGCCTCCTGGAGGGCCATGACACTGCAGACCTTAGCATGTTCTCAAATTTAATACCTTATTCAACTCAGCTAATCGCTAAACCTCCATGCAGTTACTTTGGTGAATTAGAGCAAAGTAAACAGACATTCAGTAGGACCTCTGTGTGGCATTTTAGGTTTCCAAAATACGTTGTAGCCAGATTGGTAGGGTTAATATTCTGTATAAAAAAGCTTCTGTTCCCCTATCAATAGCTGCACAATAGGAATTGCTCTGTATTGCCGCAGGTGTCTACTTTTTCTCTCAAGCTGGAGTTTATGAGGCCTCCCAAAAGCCATTAAACATTTAGAGTTACAGCCCAGTTACAGCACTTTTCCCAGCAAGGGCTTCACTCTTCTCTCTAAAGGAAATCTTGAGGCAAGGCATTAGTAAATTTAGTTAAGCTATTTCCCCATGCACTGGCATCACCAGAAAGCATTTCAGTGAGTTAGCGCTGGATTCCATCATCCTGCTTGTGAGCTAAATGAGTTGCTTTGATAATGAAATGATTTGACAAGCAGAATATCAGCACATATTCACAATGCAGGTTCTATAAAGATGTTATTATTTTGGTTATTATACATATTTATGATTGAACCCAGCCATTAGGGTTGCACAAGCCAGTGCACTCTTAGTGCCAATCCCAAGCCCAGGTAAATGGGAAGGGTTGCATTAGGAAGGGCATCCAGCGTGAAAACATGTGCCACATCGAACATGCGGATCACGAATACGGATGATCCCCTGTGGCGACCCCTAACGGGAGAAGCCGAAAGAAAGTGTATACATATTTATGATTGTAAACCAATATCGGTGAAGCGAGATGTTTTGTTTCTTTGTATCTTTTAAGCATTCAGAACAGGAAGTGTACACATATGTATTAAATAAAATATACAGCACTGCGATTTATAACAAATTAAAAAGTGCTGAAAATATTATACAGCTTTATCTTTTGCATTGTTAGGGTAATGATTAGAGAACCATTGTACTATTCTAGAAATTACTTTTTTTCTCTGGACCTTTTGAGCACTCATTTATATTACCCTGTAACTCAATAAAGGTATACAGAAAGGGATACAAAATTGTGTGCTGATGAATTCTCCAATAAGCACGTTATTAATTTTCTAGAAGGTCTCTGACAGTAATACCTGCTACAATTCAAATCACAGGTTTATACCAATGCATTTATTTGAATAGTTTATATACTTTTTCAAGTAACAACTTACTCAAGTAAATTAGTAACTTAGTAACATAGTAATTTATACTATTATTTCTTAGATGCAGCAAGGACAGTTTTTTTATGTAGCATGTGCCATACTTTTCTCTCTTATTTAACTTCACTTGTTTATAGCCGGTATATTAAAGGTGATAACTAACTTGGTATTGTGGATGTTCCGTATTATATGTAACTGTAATCTGATAAAAATCGTTTTCTACTAAAAAATTATAAAGTGTAACTGAAGGCATATTGCTGTTGGTCTTCGTGGCAAAATAATAATGAGCGATCGGTCATTTAATCAAATAATCAACCATTTATATTTGTTCGTTTGCTTGCTAACTTTTCTATAAAAAATATTCCCTGTGGTGCCTTTTACCTACCCACGTTCAAGAGCAAAAAAAACAAAAAAAACAAACACAAAGCACTATAAGGTATACAGAGTAAAAAGACAAGGATAGAGTTCTATGAAAAAGAATATCATCAAATGTTTCTCACAGTGAAATACTGTTGAGAAATACCTGTATGTGGTTCTGTAAGAATTCAGATTTAACAATGTGAGGAAAAATAATGATGTAAAAAAAAAAGAGAAACTCAGAGCAAGGACTGTATTTGTACTTCATAGAGGATGCGGTAACTTAGAAAGATTTTTATCATCAAATAGTTTCTGATGCAAAAGGCAACATATTATTTACTATATCTTTTATTTGAATGACTAACATTGTCCGAATGTGACCAAAGGCAGATTTATAGTGAGATCAGTTTGTGGTTTTAAAGGAAAGAGTGTGTTTTGACAGCCATAGTACTTACATTCTTAGAGAAATGAGGTTTGCAGCAAAACTTTGTTTAATGTATGAGTTTGTGTGTGTGTGTGTGTGTGTGAGAGAGAGAGAGAGAAAGAGAGAGAGAGTATGTGTGTGTGAGAGAGAGAGAGAGAGAGAGAGAGAGAGAGAGAGAGAGAGAGAGAGAGAGAGAGACACTGACCTAAGGGCACTGAATCATTCTGGTGCTGGCTCCTTATGGCAGCTACAAGGCTGTTGCCAGGCCTGGGCAAGGGAGACGCAACCTGACTGCGGGACACATCAGATGCCTGTGACGAAGAATAAACACATGCATCCAGTTACTCACGCACACACACACACACACACACACACACACACACACACACACACACACACACACACACACACACACACACACACACACACACACCTACATAAATAAATGATACCACTTTTCCCCTCAGATTTCAAAATGAGAAATGTTTTTCTGTGTCATTTCTGACAGCCTTTTAACTTGTCAAAGCCTGTTTACATGGTGTTATGATTTATATATATAACTCAGCCTTTAGAGAAACACCAGTCCTGAAGCCTTCTAGTGAACTTTTTTACAAAACCCATTTATCAGATTCTCTACTAGTGACAGTTTCCACAACCACCACCTCCCTGTTTCCTCACTACTAATTTGGTTGGTACTCCCTCATCCAGTCTTCCCAGAATTTTTCCCACTGATCCTCAATCACTCGTCATCATGTTTAAGTAAAAACAAATAAACTATTTTATTGGTTGCCTCTTTTAGAGTCTGTGTGTGTGTGTGTGTGTGTGTGTGTGTGTGTGTGTGTGTGTGTGTGTGTGTGTGTGTGTGTGTAAATGTACCTCTCCAGCACTATAACTGCGTAGTCTCTGTAGGTGTTGCCTATGTGTGAGGTGATTAGGCAAACATCCGTTCTGTAAGGGGATTCTGGGATCGATGAAGGTGGTGGCTCGACTGTTGTGGTCCACAAAAAATGACTGTGGCAGAGAAAAAGAAAACACTCCACTTTACACCCTGAGTCATACTTTTGAGTCATTTAGTGAATTGTGTAACAGCAAATTCAAGAAAAATAATGCAAGTTAATAGCAAAGGATGCTCACAGCAAATATTAATATTTTAACTATATTTGAAAGCAGATTTCCTAAAGGATAAAAAGAAGCCACCCACAGCTACCAATACATGCATAAGTAATATGAAAGGATATTTTTCCATATGCAATCTAGATTCCATTATAATGTGTTATAACTTTGAAAGGATATATATCCATGTTGTATGATTATAGATGGGCATAGATTTAGAAATGGTAATGAAAGAAGGATCTATCTTTGTAGAAATGCTCACCTTGCCCTGTGGATCTACTTTGATCTCCCAGCCTCTCGGCAGCTCCAGCTGTGTGTCTGCAAACTTGTTAAGGAACGTGACAAGGTCACGGTTATGCTGGTAACGTTCAAAGTTACGAGCGTCTCGCCGGATTTTCAGAATCATGTGCTTTAGGCAGGTGCTGTTGGTGAACACCCGGTATGCCCCCTGAAAAAGAATCATATATATATACTGTATATACACACACACACCAACCACGCATAACATTATGACCACCTGCCTAATATTGTGTTGGTTCCTGTTTTGCTGCCAAAACCTTTTTGACCCATCAAACATTGACAGAATTAAACTTCTTCAAAAATTTGAGCTACAGGAGCTCGTCTGTTGGATCGGACCACACGGACCAGCCTTCGCTGCCCATGTGCATCAATGAGCTTTGGCTGCCCATGACCCTGTCACCAGTTCACCACGGTTCCTTTCTTGGATCACTTTTGATAGATACCGGCCACTGGAGACCGAGAACACCACACAAGAGCTGAAGTTTTGGAGATGCTCTGAACTAGTCATCTAGCCATCACAATTTGGTCTTTGTCAAACCCACTCAAGTCGTTACACTTGCCCATTTTTCCTGCACAAATCAAAATGTTTACTTACTGCATAATAAATTCCATTGACTAACAGGTGCCATGATGGAGAGATAATCGATTACAGTACAGTAACTGATACAGAAAAGGCAATTTTGCAAACAGATCACTGGCTCTCAAGTCCAAGTGCTAATATCCAACTTCAACTTTTTTTCCAACATCAAATATTATTATATAGTGGAAAAAAAAAATTGCACTCAAATCCAATTTGGATTTTTAGTTATAAATAAATGAGACTCATTCCAACTTAATTCAAGCAAGACTCAAATATAAGATATGAATATAAGTTAAGGGTCAAATGTATATTTTATTTATTGTGCACTAAAAGTAAATAGAGCTAATGCCCAATGTCTATATCCGCTGTTAACACAGGCGACCTAATCAATAGTAAAGCCGCTAAAAGATTATCAAACTACATCATCTTGCAATTGAACTGTCTAAAATGTCCCCTTTCAAAAATAGCCATTTAATTGTACTTCTCTTAAAAATGCTGCAATGGCACTGTTTTTGCTGTTAAAATGCCCTGCAGCTGATTAATTTGTATTTTGTTTTTCAAAACAATCAGCAATAGCACTAATAATGGCTACAAGAAAAATGGTTAGATGGCACTAAGCAGTTCGAATGGGACTGATTTCCTTTTAGTTCATACTGTAGATTCCCACAGTGTATAAATTAAAACTGTGTAAAAATAAATATACATTACTAAACTCCCTTTTCTGTGCACAACACCACCAACAGGTTTGAGCTCTATTTTGGACAATTTAGCTTGAAACCTGATTTGCTTTCACAGTCATGATAAACCATCTTCAGTGCAAATGAAATACAATACAATGTGTCACGATACTAAAATCAGTCAATACTACTAATCAGTCATTCAGTATGCCTCTTCAAACCATCATTATGACACCACAGCAATAGAAATGATCAATATTATACAGAAACACAGTATAACAGTGCGCTGCATCATCGACAGGTATCTCATGCAGCGAGAATAAATGCCATTACTAAAGAAAGATACCCAAATAACGCAACTCAACAAGTCTCCTTTCACTTCCTGCATGCATCACCTCTAGCAGGAGCATCAATATTAACCTCATAAAATGACCCCAGTGCATTTATTCTGTTCATTACGGTTTCCCTGTTAAATGTAAACAAATTGTGTGCTTTTGTGCAAATTTTACAGGAAAGAAAACGCAAAAGTAGTTCATGAAAAAGCTTATAAACTGTTTTGAACTGTTTTGACTGAGCTTTCCTTACAATGTCCAGCTTTTATTAAATATCATTAAATCAATTTCTTCTCCTTTGTCAGCCAAAACAACAACTATTAAATCCATAGGAATTAATTTGAGATTGTGCAGTTTGCTATAGATGAAGTTTGCTACCTCTGACTAGTGTGCTCTTAGAACAACTAATCAAAAGGCATGAAAATGGCAACATTATTGTACATTATTGTACACCCCAGTGCCCCCTTTTAGAAATCTCATTGGTTAAAGCAACAGCTTCGAGCAACTTGTACTGTATGCTATAGGCACCCACAGTGTTGAATCTAAAGGCCTCACAGCATAGCATTTGTTACTTTGATCGTAAGAGCTGACTAATGGCAATGAAAGCCAAGATCGAACTTTATCATGTTATCCATTTGAAGAAAACACTGTTTGATGGAGCTGAAACACTTCAAACCATCAGAAAACATCACAACAGCTCAAGTATGTACTGTAATATGTCATGCCTACAGTGAGACCCTTTGATATTACCTATTAGTTTTTTCAAACCTAAGCTATTTATAAGTATATTAATGAAAACAAACAGCATTTTTTTTTTTTTTTTTACCACCACACCATATAACAAATCCCCCTCTTTGTTCCTTACATAATTGGAGTGGAGGACAGTGAAGAATTCTGGATTAGTTACAAACTTGACTGCTGGACTTTGCAGGAGCAGAGTGATCTTCTGATTTCTAATTGGGGAGGATGAGCCTTCTCTCCTGGAATCTAAAAAGAAAGAAACAGGAAAACATAGTCACAAAAACAATCACAGCTTATTTCTATTGGGGCACACAGTGATGATTACAGTCACATGTCCAAGCTGACTTGTACATATTGACTAGAGGAAACAGAACAAGCTATTCATCTTGACTGAAGTGTAGAAAATGTCAACAAAGCCCTAAAAAACTTTATATAATAAAGGTTTATGTCAGGAGAATGGCCTATTCTTAATTTTTGCAAAAAAACAACATTATAAATTTGCTTTCACTTTTAATAAAATTAGCATTTATAGGAACACCCTTACACCTGCATATTTATGCAGTAATTATATCAGCCAGTCATGTGGCAGCGCACAATGCAAAACATGGAGAGTGAAGCCAAGAGCTTCAGTTAATATTCATGTCAAACATCAAAATGGTGAAAAAGTGGTTATTTTGGTGTCGTTAACCAAGTCATGTTTGTATGTTCCAGATGGTTTAGTCTGAATATTTTAAAAGTGTCTGATCTTTTGAGAGTCTAGAAGTCTAGAGTTTATAAAAAAAAAGGTAGTTCACCAGTTTGTGAATAAAAGAGGCCAGATTGGTTTGCTAGGAAAGATGTAGTATCATACTGTAGAATCACATATTACAACCATTGCAAGCAGAAAAGCACACCGGTTTCACTTTGTTTACAAATTTTAACATCTATTGTGTCTCAACTCCCCAATCCCCCAACACCAACATCCACTAATATCTATCCAGAGTATCAGATGGTTAGCAAACAAAATAGCCTCTGGCTGGTGTAAATATATTTTATGAGAAGCTGCAGTACCAGCAGGCTGAGACGGGAGATCAGTCTCATTCTCTGGGCTGCTGCTGCTCTCCAACCTTTGGCCACTAATCTCATCCTCAGTAGCCATGGTCCTCTGGATGTTCTGATACCTGAGCAGCAAAGGCAAAAACAAATAAGCTGATATAGGAATACTGAATATAGATAATGGATAAATATATATGGGATATATAGATAAGATAATTTCCTGCAGCTCCAATAATTATTTATTTATATTGTATAACATCTAAAAGAATACATTCAGTTAAGCTGAAGTAGACATAATATGGACCTGAGCAAGTCGATGGGGTTCCATAAGTTATTGGGTTCTGATTATTGAGCAGCAACTAAATAACAGCTAATGGTATTATGACCTTCTCATGACCTTCAACATGACTAACTTAGACTCCTCACACACTCTTCATTATTAAGGAACAAAAGAAAAACAGAATCTAGATGAACACACTGCAATAAATACATAAACTCTGCCCCTACAACTCTGTACTCTAGATGGCAGCATAGCATGCTAAGCTTCCTTAAAACCTGTTGGTGTTTGGTTTGCTAATCATGCTCATTTGCTAATCCTGCAGAAGACAATTGCAGGGCACATTTGTTTTGGTAGACACACACACACACACACACACACACACACACACACACACACACACACACACACAAAATTAGTGAGGTTTTGTAACAAACATTGTAATTGCATAAACAAACCTATTGACTGTTTTTAATTTTTGCAGCTACGATAACAGGTATGATGGAATAATACAGAAGTCACCATATGTCTTTCTGCTGTCTATATTGAATCTAAAAGAAATTATTCATCATTATAGTTATACAAACACATGCAGCTAAATTTGAGCCTTTGTATATTGGTAAAATACTGTACTAGAGAGAATAGAAATAGTGTAACATGTTGTTAATGAGCTGAGCTCATTAGACTAAAAAAAAAATGGTTTAATCAATTGGTTTAATCTTCTAAAGCAGGACTCTTTATTGTCATCTACATAATGGCGGTGCGGCTGAATTCCACAGGGGAAAAAAAAGGAACCACACGCCATTTCACTTGTTTAATTGACCGATTGTGGTCTTCAAATGACCTTGAGGTGTGTGTGAGATAGACTTCATACAGATGATGAAAGATTTCCATTCAGAAATTTCTGTTAATCAGGAACCTTTTATACCTTCCAGCTTGGTGGTTATTTGCATTGGAAGGTCATAAGTTCAAATCCCAGAACCACCAAGTTTCCACTTTCAAATAACACTCAAATGCTCCCTTGTATAAATAAGATTTCTATTGTGAGTCACTCTGGATAGGGGTTTCTGCCAAATGTCATAAATGTAATGTAAACTTTCTCTCTCGCTTTTAAAATACCTCCTGTTAAGTTGCTCCATGTGCTGGATGGAGTTGGAGCGGTGCATGCTAGGACATTTTGTCCCTTGGCTGGGTCTTTGCCATGTGGTGGTGCGATTCACATGGTCAACATAAAAGACACGACCATGACTGTCTATCCTGGCTTCCCAGTCTAAGCACACAGAGGGAGAAAGGCAGAACATAGTTGTGAAATAGCATACAGTACAAAAGCTGAGATGAGATGAATCTTATATCTAAGCATTACACTAACAATAATCTCAGTGTGGTCCAATCCAACAAACGAGCTTCTGAAGCTCAATTAGCTGAAGACGTTAATGCTGTTATTGCTTGATGGGTCAGAATTGTTTTAGCAGGGGGCCATAAAGTTATGCCTGATCAGAGTATATATATGTACATGCCTTCTTTATTAAATATTTTTTTGCATTTGCATCTGCTTCCTGTTTATTACATGACACATACATCAAATGCAATATCTTCTTACTCATATACTAGGAGACTAGAATATCTCTTTATTTCAACTTCACAGTCTATGAATAAAATAAAATATTACATTTTAGCAGACAGTAATAATGATTCCTGCTCTTTGTGCTGCTTTCTAAATAGTAAATGTGCTCAGGTGTTGTTTAAGTAAAATGTAGTTAATATTTAGGCATCCAATTAATAATTGACTTATTCAGGTGTGTCCAAGGTTTTGTTTCATTAAACTTGAATTAATGAAATTCCATAAAGGTCATAGTGGCCATTTTTAAATAACAAGATAATAACTCCAAATAAGGACATAATATCCTGAAGTGATGAGCTTCTACATTAGGAAAAAAAAAAAAGATGTTCAGTTAAAATAACAGCTAACTATATTAAAATAATGAGCTAACAATAAGATCAAGATAATTACATGATATTTTAAAATGAAGTGTAATTAAGTCAATAATGAAATTTTAATTCAAATAAGGATATCGAATTTAACATATTGTAATAATGTGTGGTTTCAAGGCTTCCATCATAGTTACAACTCACACACACGCCCTCAAACACATTCAGTCAAGGAGATCACACACAAAGGCAGCAGTACAATCTTTGGATAGCACCCACACACACACACACACACACACACACACACACACACACACACACACACACACACACACACACACACACACACACACACACACACAAATAAAAAAACACACACATGCACACATTCTGACTAGAGGACGGCTGTAAATAAAACGATGAGCATATTCAGTGGCACGCCCCAGCCCAGAGGAGAGAGTGTTCGAGCTATGATTTATCTCCTGAGCCAGGCAAACACTCTGTCACACTGTCAGCTAGTTATGAGTGTGTTTGAACAGCACGACTCGGGAGACTGCGACTCTCGCTGTACACAAATCAGCTCTCCCAAACCCGCTATACACACAAAACATGCATGCATTAACGGCAATATGTGATCTGGGCTCATCAGTGTGTACATGTAATACAGGGGAGATACATTTAGGAAACATCTGCAGTCATGTGCTCATAAATCAACCATACATAACAAATTGGGGAATATCACACAGCCAGTGCAGTTTAATAACCAACATAACATGGCTGTTGGATTAGCTGCTGATCATAGTCTGGACCAGAAACCAGGCAATATATCTTTAATTGTTAAGTCTTTAGGCAGCTGTGGGTTGTGGGTAAGCATGTGGTGGAACTGCAAACTGTAACTATGAACAGACCACAAATATCATATTGTTCTGGGAAGTGTCTTACAAGCTTGAACTTTTTCAGCTCTTTCAGACACCTGCTGTTCGTTGCTGCTCTACTGCACTCTTTTCTTCCATATTAATCATCTCTCGCTTTGTCTCCTACCCCCTATCTATCTCCTTCCTCTCTGACTTTAATCTTAAGCGCAGGAGGAGCCGAATGTTTCAGGGCACATGGGGAGGTCTGAGCCATATGTTTGAATTTAGCCCAGCGATGCATTGCCAACAAATATTTTAAAAAAGGCGCAGAGAGCCTAGGAAAAAGAAAAACATTATAGTGCTGAACACTGCAGTCACGTGTTGTGTCGAGAAAGCAGTTCAGCATATGGGCTGAAAGCTAAGGGATTACTTAGCTGGTGCAGTGAGGAGATGACAAAGCAAAGAGGAGAGGAATTACGACTCCACGTAATCGTCTAGTGCAGGATGGCAACTTTAAACCACTTGAATTTGATCTCGATCCTACAATGATTTTTAAGTGAGTTAACTAAAGAAGTCCTCTTCTATAATAGTGTTTTACTATACATAAGTAAAATTATATACTCTGATCATATGCAAGAAATAAAACCCGAAGCATTTGGGTGATATCCATCACACCATAATCACAACAGCATATTCTGAGGTGTTATATTCACTGTGTCAACAATGGCAAATTTCTATTTGTTAAATAATAATCTATACATTGAAGCATTTATAGTTCAATAATATCATTGAACATTCACAAAGCAAATTAGTTCTCATTATATCAGTTATAAGGTGGTATCAAAAAGCTTTGAGATTATGTCTGTTTACAAGAAAGTACTATATTTATCTACAAAAGAACCTTCAAAATAGTCCCCTTACACAGCAATACAGTGCTCCCAGTCTTCCTGCCATATTTCTGGAATGTATCCTGGAAGTCTTCATTTGAAAGTCTTCATTCCTCGCACTGGATCTCCACAATGGTGTCAAAATGGCGACCTTTGAGCTGAATCTTTATCTTCAAGAAAAGGGTGAAGACCACAGAAGCCAAATCTGGCTAATGGTAGTTCTCTGACAATCATCATGCCCAATTTGCCAAATAGTTTTGACATTTTCGGATGTTAAGCTTGTTGAAGGTCTTCCAGATCTCTAGGCATCTTCCAGTGTTTTTCCGCTCTTGAAGCGTGCGTGCCACTCAAAAAAACTCGAACAACTCGTTGCAGCATCGCTGTATGTCAAACGTATGTCATGTCAAACGTCTCTGTGGCAGATTTGCCCAGTTTCACACAGAATTTCATGTTTTCTCTTTGTTCTAACTTGCTCTCCATGATGAACTTGCAGATGTAGTAATGCACATGATCAGAATAGCACCAGTTGGTCTTCAAACTTTTTGATACCACCTCATATAAACAGTAATTTCCTAACCTGACTCTCTTAAAAATCTCATAATTAATAAGTAAAACCACAGCTTGTTGTGTTACAGAGAAAAAACCTTCTAGCCATACTGCCAGTTACAAAGCATTGGACTTGGAGACCTGCTTAAACATTTCCCCATTGTCAATTATATATTTTTCTTTGTTTAATAATGTGTTAAATAACATATAGTGCCTGCCATAAATATACCTCTAAGTTCTATGAGAACTATTCTTAAAAAGTAACTGGTTAACTGGTTGATCAACTGCTCCCTTGTATTTGATCTCAACTGTAAATGATGTTGTTATAGAAAATTATCCACAATTTTTGACCAAACAGATTTGAGAATTCAGTGGTGATAGTGTTAGTGTTGATTTTGTTACGTCCATTATCAAGATATTTACAGTTTAATCGGGATAGATGCCAGGGAAGCACTAGATGTACTTAATGTGGCTGCCATAATGTCCTCTTGAAGTACCCCCTGAGGAGAGTTGTTTTCGAGGCAGACTATTTTGATCATATTGGATGTGTTCCGTTTTTAAAAGGAAAATCCAAAGCTCAGCAGTGTACCCAGCAGCTTTGTTTTATTACTGTCGTCCAATCTGCTAAAACACAGACGTGAGATCTGCAGAAACAAGAGCATTTCAGAGAGGAACAGTTCACTCAGTTTAGAGCGGCAGGGATTGACTTACTTCAAATACACCACGGGCACTTCACATGGAGAGGGGCATTTTACAGAAAGAGGATGCTATTGAATATCAATAGTCCAAGGTATAAAAGGAATATGACTCATGAATTCTCCAGAGGAAGCGAAACCTGCCGTTTAATATTTCCTATGCTGATCCTGGCAGAGTGCCAATTGCACTTTGCATGGAGCCATATTGCTGAATGATACAACGTTCAAAAGTGTGATGCATTGCCCTGCAAGCTAATGCAAACTGCGTTCATTTTCTCTCTGCTCAAAAAAACCCTTCTGGCAGCAGGACTGCTTGGCAGAATTTCTAATATCCATGCTAAACTATATGTTTGAAGAAAGTCTCTTTTATGGCTTGTACTTCTGGAGCCTTGAAGGTCCTTGAAAAATCCTGTGGCATTATAGTGATGTATATAGCACATCCCAGAAAAGGCCATGTCCATAATGATTCAAGTCTATAGAGGACTCTAATGCAATAAGGATTCTTATCTAATTATACACCTTACTCTTTCTGTGTATGCCATGTTTTTGCACTTCCCTGAATGAACCCAATATTAAAAGAGATTAAAGTTTACATATTGTATTATTTATATAAAGTTTTTATAAAATTTATAACAAGATGGATAAGTATTAAAAAAACGCATGTGACTATGGGGTTTAATGAAAAGCATGTGCTTAAATAGGCTTTAATGGAAAGGGTTTAAAAGAAAAATGCTGAAAATGTCAAATTCTGGGCTGCGTTCAAAATTCACAACTTTTGATTTAACTATAACATTTCTTAAAATGGTAGATTCCATGAAAAATCTAAGGTGTTTATCTGAAAAAATTGTTGATACTTTTATTGTCCTTATTCATGACATATGTATGTGCTAGCATGCTAAATCATCATCCCAGTTCGTAACTAACTTTGAAGTTCAACCTTTACAGTTCCAGTTGCCTAGCAACAGTTTCCCAAAGAATCAAACCACTTGAACGGTGTGCCGGTTGAATGTTTACCTTATCATCACCCTGAGAGCACAAATTCATAAGATCTATCTAGACAGACAGACAGACACACACACACACACACACACACACACACACACACACACACACACACACACACACACACACATCGCTTCAGATGTAAATGAAGGAGAAAGGGTAAGGAGTGGCAAAGATTAGCTTACTTGGTGGTAATGATTCATCAACACTGGGGTAATGGTTAGAGACGGCCCGCATAGCAGGAAGCTGACTGATTGGATGGTGACTAGCCCCTACAAAGGTGATGAAA
This sequence comes from Silurus aristotelis, assembly GCF_946808225.1. Classification (NCBI taxonomy): domain Eukaryota; kingdom Metazoa; phylum Chordata; class Actinopteri; order Siluriformes; family Siluridae; genus Silurus; species Silurus aristotelis. The sequence goes on from NC_139574.1 coordinate 11,147,505, forward strand.
ATGAAAAGTGGAGATTCACTATTCATGGACAATCATGGAAAAAATAAATAAATGGAAAAACATGATGAAAGTCCTGGCATGATGAGAAACATGATGAAAAACTTCCACGGGAACCCTGTCTTGTTTAGACAGTTCTGAGGGGTACAATTATGAATACATTCTTTCTGTGTTTTTCTCAGAAATTGTAATTATTTCAGGAAGAGATTTATGATAGCCAAAACAGAAGAAACCTTCCCAGCAAGAATGCATGTATTCAACAGCAGCTTTATGGGAAGGATTTATCCGTTTCAAAGCCAAACAATTCTGGTTACTGTTTTGCAAACAGGAATTATTATTTAGTATTAAATTAATCTCAGCTACTTAGGAATAAAATTTGGCTTTCTTGCCACTGTGATGCTGACGTAAACTGCTCAAAATAGAAAGAACTCAAAGAGAAAGAGAAAAAACAGGATTGAATTATGGGGTGAATTCAATTATATGGTGACATTTCTCCCACCTAGAGAGCATGGCCAATTTCCCCCTTGTTACCCAGTCTTTCTGTCTGTCTGTCTGTCTGTCTGTCTGTCTGTCTGTCTGTCTGTCTGTCTGTCTGTCTGTCTGTCTGTCTGTCTGTCTGTCTGTCTGTCTGTCTGTCACATTGATCACAAAACAACATTTGTCCTATGGCCATGCCAATACTTAGAGGAAGTGCTATAAGCAACTGCTTGGTAATGCAAAAAGATGAGAATTTTAGTGCCATTAAATGGAAATTGACTGCCATGCCTTCCTTCCTACACAATTAATTTGGTGTTGCTGTTGTTACTTAAACAAAATCCTTCACCATCAACACTGACCCACTCTGCTGTTGCTTAGTGCGTGTGCCTGATGTGAGGCCCAAACCCATGTACTTTCCATTAGTGAATGAGGTAGAGGGGAGCGTCTACATTGTGCATAGCAACTGACCACTCATAACTGAATACCCTCAAAACGCCTTTGCAGATAATCCAGGAAATGGTTAGTTAGTTTCTAGATTGTATTTTAATAAATATTTGAATGGTCTAAAGACAGTATAGATGAACATTTCCTGTAAAAATCAGCCAACTTGGCATCACAGTACCCCACTGCATCACTGTCTCCAATATGCAACCAGAGTGTAAGTTATCACAGTACATAAATCCAACCAGACATGTTGGCAAACTTATGAGACTCAAACAGCATTTGTGAATGAGTCATAAAGAAGACAGCCAATATGCTATCTACCAACCACTGTGCTTGTGAGCAAAGCACTTAACCCCCAAATGGTCTAGGAGCATAGAAGGATGATTGAGCCTGGCTGCTAACAATTCCCCTGCCTGGGAGAAAAGATCATTATAAAAAACATGTAGATTCCAATATATTTAGAACAAACTAGTAGGGAGAAGAGAAAACTTTAAAAATTTTGCTTTCAAGCCTTTGCTTTTATCTCCTGTTGGTTTAAGATTGGTGTTATATTGGAAAGCTAATAGGAAATAAGCCTTATTGTCTTATTATTGCACTGGTGTGAAAACCTACAGACTGCAGACATGTCAATTGGTGAAGTAACAAAAATTTTTATGCCACAAAGGAGATAAAAGGGTAAATTTCAGCTTAAGGGTCAATGATTAATATCATGGCAGTTCGTCAAATTTCTTTAATAACTGTATGAACTGTGCACATTTTTTTTATGTAAAAGGTACAGCTCTTCCTCACCTGCTGACCCAACACTGGGTCCAGCTACTGGAGACTGAGATTGACCTCCCTCATTTTGCTCCTCCATCCACTGGGTGGATCCTAACTCTCTTGCCTCTGGACTCTGTCCTGAGTCTGTTACTGACTCAAATGCACTATTCTCATCCTCTTCCTCCTGCGAGGAGAATACAGTGCTCTCTGAAAGACGTGTGCTGTCCACAGATGACAGGCGTGTGTGGCTGCACAGGCGGTTTCGTCCCTCCTGACCTGAGTTGCTGTAACAAGACGTACTGTAGCAGGATGTGCTGTAACATGAGGTGCTGTAGCACGAGTTGTCACACAGTTCACACTCACTCTCCCTGTGAACACGATAGCCTCCTCCAACGCTTTCAGTTTCCCCGTCCTCACTCTCTAGACGTGAGTGAGTTCCACCCTCTAAAAGCTGGTTGAGCTCAGACAGGCGTTCGATAGAGAGGCTCGGAGTCAGAATCCTGCAACAGCAAGGCCCTATACACTCTGGGACTATTGATGGAGACCGAGCCTCGCTTGATCCATCTTCGTTTTCATCAGCCACCTCCTTTTCACTCTCTTCAGGTTTTAGGCTGACACCCTCAGAAGAATCTAGACCAACCGTCTCCTCATCATCTTGGCTGCAGGAGCCATGCTGAGCAGATGGAAGGCTGTGCAGGAGGTGGTGTATACGGATATAGTGTGATCGCGGTGTTTCAGGTTCTGTGCAAGATGAAGCAATGACTGTCTCAAGTTCAGAGACAGGAAGCGAGCAGGGACGGCGCTTCATTGCCTTTCGCTTTATCATACAAGTTGTCCTTGGAGAACCTGGGTCTGCACTCTCACCCTCTCCCTCCTCTCTTAGGTCTGTCTGGTCGGAGCCTGTTGCTCCTTCCACTTCTGTGGTATCTTCAACCTCTGTACTTACCCTAATGGCTTCTTCATTTACTCCATTATCCCTTGTCCCAATTTTGTCTGCAGATTCATCTCCATGAGCTTCTACAAAATTCTCTGTAACTTCAGTATCCCCATCATGATGCATCTCTCTCAGCTCTGCAAGTGGTTCCTCAGGGTTGTTGTCCTGATGTTTAGTGAGCTGAAGTGTGCATGGCAAATCCTCCAGTGGTTTGTTTTCTTCATCATCTGGTGCCTCCTCTACATTTTCAACCTCCTCTGTTTCCTCTATGCTAGACACATTATGAACAGGAGAACTAGGTTTAGTAGAAAAAGATAGAGCTAACGGATTCTCTGCCTCAACATCCAGACAGATATTCTCATTGAGCTCGTTTAGATCATCATCTTTAGCATCCAAGTCAGCAGTTGGTGTTGGGTCGATATTTAACTCCTCCACTTCCTGTTGGTCAGGGATCACAGCAGCATCTGCATTAACAGACACCTCCTCATCATCTGCAATCAAGATCAGGACACTAAAAGTGAGAAACCAATAAATATCAGTATTTATTCATAGTTAACAGCATTGTATATATATATATAGACCTGGATGAATAGAAGATGTTATCTCAAAGCGAAACTGCAGCTGTCCACTGACATGATCCGTTGGCAGCCTGCGGCCTAGAGCATAGCTAATCACACGGTCTCTGTTGAAAAACACACACACAGTTATTACTATTCTTGACATATTGGGCACTGGGAAAAGTAAATTCTATAAGCATATAAGAAAAAATATGGCATTAACACAAGAATAATTGATTTAGTAAATACAGTGGAACCCGGTTATCTCACCCTCGGTTACCTCGACAACCCTATTAAGTCGACGTTTTTGAAGTGGAACCGCCAAATTCTCGCTTTTTCTAAGCATTTTTTATCGGTTATGTCGACTTTTTTTATGTCGCCGAACCCTGATATCTCGAGCACAAGGGGGGAAAAATTTGCCATTTAACGTCCGTTATCTCGGTGCAGCCGCAGAAGAACTCACGGAAGTGGCTGAAAAATCAAGCCTTACAGCTGCTACAGGTGTTGTATTGTATACTGGTGAATCTCTGCTGTTAGTTAGTGCTAGTGTTAGTAGTGTTAGTAGGGGCGCGGCACGGCTTTGGGAAGAAAAAAGCAGCCGTTGAGAGAGTGCCGGTGGGAAGACATGTACCGGGAAACGCATGAGCGATAACAACGACCGCCGTGAACCAACATATACCAACAATAACGGACAGTGAGAGTGTGGAAGTTTAAATAGGAGCTGGTGATGATGATAAACGAGCACTATATGTGCGCGGTTAAAGCCGGGAGCTTCAGAGAAAGCGGCCGAGAAAGCACCTGACACGCTGAAGGGGGCCGAAGGGGGCGTGGCAGGTGCATTCATAACAGATAAACATGTACTGTATGTATTTTTATAGCATGCCTTCATCAAACAAATCGCGGCAACGCTGTTATGTAAAATAAAAAAAACCTTCAAAAACACGTGCATGCACATTCTCATTTATTAACGCACATCATGTACATAAAGACATTTCAAGCACGTTAATATATTGCCGCCATTTTGATTTTCGTTTATCTCGATCATCGGTTACCTCGATGCTTTTTGGCACCCCCCTAGGACATCGACATAACAGGGTTCCACTGTATATGGCTTACAAAATATGAATATACATATATTAATTGACATTGATATTAAAAATTAAAACATGAAAATACACTATTGAAAAAATTACATCAAGGTAAGAACTGTATGGTGATCATGTTATTTAGTGTATGACACCTACCCAATTGCATGCTTTTCCAGCAGCCGTTGAACAGGCACAGACAGCTTGCCCAAAAAACGTTTAATGATGGGTCTACTCTTGGCAAATTTGTCTTTGACCTCAATCTCCAAAACATCCGTTGGTAAAGAGACAAAGTTAAATCTCTGTGGAAATATAGCAAAGCAAAATGGTATTGTACTTTTAAAGAATATGCTATATAAAGACCATGTAATTTCCATTCTTTTCAATTTCATACATCCTCTAGTTTTATAAACTGACCATCCAGCATTTCTAAGTTGTCCTGCTTCTTCACGGTGGCTGCATGACCAATAATTGTAATGAGAACTACTGAGTAGCTTTTACTACATAGTACATCATCCAAGGCAGGATGCCAACATTTTAAACCACAAAGAGCTGCTGTGGATGTTGGTTTTAATCCCAATCAAGCACAAGGCATTTGCCTTCATTTGACTAGCGTGTGGCTCTTGGTTTTGGTTGCAAAGAAAACCTGCACCCATATAAAGTTAAAACAGATTCCACCTTCACGTGATTTAGAACCTTTGCTGATACACTATATGGCCAAAATTATGTGGACACCTGAGAATTAAATATCTAATTTAAAAACCACTGGACATTAACATTGAACTTTTTGAAGTATGTACTGTATTAAACACTGTCATGGGAAAAATAGATTTTAACTGTGGGGGTTTGTCCATTCAGCACAAGAGTGTGAGAGTGTGTGAGAGTGTGCAAGGATTGCTGGATGTTGCATAAAGTGCAGCCACCATTCCAATTCATTCTGACAGTTTTAGTAGGGTTGAAGTCAGAGCTCTTTTCAAAGGAATAAAGTTTTTCCAATCTGGCCTGGTAAGGTTGAGAAGAACCACATGTGGGTATAATGGTCCATTACACAAGTAAATATTTAGTGTAATAAGTGGCTACAACTAAACACAGCATTTTAGTACAGTATGTGGATGCTACAGTGAAGACATTTTGATCACCAGTTGAGTTTTTCATGGTATCTTGTTCCTGAACAGTTCTGCAGTTTAATAAAATAAATATACATGCATATATTGTTCAAAAGTAACCCAATAAAGACATCTATAATAGTAAAAGATTTTAATTACATGTCAAAACTGATTTACAGCAAATGTAACAGCAGCAAAGGCTTCCTAAACAATATGGAAGAATGGTAATCACTGAACCACAGTTTATCCACATCCAGGAAACAGAAGGTGCAAGCTATTTGGTGGTACCTTGAATAGTGAAGACTAAAGCATCGGCCAGAGATTTTTTTTTAACAAAGCCCTAGAGTTATGGAAAAGCCTTAGAATTAGTATTTGGGACTAAGACCCACAGTCTCAATGTTTAAGTTTATGTTGGAAACATATTTGTTTACTTTGCCAGGCTTGCTGGAGTATCTACTGTATATGCACTCGGATCATATTACATGGGGCCCTAAACTATAATGTAGCAATAGGCATACCTAATAAGACATGTTTCTCTCTTCCATGTTTCTCTTCATGTTTTCCTTGCCACTGTTTTGGAACTTGAAGGGGCACCACATATAAGAAGGAAGGAAAGAAATGCTGGGCCATAAATGTCCGGCCTGCCTTTCACATGCATGAAAATGCATGTAATTGACTGGTAAGTGTTTAAAGAAGTGCTATGGTTGAATCGAAGAGAAACCCATAGAGACTCTTCAGTGAATGTTTGGGCTCATATGGCTCAACTTCATTACCCAAATTTAGAGGTAGTGGGCTTGATATGAACCGTGACATTTACTCTTAAGAACTCTTATCATCCTGCACAGCTGAAGGACAGCAGAACCCAGAACTAGTGTGTCCCAGGAGCCGTTAGAACTTAAGATGCTGAGCCAAGCAGCAGTGCCTGTATGCTGAATAAGCCTCTTTGAAAAGCTTTGCCTTAGCCAAGTCTGAGGGATAAACTTGAACTCAATCCAAATTCTAAGGGCATCAGAAGAATTCAGTTTTGTGAGGTGTAGGACACATTGTGCCACATTGCTCTTAAGAGTAGCCTGAACATTGTATTTAATTCAATTGCAGTTTAAGCGATATCATTTGATGCAATTCTGAGAAAAAGCCACATCCTCCCATAAAAAAAGGAGTCATCTCAGAGCTGCGCACTACAACAATTCGGCTGACTAACAGGCAATTTACTCCTTGGACCTTTCTATTATATTTCTACTGCAGTCAGCATGAGAAACTCATTACTAAAAGCAGTGTCTTTAGTGTAAAGCACATTATATCTAGTGCTTTTCTTTGTTCTCCCAATTTCTGCATTCAGCTGGGGTGAAAATATAATGTGCATCTAAAGGATATAATCACACTGCAGTCACCTTTCAGCCCCCTGCAGCTTTTTCAATTTCATTTTTAGCTGTTTTTTTCCCCCGCTGTGCTTTAGCCTAGCAAAAGCAGAAAAATACACTGTCTTTCCTAATTAAGAATATTAATTTCTCCGAAGTACTCTTATACTGTAACTCTGGTTTTCTGAATTAAAAAAACGAACACTGAAATTTTAATAATGCTATTTTAATAAATATATAAAAAAGAATGAGTCCTGATGTTAAGAGGATAAAAATAAATTAAGTGTGGGCTACACAGGGATTGTTAACGTTTCTCAAATTCCTCACCAGGGCACAACAGTGAGACATTATGTCAGGCTGCCCTCAGGCTGCCACAATAAATTCCTAATCAATGCTTAAAAAACTGTAGGTCATCCAGATAGTGTTACCATTTATTATAGATCCTAAGCCAATTCTAGCAGAAGGGGAATGTAATGATCTCTCCTGAAACGCTGCATTCTTTTACCCTGGAGCCATGTGGAAAACTGCAGTAATGATGCTCTCTAAAAAACAGCAGTGAAAGAAAGACAAGTTAATAGCAGCTGATATTCCTCTAACAATTAACCAGAATGTAACTGCTGTAATGTGTTGGAAAGCCGTGCAGGTCCATTCATTAGGTTGTCTAGGCCAATGCCTAAGGCCATGGTGTGGTGGATGGGTTCCCCTGTGTGCTGATTTTAGTTGCCATGTTGCTCATATTTCAGAGCATGAACTAACTGATCTAATGTCAACCAACTAAGCTCATTAGTAAAGGATCAAACGATTGATTAATAATGCAGTAAAACATTTTTTTAATAAAATGGCAACAAATATCATATTAATTAAAGCTGCAAGCAACACTTTTGAGGGGCCAAGCACCCAAATTCAGTGAGGCCCTCATTCACATTCTACAGCTGTTCCCCAATTAGTCAGATGAAAAAAAAACTATATCAGATTTGAGTGATCCATTTTATTTACGTTCATTCCTGATGTGTATGGTTTGAACACTGACAGTGGTAGCAGTTTACTCTTAATGATGTTGGTGATTAGGCAAAATTTGTAGAATAAGTAAAAAAAAAGAAGAACAGCCTTTATTTGTCACATATACATTATAGCAGAGTAAAAATTTCTTTGCATATCCCAACTTGTTTGTAAGCTGGGGTCAGAGCGCAGGGGCAGCCATGGTACAGGGCGAGGAGAACAGAGGGTTAAGGGCCTTGTTCAAAGGACCAATAGTGACAGCTTGGCGATACTAGATCTTGAAACCCTGACCTTCTGTTTAGTAAAAGAGCCTTAAACACTGAGCTACCACTTTCCCTGTATGATAAAGGTATATATTATTATATATATATATATAATATTATTCTAGATTTGAAATATATTTTATTTTTATATTAATTCATATAATTCAGAATTGAGAATTTAACCGTGGTATAAAGACACTTATTAAAATCAGACCAATTAAAAAGTTAAAAATAGAAACGTAATATAACTGTGCCCGCTAGTGTTGGATAATGTGCAGGGAGCACATTAGGGTGCATAAAGGGAAATGTAATGGATATAATGAACCGGCATGTTTTTGTGAAAACTGTACTGGCAGGCTACAAACAATTACTGTGACCTGGTTTAGGAGAGTTTTAAAAAAGTTTTTAGCAACTTGTTCACTTTTCATCATTGTCTACAATCTGTATGTTCTCTACTTAAAAATAGAAAATTAGAAAATTCGATTCTTAACATTTTTTATTATTTTTTTATTTATTTTAAATTCCAAATTCAGATTTTTTTTTCTGATAAGAAATCCTGTGACACATTGTTGGTGAGTTCTACATGCACTATGTGGCCAAAAGTATGTGAGCACATAAATTATAAAACTCAAAAACCATGATCATAAATATTGAGTTAATTGCATAACAATCTCCACTCTCCTGAAAAAGCTTTTTACTAGATTAGATGGACAAGAAAGTCTGGATGGACAAGAATTTCTTCCACTACAATCGTTGCACAGTATATCTTTATAGACCTCATTTTGTGCACAGGGACATTCTCATGCTGTAAAAGGTTTGCTTAATGCTACAACATGTAAAGACATTCCAAACTATTCTGCACTTCTATCATTATGGCAACATTTTAAGAACAACACACAGTTGTGTATGACACAACCTTAACCTTGAAATAAATAAAACATTGAAAACTCTACACAAATACTAGAAATGCCATAAATGGTCAAGAGAGCATAATCATTGCCACCAACAATTAAACGGCTAAAAACAAATAAAGGTTTTCTGATGTTTCCAGGAACACTAATCACTGTTAGCTCTCACTTCATCTAGAGAGGATGTAAAGAAAGTACTGGGTTGGACCATTAAGAGGGGAAAGGTAAGTGGATTTGGAGCTGAGAATCAAACTCTTTATTCTGATTATTATATACTTAGATCCAATTACCCTTTACCAGAAGATTGAATAGTATATGTGGAACACTCCAGAATGTGGCTATAGCTTTTTGAGTCTCCTTTCTCAGACCTAGCAGTACAGCACACTCCTACATCGTATAAAGTTACCTGTAAAAGTAAAAGAAAAATTCTAGAGGGATTTGAGTGGTGTTTTCACTTCCCATTTATTAATGTTGGCAATAAACTGCAGTTTTTAAAGGGAGAGCATCATGTCCTGCTTCAGAATGTCACAGTTCATGTTGGAATCCATGTTTTACGGTGGCCGAGAAGTTCAAAACACATTAACAAAACCAAAAACAAATTAACAAATTCAAAAACAAAACAACAAATCCAAAAACAAATGATCAAATCCAAAAACAAATTAACAAATTCAAAAACAAAACAACAAATCCAAAAACAAATTATCAAATCCAAAAACAAATTAACAAATTCAAAAACAAAACAACAAATCCAAAAACAAATTATCAAATCCAAAAACAAATTAACAAATAAAAAAAAAAAACATTAACAAATCCAAAAACAAATTAACAAATTAGAAAACACTAACAAATCCAAAAACAAATTAACAAATACGAAAACAAATTAACAAATCCGAAAACACAACGACAAATCCGACAAACCAGAAAAGGTATACCAGTAGGTATAGTTTGTGAATGGAAACTTACAGATCATTGGACAAGACACCTGTCATTCACCTTAATGTTAAAACCATAATGTTAATGTGTTTTGCACTTCTCGGCCACCGTAATGTTTCCTTCAATGTACCGCAACTCCCCAGTACCAGCAGCACTCATGCAGCCCCAGACCATGATGCTACCACCACCATGCTTGACTGTAGGCAAGACACAATTTTCTTGGTACTTAACGCCTCAACAGGGCGTTGCCTCACATGCTGGACACCATCTGAGCCAATCAAGTTTATCTTAGTCTAATCAGACCACAGGGCATGGTTCCAGTAATTTATGCTTTTAGAGCATTTTGTGGGGTTTCTTGTGAGTCAACTTCAGAAGAGGCTTTTTTCTGGGAGGATGCCCAGAAAAGCAACTTGATGCAGTGTGAGGCATATGGTTTGGGCACTGACAAGCAAACCTTACGCTTCTGCAACCTCTAAAGCAATGCTGGCAGCACTTATGTGTCTGTTTTTTAAAGCAGCTTCTGCACCTGATGCACAGCACGCAACATGGTAAATGGAAAAAAAACATGTAAATAAATACTACCAATATAATAACTCCATGAGAAGAGATCTATCTGCACTGTATTTATTATCTGTCTCTCAGCAAACTGAAAGCTTTAATGCAAAATGTAAAATATAAAGTGCAGCAGGTAGTACTTTTGCCTAACAGGTTTTATACCGGGGGGGGGAGCAACCACCATGCGAGTTGAAATTGCTGAATGCCGAAGGGTGGAGCACTTCTTGAGCATGAAATATAAGTACAAAAGTGCAAAAAGAAATGGTACACATTTTTTTCCTTTGTGATGCTGCGTAGTTGTGTAAATTGTTTGTATGCAATAGATGTAACATTTTCCATCTTTCTTAACTTATTCTTAGTTTTGGGTTAGGAATGAAGTTATTGAAGTAAGATATTTTTGTAATTTCTTTCAATTTTTGTTTGAGAAGGTACTTTTTTTGGGAAGTTAGTGGCAGCTTTTGACTATTGTTTTTCTTATTTTAAGCCTGAAGAAGTTATTACCTGTTTGTTAATGATAATTATTGGTGATGTGGCAGCAAAAAGACTTTTGAAAAAAAAAATGTTCTTGGTTTTGGATAAGGTAAAATATTTCTCTAGTGTTTCTTCATCATGCCACCCCTCTCCTTTTAAATTTTTTTATTTTTTATGACCACGCACCCCTTGTTTTTTTTTTTTCCACCATCCCTGCCTTTTTTTTAAGCCACACTACCAATTCTTTCACCTTGACCATTTGATTCTCTTTCACCGCATTATGCCGTTTCTTTTGCACCTTGTTCCCCCCCCCCCCGTTCCTTTTTCACCACAACCCCCCCACCCATTCCTTTTTTCACCACCACCACCACCACCACCCCCACCTCACCCATCATTTCCTTTTTCACCATGTTCCCACCATTCCTTTTTACCCCAGTAAAAGTAGGACTCAAGTGCTGAATCCATGGTGTAACTGTTAAAGATTTAAGGATGTAAATAGTCTTTTTGAAAAATGGATGTTGGTAAAAAGCTTGCTGCAGAAAACTTTACCTAACTGTGTTCTGTATTCAATGAATTATTCAAAATGTTTGAAAAGCTGATTGATGAAATAGTGAAGCAAAAAGGTTTTGGTGTAAGAACTGCCCAACCCTCCACTAATTACCCCTACTTTATTTTATTTTATACAATTTATTTCTTATACAATATTTAATAACCTTTGATTTTTAGGGTAATGAAATTTGGTGATATTGTCCCTGAACATGCAGGATTGCAGAATAAAATATAAAATCTTTATTCAACCTGGAGGGCATTACCTGCCAGTAGCAGAAATTGCACTCTTACAGCAAAAACCTTTTCATGTGTTTGTGTTAAAAAATGTACTTAAAGCTACAGTGTTACTTTTGGGTAATAGAGATTAGGCTTAGGATGAGTTTTAGTTATAAGCATTGCATTAATTAAATAAAAATAAATTTAACTTTCTCACAAAGAAAGTACGACAAACTTTATATAGGGTCAGTAAGATCACCTATGTGCTTCCTGCTTTTGATCTGGCAGACAAGAAAGTAAGCAGATGCAGCAATATTTAGGAGTGCAAGCTCCATCCAATCAATTGCTGGTGAGGGAGTGGAAATACGATTTACGGTCTCGCCATAGAGGAGATCCGTTTAACAGTGTCACAGTCATGCTTTACGGCAATCTACACGTTTGAGCATATAGCGTCCCCCCCCCACACTTTCCTCACACCCAGAGATACTGAGAAATAAACAATCGAAAAGATAAGACAGGAAAAGGTCACAAACAAAATAAAAGAATTTAACTGCCCAACATGTGTACACGCTTTCATCTAAAAAGGAGTCATCTTTCTATAAAGATTTTGGGCAGCAGCAGCGATCACCCTAGGGTAGTAATGGCCAGCGGCTAGTAATGGGTAGTAATGGCCAGCGGCTAAATGCGGGTTACTGATCAGAAGGTTGGGGTTTAATCCCTTCATTAATCATTAAGTTGCTGCTATTTGGCTCTTAAGCAACAATCTGAACAAAGTAGCAGCGGAAAGGTTTACTTAGAACAATGGACCAGTTCTCTTCCCTTACTTTTGCAGCTACAGGTTTATTGTAATCTTTTATCAGGGATCCAAGCATCAAAGCTGCTTCTTCTGCCTCCTCTTCCTCCTCTGGCATCCCATAAAGCCATCTGCTTAGAAAACACTGTATACTGATTAGGGAGGGTCTAAACTGCTGCAGATGCTCCAGTACCACCATCAGGGGCTCATTTCTTTTCTTCAATCTTTACCAATATGGCTCTTGACTCCCAGTTTCATGTAGACTTTTTTGTTTTGTTTTTTTAGATATGTATATGTATATGTATAATACAGAGTTAGCCAGTTTGCTCATCACTATACTGAAACACCTAAGAGATTAGAAATCATGAATGAAGCTACCGCTCTTCTCATTTATCCTACATTATTCTTATGAAATCACTGAGATCTTATCTAATTCACTGCTCAACTTAGTTTTATCAGAAAGCTATAAATAGATATTTTCTAGCCCTCACATATATAACATCCTAACAGTTAGCAATGAACAATGTGAAACAATGCACTGTATCGGCATTAACTAAAAAAGTATTGTGGAAATATCCCCAGTGGTTATGCATATCATGTTAGGCTCAAGTCACCAGGGTTCCCAAGGCTCATAATGGCTACATTATCTGTGAGAGAAGCATCAGTCTCGAGATCACATACCACGCTGTGGGGGATTTCTGCACGATCAGCCATGCGCTGACTCTGAGATAAAGCCATATTTCACACTTGTGATGTGCTGATGGCTGCCTAATGCTATAAGTTGTATATTTCATGGATGGTTAAGACTCTCTGGCTGCTGGAAATCTATTTTGGGAGATTAACTCTCTAAGCTCCTGGCACATTGTTCAGTAATTTTATTTTAAGGGAGCTTCCCAAGTATAGTTATATGAATTACTCAGTAGCTAGTGTAAAACTAATGTCTCTTTCCTATTTCTGTACAGATTTGTCTCCTCCTTAATACCCCACTTACCGTGTAGTAGCATATGATTACCTGAATTTCCTTTTTTTCTGGTGTACAGTATATTCTTAAATGTTTACCTCTACCTATCTATATTTGGTTAACATGATCAAACATTGCATGTTATGAAGGCATCTACCTTACATTTGCAAGTGAGAAGAGCAGATAACCCCCCAGAACTGGGACAGTTTAAAAGCTACCACTGTAATGTCTTGTATACGTACAGTATGTTTTGGCAAAATTGATTTGGTAATAAATCAGAAAAAAAACACATGGCATACTTCATTATAGCTAACCTAGCTACACTTGTACTTAAACTGTTATTTCATTTAATGCTTATATAGTACATGTTTTACATGTAACCTTTTGGGGCTGATGTAAAAATAAGATAATTTTTTGTAGATTTAAAAAAAGAAAATAGTAGATTTGAGATGTTAAATGATGAATTTATGTTCATGGGAAGGTTAGATCAGTCAATAGCAGCTTTGGGGGTGGGTGGGGTGTAAGCTAATAATCACACTTTAACATCCTTTAACCTGCTTTATTAGGTCGAATACACTGTGACACAAATCAGATGTAAAATATTTGATCTGATGAAAGCAGCAGTTTTAAAAGCTGAAAGCAACGTACAATTAAAGACAACAAAGCAGAAAAGGAAAAACTGTGATATCAAGACTCAGTGTGCTACAAAACAAGTATGCTAACATATTACAGGCACATCAAACACTATTTGAAAATCCAAATATCTCGACAAATTGTTTCATCTGTCTGAGCTGTCTGTTTCACCAGAAACCTAAACTGCTATACATGTGCATATACTGCATTTTAGTATGTTGTGTGTGTATAATGTGCACATGGATTGTTGTAATGGAGAAGGGAAATAAGGACTGACCTCTCTCTTCCAGACAGGGTTGATGGTATTGCAGATGATGCCAGATCTCTTCTCCTGACCATGGTGAGGGAGAGCAGGAAAGATGCTATGCTTTCCAGGGTGGATCGCAATCTTTAAATATGGATCAGGATTAAAGAACATTCCTTTCTTCAGACCCAATGCTTGGATGTCTGGCATTAATCAGAGAACAGAAGAGAGTAAGTAAGTGTTTGTGGGTGTGTGTGATCTGTGTCCACAAAATGAAACCTCTGTATATACTCTAGATTTAATGGGGAAACTTTATTGCTACAGTGTGCATGTGACCAGTATTTCAGAAGTATCTAAGATCGTACTAATTCATAACTGTTTTAACTTAATAGATCATGTTACAGACCAATATATATCTATATATATATAATATATCGCTTTATAATTTAAATTAGGTTTATATTTACACTGGAATCATTAATCACTGACATTTGTCAGATCAGCCTCTGAATGTCCATGTACAATATCCTTAGTTATTCCCAGAAATGAAAAGTAATGAAGTACAAATACTTTGTGACTGTAATAAAGTAGATTTTTCTGGTTTCAGTACTTTGTCACTATTTATTTTTCAGACAATTTAACAAAATATCTCCAACACAAATATCTGTACTTTCTACTTCTTACATTGTTAAAAACAGGCTTGTTACTTGAGTTTTAATCTATTGGTAACATGAATAATATTCTTTCCTTGTCACTGCATGCCGTTTTCAGCCTATCAACCTATTTTTTGTTATTGCGTGGCTTTTTCAACCTGCCACTAGTGTATCATTTCCTGCCACCATAGACGTAGACTAGCAGAACAAAATGTATAGAAGGCAACAAGAAGTTCAATTCAATGAATTTTTATTTGTATAGTGCTTATAAAAATGAACATTGTCTCAAAGCAGCTTTACACAGATATTGTGGTGATAAAAATGAACAAGATGTTATTTTTAAGTGTAAGTTTGTCCCTGATGAGCAAGCCGGTGGCGACTATGGCAAGGAAAAACTCTCCGAGATGGCATAAGAAAGAAAACTTCAGAGGAACCAGACTCAAGAGGGAACCCATCCTCATCTGGTTTGCACCGAATGTCCAGTTATTGCAGATAAACAATGTCCTTCCTCTGAGTGCCATAGCAAATGAACAGCTGTTCCAACTTCCTCCACAGCTCCATTCTGTGGATGTTTATGTCCAGTGCAAACAGTCAGTTAAGCTTCTCCTGGTCTGGGGTCTGAAAAGGGGGAGGAAAGAAAGCCTGGAACCTTACCGGTCATGGATTGACCAAGAGAACCTTGGGAACATACCCAGATTTCGGGTAGAGAGAGGCCCTGGCCATGTCTGGCATAAATTCCAGAAAAGAAAGGGCCAAAGAGAGGGCCTGAAGATCCCCTACTCTCTTTAGAGAGGAGATGGCCAGGAGGAACACAGTCTTGACTGAAAGGAACCTCAGAGGCACCTCGGACAATGGCTCAAAAGGAGGCTCTGACAGGGCCTCAAAGACAATGGCCAAATCCCACACAGGCTCTCTAGATCGTACTGGAGGCCTCAGTCTCTTTGTATCATTGAGGAAACATGTTACCAATGGGTTCTTACCCAGTGATCGCACCGCAAGGAAGGTATGACAGGCTGCAAAAGAGGATACATAAACCTTAAGAGAGAAAGGAGCCAACCCTTTGGTGAACTGTTCTTAAAGGAATTAGAGCACTGGACCGATCGACCAGTTAACTGGATCTAAGCGACTCCGTCCCAGTGAACTATCTCCAGAATTCCTGGGAGCAGCCGACAGGAGGAAAGGTGTAAAGGTGCAGCCTCAACCATGCCTGTACCATAGCATCTAGCCCAAGAGGGTCCAGGGGTGTGAGGGAAAACCAGAGGGGACAGTGTGACGTTAACTGAGTCGTGAACAGGTCCACTTGAACTCTCTTAATTTCTTCCAGATTTGCTCCACCACATCCGGGCGGAGTCGCCATTACCCAGGCCTTGGCCTTTGCCTTGAGAGGGCATCTGCTCCCTCGTTTAAGTGGCCTGGGATATACGCTGCTCTCAAGGAGAACAGGAGGATCTGACATGCCAGCTTGTAAAGGAGGCAAGGTCGCGGACACCCCTGGTGTTTGATGTAGGAAGCCACCACGGTGTTGTCCGAACGGACCAGCACATGTTGGCCTAAAAGGTCTGGAAGGAAATGCTTCAGAGTTTGAAGCATGGCCAGCATCTATTGGCAATTGATATGCCACATACAATAGGGCCTTTCCCAGAGACTTTGGGCAGAGTGGCCACTCATGACTGCCCCCCCACCCTGTGAGGGACACATCTGTCATAAATGCTAAGCGACAACCAGGAACCCCCAGCATGGGGCCTTAAGACAGGAACCTTGGGTTTTTACACACATCAAAGGACTGTAGGGCTCGTGGCATGAACTTGATCATATGGAGTGGGTTGCCCCTTCGAGAGAACCCTTGGGTCCTGAGCAACCACTGGAGGAGTCTCATTTGCAGAAGGCCAAGTGGAACCACATTGGACGCAGCTGTAATCAGACCCAGCAGTCTTGGAAATTGCTTTACAAGTGACAGGCCTTTTCTTACTCTCCTGATGGCCAAAAGGATAGATTCAACATGTGCAGGGGACAACTGTGCCTGCATAAGGGTTGAAAGAATGCTTTTTTGCTTTGAAGAATGCTCTGCCTTTGCACCTCACAATGCATGGAGGTGCTGGTTTGTGGTTCAGGCTGCGCCAGCCAAGTAGACCCACCAGAGTGACAGAAGCATGGCCCTATCCCTGTTGGTAAGATCCGACAGGGTGAGCCATATGTGCCTCTCTGTGGACACGAGGGCACCAATGGCCCTAGCGGTCTCTTTGGTAGCTCTAAGAGCTAAGTCTGTAGCACATCGAAGCTCACAGACTTCCTGACCACTCGAGGTGCCTCCCACATCTAGCTCCTGCAAAAAGTCAGCTGGCTGAGGGGTTGTATCCGAGGGCTCACCAACATCATCCCCCCCCCGAAATCATTACCCACGTGATTCAGAGCATGGAAAACGTGGAATCTTTCCCAAAGCGTTGTTGATGCAGCTCAAGTTCCTTAAGGGGAACTTTGTAGTAACAATTTGGGGAAGAACCACATATTGCTGGAAAATTTAAGTGTTCCAATGCTTTTGTCTATATTGTGTGTTTCAGTTGTATTATCCAAGTTTAAAATTGTACAAAATTCAATATACCATAATTTAAATCAGATTATAATTTTGGAACGAAAAAATTAATAAAATAATCCTAAAACAATGATTATTATTATCATTTTACATGTCCTAAAATATCTCCTGAAATATTGCATTATGTTCTCCTCATAATACAGTGCTTTAATAATGATTTAATCCGTAATTGACAACATGCAGTACTGTACTTTGTATATAATTACATTTATTGTTGTGAGACGTCTATGAAACAAGTATGTTCTGCTAGCAGCTACAAACAGTTGTTTCCTTACCAGTTTTTTATATTTAAATTAATAATACAAAAAAATAAGTAAAACTTATTTTACTGATAAGCACTCTGCCTGTCTGCCCTTAACATTTTCCCATTCTGAAAAACCAAGAACTAGCCTTCTATAAATGTAAAACATTATGAAAATTATATTAGAAGTAAATTAATTTATCATTAACCTTTAATTATACTGTTTAACATGTAAATCAGTAGTTACTATAAAAATATTTATTAGAAGGAGAACATTGTGATTATAATATATTAATCCACTCTTACCCTGACAAATCAGAACTGACATTTCAACAATGCTGTAGTGTAAATGTTAAGAAAACAAAAATCTTATCTATACTTGAGCAATTTTGTGAAATATCATATGACCAGTCTAGCAGTGCTGAAGGATCTCAGACAGTGTGTTGCAGTGCGAGGTAAATAAGCAAATGTATTTGGACTTCTTCTTCTTTTTCTTCCTCTTCTTCTTCTTCTTCTTCTTCTTCTTCTTCTTCTTCTTTAGGCTTCTACAAATAGGGGTCGCCACAGAAGAAGAAGAATAATCCAAAAGTCCAATAATATTTGGACTACTGGATTAAAAGACTATGGAAGTCCCCAAGCAGCAATCCTTGTCCAAGATGTTTTGTTAAAGGAAAATAAAGACCTTCTCACTGACCAGAATCACATAGCTAGTATTAATCTTTTTCATTCTTACACACTTCATACTTCTAGACCCCAATGAGAATTTCTTATAAAATCCTTATAGCACCGCAAAACACAAATGGCGTTCTTCTAAATGTGTGTGTGTCCATATAATACTGTGCCATTTTGTTCAACATATGCACAGCAGGTGCTAAGCATCTCATGTCATATCAGTGATCCTGGCAGCTAGTTGGCAGGAGGTATGAATAATTTCCTGAGTATCTCTGGACATGCCAGACAGCGATATGTTAGTAAGGCCTGGATTTCTTGAGTGCAAATCACCACATGCAAAATTTTAAAATCCAGTGGAACATCATCTCAGAAGAATAGTTATTATAGTTATTATAACAGCAAATGGGGATTAACGTGAGATGTTGAGATCTTATGGCCTGGTGTCCACATACCTTTGTCTATATAATATAATTTTAAATGCCAGACAATAATGTTTTAATATATTAACTTGTGTTTTTGAAAGAATGTACAATCTGCCCCCCCCACTACTGGAGCAGGTCAGGTGTGGGGCAAATCGGCATTAGATTAGTTTCTTACATTATTCCATCCTGGCAGGTTGGCTTTAGATTCATTTCTTGCATTATTAATTATTGCACTGTTCTAGTTTTCACCAAGAACACGAACAAGTCTTGGAGACCAGTGTGCTCATGATGGAGACCCTGCATTTTAAACTGTAATAAACAAAATCATGGACTACATCTGTCCAGGTCTGCATATGTGCAGATTTATAGGTTTTAATTAGTCAGGTGAAGGGCAATAAATTAAAAAAGAAATTTCTCATAGTTCATAACATATTTAAACACTGTTAGACATATTGAAATTTGTGGTGGTAATACCATCACTTTTTTCTTGCCACTGTTAGTACTGTCTTGGTTATTAAGGATAGGCTTATAAGTAATAAACTTATATGGACTGATTTATAAATTTAAATGTTATATTTGTATTTATTTATTTCTGTAAATATGCTTTATGTTTTCTGGTTCATATGTATACTGCATATGTATTTTTGCAAGGTTGTGCCAATCTGAGTGTGTAGAGTTTTAAATGTTATTATTCCTGGCTGGCTTCTAGTGTGCATGACTGCTTATCATGTTTGACCACGACGTTCTGTTTTTATAAATTTGGTTTTAAGTATAACCACATACAGATTCTGTCTTTCTTCATGGATTTCTATTTTTGCAGGTGAGCTACATCTACAACTATCTACAATCTACAAAATCTATATCACAATACATTGACAAGGAAAAACTGATCACAAAATAGAATTTTGGTGGAATTTGCAACAATATACATAACTGTTACTTAAATTAATTCAGGAAGAACATAATATATTTTTCACAACTGGTAAACGTAAGAAAAGAGTATTGTCTGTCAGCCTACCTGACAGAGAGAAGCTGATGAGCTTCCTGTTGCCCAGACTCTGAGTGACATCCTGATTCATTACAGGCTTTAAGACCTACAAAAAGAGAGAAAGAGAGGAAGAGACCAACAGGGAGAAAGATAAAAAAAAAAAAAAAAAAAAAAAGCTTTCACTTAATCTTTGTTGACTTGGACTTAGGCACATATTAAATATATAGAATGAAAAGAACTACATGATTTAAGTTCACTGATCAAATAATAAAGCTATATGTGTATGTGTGGAGATGGTCAGTCTTGGCAGGCTATGCTGAAGACTCTTGGCACTTTCCCACTACCCACTTTCTCTATTTCCTTTCCACTATTCCTCTTCTGTGCTACGCTATCCTGGAAAGGTTAGCTTTAGATGAGTATCTCACATTATTCATTACTACTGCACTGGTTTGGTTTTCAACAAGAACAAAGAAAAGACAAGACTCTGTGACCAGTGTGCTCATGATGTAGACCCTGGATTTTTACTCTTATAAACAAACTCATGGAGAACATTTGTCCAAGTCTACACATGTGCCGATTTGCTAGTTTTAAATAAATGATATACAATTTACTTCTATTTGTAACCCAGCTATTAGGGTTCCACAAGCCAGTGAACTCTTAGTGCCAGTCCCGGATAAAATGGAAGGATTATGTTAGGAAGGGCATCCAGCATAAAACCTGTGCCAAATCAAACATGCGGATCACAAACCTTAATTTTATACCGGATTGGTCGAAGCCCGCGTTTCTAACGACTGCTACAGGTATTCTTAGCCAACAGGGTACCGGTGGAAATTGGGCTACAGTTGGCCAAAGGAGGAGAAGACATCTACAGAGATAGCAGGGAATGGAGAAGTGGAGGAGAGTGGAGGTGAGGGTTGGTACTCTAAATGTTGTTACTTTGACTGGTAAAGGGAGAGCGTTAGCTGATATGATGGAGAGGAGAAAAGATAGATATGTTATGTGAGCAGAAGACAAAGTGAAAAAGGAGTAAGGCAAGAAACATTGGAAGTGGGTTTAAACTGTTGTATCATGGAAAAAGAAATAGTGTAGGGGTGATCCTAAATGGAAGAGTACAGTAAAAGTGTAGAGGAGGTGAAGAAAGTTTCTGATAGGGTGATGAACATGAAGCTGGAAGTTGAAGGAGTGATGATAAATGTCATTAGTGCTTATGCTCCACAAGTGGGTTTTGATATTAAGGAGAAGAAAAAAAATCTGGAGTGAGTTAGATAAAGTGGTGGAGAGTGTAACTAAGAAAGAAAAATTTGTAATTAGGACAGATTTCAATGGGCATGTGGGAGAAGGGAACAGAGGTGATGAGGAGGTGATGGGTAGGTATGGTCTTAAGAGGAATGTGGAAGGGCAGATAGTGGTAGATTTTGCTAAAAGGATGGAAATGACAGTGGTGAACACTTATTTTAAGAAGAAAGAGGAGCATATGGTGACCTATATAAGAATGGAGGAAGGTGCACAAAGGTGGACTATGTTCTATGTAGGAGATGCAACAACCTAATCTGAAAGAGATTAAAGACTGTAAAGTGTTGGCAGGGAACAGTGTAGCTAGACTGCATTGGATGGTGGTCTTTAGAATGGCTTTGGAGGTAAAGAATAAGAGGAGGAGAATGAAGACTAAAAACAGAATAAGATGGTGGAAACTGAAGGAGGAAGACTGTAGTGTAAGATTCAAGAAAGAGGTCAGACAGGGGCTCGGTTTTGGTAAAGGGGTGCTGGATGATTGGGCAACTACTGCAGAAGTGATAAGGGAGACAGCTAGAAAGGTATTTGAAGTAACATCTGGAAAGAGAAAGAAAGACAGAGACATGGTGGTGGAATGAGGAAGTGCAGAAAAGCATAAGGAGAAAAAGGTTGGCAAAACAAAATTGGGATCGGCAGAAAGATGAGTAAAGTAGGCAGGAGTACAAGGAGATGCGGCAGCAGGTGAAGAATGATGTGGGTAAAGCAAAGGAAATGGCATATGAGGAGCTGTATGAGAAGTTGGACACTAATGAAGGAGAAAAGGATTTTAGCTAGGCAGATGAATCGAGCTGGGAATGATGTGCGGAAAGTTAGAGCAATAAAGGATGTAGATGGAAATGTGTTAACTTGCGAAGAGAGTGTGTTGAGAAGGTGGAGGGAGTATTTTAAGCAGCTGATGAACGAGGAAAATGAGAGAGAGAGATTAAGAAGGGTGGATAATTTGGAGATGGTGTAACAGAAAATGGATAGGATTAGTAAGGAGGAAGTGAGAACAGCGATTAAGAGGATGAAGAGAGGAAAGTCAGTTGGCCCAGATGACATACCAGTAGAAGCAGGAAGGTGTTTAGGAGAGATGGCAGTGAAGTTTTTAACCGGATTGTTTAACAAAATTTTGGAAGGTGAGAGGATGCCTGAGGAATGGAGAGGGAGTGTGCTGGTACCAATCTTTAAGCATAAGGGAGATGTGCAGACCTGCAGTAACTACAGGGGAATAAAGCTGATCAGCCACACCATGAAGTTATGGGAAAGAGTAGTGGAAGCCAGGCTGAGAGAAGAGGTGACCATCTGTGAGCAAGAGCACCACAGATGCATTATTTGATTTGAGAATATTGATAGAGAAGAATAGAGATAGTCAGAAGGAGTTGCATTGTGTGTTTATGCAATTAGAGAAAGCGTACAACAGGGTGGAAGGAGGAGTTGTGATATTGTCTAAGGAAGTCAGGTGGGAAAATGTATGTGAGGGTGGTGCAGGACATGTATGAGGACAGTGTGACAGCAGTGAAGTGTGCAGTAGGAACGACAGACTGGTTCAAGGTGGAGGTGGGAAAATGATCTGCTCTCTATTTCTTAAACAATAGTGTATGCTATATGGTTGTGAAGTTTACCGTACTGCTTTTAATACACGTTGGATTAAATTTCATCAGTTTTCCAGACCAGCCATAAACATGAAAGCAGGTCATGAATGAAGTCAAAGAAGGTTTTTCTTTGAGATTAAAACCTTTAAATGTCCTGACCTTTAAATGTCCTGAACACCCACCAATCTTTGCTTAAACCCTCCTTTGAGATGGGACTCAAACCCTTTGAGACCGATCTTCTGGCAGCTTTACCTTCAAGAACATCGCCCAAGAACTTTCTCCTAGCGGACCCTTCAAGAATCTTCTTTGTCAACCGCATCCAGACTCTTGTTCAGCAACAAAGCCAATGCAAGTAACTGTTTACCAACTACCTAGATGCGTGTTTAAGTTTAAGCCCCTTTATTAAAGTGAATTTTGATTCCTTGATGATTCTCATTAGGTTGTAATCAATTCGAGGTTAAACTTGCCATTCCTTTCTCTTCCTTTCTTCTCTTTCTCTCTCTTTATTTTTCATGGAGGAGTTCAGGTACCTGGGGTCAACAGTGCAAAGTAATGGAGAGTGTGTTAGAGAAGTGAAGAAAAGAGTGCAGTGGGTGGAGAAGAGTGATAGCAGGAGTGATTTGTGATAAAAGAGTGTCTGCAGGAGAGAATGGAAAAGTTTATAGGACTGTGGTGAGACCCGCAATGTTGTATGGTTTAGAGACAGTGGCATTGAGTAAAAGACAGGAGGTGGAGCTGGCGGTAGCAGAGCTGAAGATGCTGGGATTTTCATTGGGAGTGAGGAGAATGGACAGGATTAGAAATAAGTTTATTAGAGGAACAGCAGATGTAGGACATTTTGAAGACAAGGTGAGAGGCCCGATTCAGATGATTTGGACATGTGCAGAGGAGGGACATGGGGTATATCGGTAGGATAATTCGGAGGATGGAGCCGGTGGAAAGGAGAAAAAAAGGAAGGCCAATGAGGAGGTTTATGGATGCGGTGAGGGAAGACATGCAGGAAGCTGGTTTGAAAGAGGCAGATGTAGAGGACAGGGGAGTATGGAGACGGACGATCAGCTGTGGTGACCCCTAACGAGAGCAGCCAAAAGAAAAAGACAATTAATTTTTATTTGTATATCGCTTTTTACAGTGGACTTTGTCTCAGTTTTAACACAGTTAAAACTGTTATGAGGTTGTATAAAGAAATGTGTAAGTTTATTGCCTTTAAGTCTGTTTCCTAAAATTGTTTATCCCTGATAAGAAAGTGAGTGGTGACACTGGTAAAGAAACCTCCTTAATCAGCTTGTTTAAATCAAGTAATATGTCCAATAGGTTATTTCTATTTTGGTTTAGCTAACGGAAGCATCATAACTTCTTCATTTATGTCAAAAAAGTTGGACTATGTTACCTTATAAAAGCCTGAATAGAGACTGCATCCTGTGATCATGTACTTTGTTGCAAACTTCCGCACACAATCACTAGATTTTCTGAGAATATTTGCATAAGCGACATGATATGCACTGTGGTTAGAGCAGGGGTGTCTAATCTTTTCCACAAAGGGTCGGTGTGGGTGCAGGTTCTTATTCCAACCAAGCGAATCCAAGTCTAATTCTACCTGTTTAAAGCTAATGATTTTCATTTTCCAGGACTATCAGGTGTGGCCCTTGATTGGTTGGAATGAAAACCTGTACCCACACTTTTGTAGAAAAGATTGGATGTATCTGTGTTAGAAGGGGGAAAAATAGTTAGATATGTTTACCAGTTGTATAATCTAAGACTTTAGATGAGGGATACGTCTACGTTATGTTAATATATTGTAGTTTATTCAAAGAAAATCTCTTTACAGGTGCTCTTACAAATTCTTGAATAGAGAAGTATTTCTCATTTCCTGAGTAAATCCTAATACTGGATGTACATTTACATAATCAATACTTTAACTAATAGGTTGCAAATGTACAAAAAGCTACATTCACAAGCTTCTTTAATGCAGTCATGCACATATGTTTTGTGAACAAAAGGTCTATTATTTCTATGCATTATATTTATTAATAAATCATTTTTAATAATTTACTTTTAAATCAGCAGTGATTCTCTCTAATACCTCAATTTCCATTTGACACTCCTTAAGATTATCATCCTCTGTAACTCGTTACAAGGGCTAAATTAATCTGTTTGCTTTGACACCATCCATGTCTCTTTTCTTTTTATAAGGAATTTGCACATTCATTAATGAAAACCTGCAGAATGGACGAGATGCTATCTTTCTCAAATCCTCACAAAAGCTGTAGATAGCACTCATACAAACCACCATACATAGAAGCCTCCAAGAGAAACAAAAGCTCAGTAAGCATAGGGGGGAAATTAAAGCAAACACACTAAAAGAAGAGCAGGTGTTTGGCCCACTGGTGCTAAAATGAGATGCAAATCTTGTTTCACTGACCGTTAAGCAGAGAAGGTTCTCTCTCCCATGTCACAGATGCACAGCAACACCAGACTTTTCACAGATTACTCAAGTACACAGCCAGATTCAAATAATCTGCTGGAGCCTGAAATCCTGGTATTACAAGCTGTTTGATTAAAGATAAACTGTGTCTGTGGGCTCTTTGCCACTGAATAAGAATTAAGCTCATATAGCAGGTTGGGAATAGATGAGGTGAGGTTGGTGAGCTGAATAATGCAGTGTGAATCAGAAGTGTATCTTTATTCCGTTAGATAATAGATTAGTTGTAAACCGCTCTGTATTTAAGGAAATAAATTCACCCTGAATGACTGTCATATTAATCTTTATAATGAATTCTGTGTTGACTTATTGGTCTATTTGTCCTTTTGGTTAACTGTTTAAACACCGGTGGTATTCATCCCATGCTACATCTTTATCTAAGGAGACTGATGCAGCAGCACTTTAGTCTTAAAGTCTGTTCCCTTTTTCTGCTTATACATTCACTATTTATGCTTCATTTATGCTTCATATGCTTGCCAACTAGCCAGCTTTCGGAACTAACTTAATTTATTTTCACTTGTGTTTAAGACATTTTTTTCACTAATAAACAGCACTGTAATGTATGGCTGCAGCTATCGATTATTTTCGTAATCGAATATTCTACCGATTATTCCATCGATTAATCGAGTATTTGTACTTTTTCTATATTAAAGAGCAATACTAAATATACAAGAGAAAATAAGACCGGTCTCTTACTACTAATATCTAATTAATTTATCAATTAATTAATATATAAATTAATTTCAAATCACTAAAAAAGGTAAACGCACTGTACAGTGTATTCTTGATATTTTAGTTTGAAATGATCCCAAACTTTGGACACTTTCTGTCATGTCCCTTGGCCTGAATCTTATCCTTGACCCTTACTGTATTCTCCCCGTTCCTTCATTTTGCATTCGGCATTGTCTTTGGTTTTGTATGGAAGCCCGTTTCCACCAGATAAATAAAAAAAAGGTTGTTTATACCGCCTTTTTTCCTCGCAATTCCGGCATTATATCTTGCAATTCCGACTTTATTTCTCGTAAACATCCAACATTTCTGGTGCATCCACCTGTAACGATGTTGTGTGTTTAAAGCTGTTGGTGTATGAACGTGGCTTCTCTCTCTGCCCTCTGCTTCATCTTGTTCCCTCTCTTACAGAGCTGATTGTTAGACAGAGTTCTCTCCAGGGACCAGAGACTTAGTTTGATACCATGTAATTCTATTGATAGTAGCTTTTTTTTATTTTTAATGTGTTTTTGGCATTACAGAGGGGGTGACGCTGCCCGATTGGCAAAAAAAAGTCGGAATTGCGAGGGGAAAAAAGTCGGAATTGCGAGGGGAAAAAAGTCGGGATTGTGAGAAATAGTCGGAATTAGCAAACTTTTTTTTAATGTGGCCGAAAACAGGCTTTCATAGTGTTTATCCGTCCGGAACGCTTCAGAGTTCAGTGGGTGGTGTGTCAGTAATAATGTTCAGTGGGGAAACACAGTGCTTCGTGTGTAGTTAAATGAGCTAAATTAAGCATTTTTGTATTCGGATTCGAGGAATAATTTCAGTTCTACTGTAATTTCAAGGTCAAGTATTTCTGTAATGGTAGAGTCTCACAAGAATAATTAAAATGCAGCACCAACTAAGATCCTAATCAGGATCACTTAACAAATCACGCTTATGCTAATATTCATTCATTCATTCATTCATTTATTTTCTCCCGCTTATCCGTAATTCTGGTCGTGGGGGCAGGAGTCTAAGCAGGCCCCCGCCTTCGACTGCTGCCCAATCTTTACAGCACCGTCCCTTACGGTCCCTCCTGCAGGTGGTGAGCCCACGGGAAGTTATGCTAATATGAATACAGTTAATGTGTTTCAAGAGGTGATTTTTTTTCTTTTTTTTTTTCTTTTTTTTTATAAAGAATGCTAGGAATGGCAAAAGAACAGCTTTAAATACGAAATTGATTTCACCAAAACAGATTTTAAACAATTAATAATAGCAGGCATGTTTTAGAGCACTACATTCATGGGATTGGTGTTCTGCTTTTACGCTTTCACTCACTTTAGCCCATTTAAAGCACACATATGGCTTAAATCTGAGCTCAGCTGTGTTGTGTGTAATTGTTTTAAAAGCCATCTACATGAAGGATGAATAATGCGATTTTGTGTACTTCTATATGTGTGGTGTGTGTATGTGTGTATGTGTGTGTGTGTGTGTGTGTGTGTGTGTGTGTGTGTGTGTGTGTGTGTGTGTGTGCGTGTGCCCCATATAGACTTGGGTGAAAGATGGACAGGGTGAAAGATATTGCAGTGTGATGGATAAATCCTAATGCAGCAGTGATTCAGCAAATCTTAACAACAGAGAGCATCATACATAAATATACTATCTATTTTACAACCGGAGCATGGATTTGCAGAATGACCTTAGATACAATGATGCTTGTGCATGCCTCCTCATGGTCTTGTATATTTCCTTGACTGGTTATTGAGCTGCTTGGCTGAGAAACCACTTTGCTGTGCATATAGTACAGCATGCTCCTAACAGCCGTACTTATGCAAGAAACAAGAAACAAGAAGCAGCCACCTTCATCTGTTCCCCTTATACATATTCCATTGCAAAAAAACTTAAATCACATGCAAACAAAGACACACTCTGGGAGTACAGTCAGTCCCCTCATTGTTAATAAACCTGCTCTTAGCATTTTGTCTAGTCTAGTTTTGTGTTTATGTAAGATTGCAAACGTCATCACACTCAAAAAGACAACGTGAAGCAGCATTTCATCATTGAATCACCTTCAGGCAAGAAAGGCCTGTCAGCAGCATCATCAAAGCTTTGGTCATTTGATCCTAAAGGACTAATAGAACAATGCTGTCTAAATGTGCTTATGCTGAGACAAGGCAGGAGAGTCAGACAACCAAAAACACTCCTCTTTCTCAGAAACACTTTCTTTTCCTTTACTGAAAGGGCAAAGTGATGATGCTGAAAAAAATGCATTTATTTTTTCTTGACAGCAGTGAGAAAAAAAAAATATGCCCTGAGAAGAGGAACATGTGTGTAGTGAATGCAAGACAAACTTTTTAGGGTGAGACTATAAATGCTTGCACTCCATCCATCTATTCATCCAGCCAGTCAGCAATCCATCTATCTGTCCAGCCATAAAAACAAATGTGATGGAAAGCCAGTAAAAAAGACCTGGTGTATATTTTACACATGATTACGCATGCACTTAATCGCTCTGTGTCAACGCCAAAAGCATCCCTGTCTGCTATCTTTTCATGTCGACCTGCAAAATCTTTCGCTATCACATGGCGTCTATTTTTAGGACTTAAATTTAAACATGAGCAAGCCTTTAGTTTTTCCTGGTATTGTTATGTCACAACAATTAGAGCTGCAATAAGTAATTGTTTACAAAAATAAAACAATGCTTCTTTTAGTCCATTTAACTAAACAATGAGCACTGTGTTTCCTACGGACTATTATTTCTGACTCAATGCCCGCTGAATTCTGGAGCGTTCTGGACAGGTACCACAAAAGTTTCTGCAAAATAGAAATAATGGAGGAATGGATGAAAAAACACTGAGTGGAGAGGAGAAGATTCAGGCCAAAGAAAAGGCCAGAAAGTTTGGGATCATTTTAAACTAAAACATAAAGAAAACACTTTACAGTGTGATTACAGTTGTTGATTTAAATATTTGTATTTATATACAGTGTGTTGAAAAGTCCCTCCGCAGTGGTTCTGTAGAGCAGGTAGTGGAGCATGTTTATGTGTGAGATTTAATGAATAAATACGAGTAATAACAATGAGTAACGAGTAATAATAATGACTTTCATTAAACAAATAGTTTCCCATAACCTACTCTATGTGGCCACTGCAGAGGGATTTTCTAAATGCACTGTATTTGTATTTTTGATGTAATATGGCAATTAAATGCACTAAATGGGTTTAGTTTTCACCGCTATTCTTTTATGAAATTTCAGCAATAAGAATTAAAATTTATCTAAAAGAAAAAACAATTTACTTGTTTTTTTTTTTAGGAGACCTGTCTTACTTTCTCTTATTTAGAATTGCATTGGAATAATTGGTAGAATACTTGATTTCTAAAATAAGTAATAGCAGCAGCCCTAATCACAATTGTTTTAAATGGAAAACTCTGACATTACATTCACAAATTATTTGCGAGTCCCTAATCAGTATATCATAGGATTATCAATAGGATTTACAAAATTGTAAGCACTACTATTGATATAAATATCTGTAAGTGATAGTGCTGAAATAGTGCCCAGAATAAAACAGAAGTATAGGATTTGAGATAAAGCAATAATCTGTTCAGTCTGTTGTGTAAATCTTTCACATGGCACCATATTATTCTACTGCTGACAATACTGCACCATATATTTATATATTTTTTTTTAGACATGCTGAGTAAACATGCTGAATAGACACAGGAAATGCAGAGCTGCCATCTTGCGTTTCTATATGCCTCGATAAAAGCAAGTCTCAAATTTCAAGAACAAGACGGCAAATGGCAAAAGGAAGCAGAAGTGTTTTTTTTTATTTTCTTGTTGCCTCCTATAATCTTCAATCATTTAACTTTTACATTAACATTTAACATTATAGTGTTTTCGCTTTCGATTCACAAACTAACTAAAAACCAGTGACTATTGATCCTGACAACTGGACAAAATGAATGCAAAAATCATATGACCATCACTCAAACCAGCGAACATACATTAATAATACAAATGGATGATAATAATAGCACAGCAAACTAGAAACCATGCACGACATTTTTCTCAGAATAGAATCTATCAACACAACAAGATGACACAGCCTCCAATAAAAACAGAATTGCGTTTTTACCAAAGGAAATCTCAGACTGATGTTCTGCCGATGGACTATCTGACACAGGGACAACTGGTTATGATATTATACTGGAGTGTTAAAATAAAATATCTTTAAGGCATATTCAAAATATAAAAAGATATTTTTTTCTATGCATTGCCTGAAGACAATTAACATCTTAACATTACAAATGGCAAAAAGAAGTGGGAAGTTTAATCCTATCTTCCTCTGTGTAATCTGCAGAACATTCAACTTTACATTAACTATAATGCTTTCAGTTTCTGAGATATGTATTCTTGTATTCAAAGTGACTTTTCCAAAAAAGTTTTCACAAACTGACCAAAAAACTGTGATCAATATACCTGACAACTGGGGGGAAAAAAAATCCCATGATCATCAATTCAGCAATCAATGTTGTGAGTCACAGAAGGCAAACTTGTTAAAAATTATACTAGTGATACAGATAGATGATGATCGTAAAAACACACTAGGTGTGCTGATTATTTCTAAAGTAACAGCCTGGCCAATGAGCTCACACCCAATTAGAGCAAGCAGAGAGTGTTTCTTTATCGACTGAGCATTTTCATTAAAGTTTGTTGATCACAGATAAATTGTAGCTGTCATTAAAGTTGTCATCCTACTTGAATCTTGCCCTTCTACTTTACTGTCTTATACCTCCAACTCTCTCAACCATTGCTATTACATTGATAGGATAATGTACCTTCACCCAGTCAGGCATCCAGGTGACCGAGCACTTGTTTTTCTTCCTCCATCTCTTCCTCCCTTCGGTCTGTCTGGGTGACATCAGCCCAAATTCAGCCTGCCCCAGCCTCAGCACTGGAACAAGTGTATAAATGGGATGCATGTGTTTCGATGAAGAAGTGTGCAGTCCATTTGCCTGTTATCCAGGCTCTTGCTTTCTCTTTCACACCTGGCCTTTTCTGTGCCTGCCTGCTTCTTCCAGCAGTTATTTTTAAATGCCTGCTCTAAGAAAGGGCACAGGGATCAGGTTCAGGGGTGCTCAGCATTTCCTAGGGTGGCAGCATCACAATAGCAGTTGGCTACAGTAACTCTATCTCCACATCCTCTTCAGCTGGATGCTAACCAGGGGACGATGATATTGAAAGGACAATGTCTTGACTATTTATGCTTCATGAAACAAAAGTAGTGTTTCGATGAGTTTAGAATGGTAAACGATGGAGTCTACACAAACATTGGCAGGCGTTAACTGAGGACAAAACTGGACATGCCAGTGATTAATTGCTATGACTTTTAAAACCACTCCACTTTCTAATCAAATTTAGTGACAGAGAAGCATTGTAAACTGGAAGAGACGAAAACACCGGGTCAGCAAGACAAATAAAAGGTGACACATTAATCTTATAGACGGAACAATGGACAGGTGCCCTGAAGGCAACGGAACTAAAAACAGTGTGCGACATTTTTCTCCGAATTCAATCTATCAGTTATGAAGTGACAATATAAGCTGACATGGCCGACAACAAAAACAGCCATCATGAATCGGGTTTTTACTAAGGGAAGTCTAAGACTCTGATATTCTGCAGATGGAATATCTGACATAATATCGATCAGGCATATTTAAAATCTAGAAACATATTTTATACATTGCATTTAAAAAATTAGCGTTTTGAGCATCACATTCCACATTTAGTCCCATTTTGCTCTTATAATTTCCTCAACTCTTCTGGGAAGATGTTTCATTACATTTTGGAGTTTGTTTGTGGACATTTGTGTTCATCAGCTACATGAGTGTTTGTAAAGTCAGGTACTGATGTAAATGAGGTAAGGAGGCCTGGGGTGCAATCAGTATAGCATATAGAGTTCTTTCCAAACCATGTAAACCATGGTTCATGGATGCAAAGGGGCAGTACCAAGCTGGAACAGGTTTGGGTTTTCAAGTTCAATTGAACCCAAGATTATATTACTTTGCATTCAAAGACATCTTGTACAATTGTGTGCCCCCAGCTTTGTGGTAACAATTTGGAGAAGAACCACATATGGCAGAAAGGTCAGGTGTCCCAATAACATTGTCCAAACTTGACACATGAACAAGGAAAAAAGTCAGGGAATTATTTATAAAATTTATAAAAGCTTTTTTTAGCTGCTCCCATTAGGGGTCACCACAGTGGATCTTCAGTTTCCATACTACCCTGTCCGCTACATCTGCCTTTTTCAAACCGACTACCTCTATGTCTTTCTTCACCATAAATCTCCTCCTTGGCCTTCCTCTTTTTCTCCATCCTGGCGGCTGCATTCTCAGCATTTTTCTACCAATATACCCCATGCCCCTCCTCTGCACACATCCAAAACATCATAGTCCATGGAGATTCCTGTCTGACCTCATCTGTCAAACTGTCAATCACCACTGCAAACAGGAAAGGGCTCAGAGCCGATCCTTGATGCAGTTTCACCTCTACCTTGAACCAATCTGTCGTTCCTACTGGACTTCCTCTTAAAATACCACAACTCCTCTCTCGGCACCCTGTCACACGCTTTCTCTAGATCCACAAACACACAATGCAACTCCTTCTAACCTTCTCTATACTTCTGTGTGTATATGATCTGTGGCGCTCTTTCTCGGAAGGCAACCATAATGCTGCTCACAGATTGTCACCTCTTCTATCAGCCTGGCTTCCACTACTCTTTCCCATAGCATCACTGATCACTGGTTTGACTGATCAACATTCTACCCCTGTAGTTACTGCAGGTCTGCACATCTCTCTTATACTTAAAAGTCGGTAGCAGCACACTTCTTCTTCATTCCTCAGGCATCCTCTCACCTTCCAAAATCTTGTTGCACAACCTGGTTAAAAACTCCACTGCCATCTCTGGTAAACATCTCCACACTAAACTGCTATGTCAACTGGGCCAACCCACTTTCCACTCTTGATCCTCCTAATCGCTGCTCTCACTTCCTCCCTACTAATCCTATCCGCTCCCTGCTTCACCATCTCCACATCATCCAACCTTTTCTCTCTCTCATTTTCCTCATTTCCTCCATCCTTTATTGCTCTAACTTGCAGCACATCCTTCCCAGCTCGGTCCCTCTGCTTGGCCAATCACTACAAATCCTTTTCTCTTTTCTTACTGTCCAACTTCTCATACAGCTCCTTATATGCCTTTTCCTTTGCTTTCGCCACATCCCTCTTCACCTGCTGCCGCAACTCCTTGTACTCCTGACTACTTTTCTAATCTCTCTGGCAATCCCAGTTCTGTTTCGCCAACCTCTTTCTCCTTAGGCTCTCCTGCACTTCCCCATTCCACCACTACGTCTCCTTGTCTTCCTTTCTATTTTCAGATAACACACCAGGTACCTTCCTAGCTGTCTTTCATCACTTTCTGCAGTAGTTGCCCAATCATTCAGCACCTCTTCACCACCACCGAGCCCCAGTCTGACCTCTTCCCTAAATCTCACACTACAGTCTTCCTCCTTCAGTTTCCACCATCTTATTCTTTTTTCAGTCTTCACTCTCCTCCATTTATTCTTCACCTCCAAAGCCATCATCTTACAGACCATCATCCGATGCTGTCTAGTTACACTGTCCTCTGCCAACACCTTACACTCTCCAATCTCTTCCAGGTTCTGCACAAAATATAGTCCACATGTGTGTATCTTCCTCCATATTCACCACTGCCATTTACATCCTTTTAGCAAAATCTATCACTATCTGCTCTTCCACATTCCTCTCCCTAAGACCATATCTACCCATCACCTCCTCATCACCTCTGCTCCCTTCACCTACATGCCCATTGAAATCTGCCCCAATCACCAATCGTTCATTCCTAGGTCTACCACTTCATCTAACTTAATTAAAAAATATTTTCTGCTCCATATCACAACCCACTTGTGGAGCATAACCACTGATGACATTTATCATCACCCCTTCAACTTCCAGCTTCATGTTCATCACCAAATCAGAAACTCTATTCACCTCCACTACACACTTACTGTACTGTTCCTACAGGATAACCACTACACGAGTTCTCTTTCAATCAACACCATGATACAATGGTTTAAACCCACCTCCAATGTATCTGGCCTTACTCCTTTTCCAGTCTCCTGAACACACAACATATATACCTTTCTCCACTCCATGATATCAGCTACCTCTCTCCCTTTACTAGCCTTCACCGCCACTCTCCTCCACACCTCCTTTCCCTGCTGTCTCTGTAGAAGTCTTCTCACTCCCCTTCTCCTCCTTTGACCAACAGTTGGCTAACAATACTTGTGGCGGTTGTTGGTAACCTCGGATCTGGTATGAAATTCTGATTTGTGATCTGCATATTTGATTTGGCACATGTTTTATGCTGGATGCCCTTCCTAACGCAACCCTTCCAATTTATCCGGGCTTGGGACCTGCACTAAGAGTGCACTAATGGCTGGGTAATTATATATTAAATATATTGTATTTATATTTAAATTGGTTAAATTTGTAGAACTGGTGTGACTAAATTGTGTTTGTGCCAAATGTGGCACATGTAGCATCCATGCTTATTTCATAGCATTGATAATCATATAAAAACTGTTCCAAAAATTTTGCACATGCTATCTGTCCATCAGCTTCAGAATCTAGTAGCTTCTTGTATCTTTATCTTGTATCTGATATCTTTGAACATCGAGACACCAAGAATGTTACTGTAACAAGTTCACTCTTAAAAATATATACTTTATATATTCCATCAGGTCTACAGGTATGCAAAGCGGAAAAGAAGAGCCTCTGTATCTTGTATCTGATATCTTTGAACATCGAGACACCAAGAATGTTACTGTAACAAGTTTACTCTTAAAAATATATACTTTATATATTCTATCAGGTCTACAGGTATGCAAAGCGGAAAAGAAGAGCCTCTGTTGGCTGGTCTTTTGGAATGTGTGTGTGTATGTGAGCATAATGAACTTCCTTTGGATCTCCTAGTTCCTGTTCTGTCTTTAAAGTGTATGTGTCACTTCTACAAAAACAACCGCAGATATCACTTGAAAGGAAATACCTGCCAAATTGCTCATGTCTTTAGTAATGTATTTGAAGTATTTGGTTTCCAGTTGTTACATAATCTCTGCCGTAAAAAAAACATCAGAAAAATCACTATACCATTGTGTTTCTGTTATTGTTGATACAATAACAAGATATTCTCTAAATAATTGTGTTTTTCTGCTCTTTGAGACATGAGATTTATGCTTTCAAGCTGTTATGTGCATGTAATGTCTGCAACAACTGTACATTGAATGGATTATTATGAAGCTCATACTCTACAGCTGTGCAATATCAAAAGATATAAGAGAGCAGCCAAAACTGGAAAGAGTCCCCTTTCAGGAATCCGAGCTGCGTCAGAACGCTTTGGGAAGGTGGCTGTGTTGTCTCTGCTCTGAATAATGTGTGTAATCAGTCAAAATTGGAAGCAGGCTGTCACCGGTGGGGTGACGTCATGACCAGGAAGTACCAGTATTTCACGGGGAGGGATACACACAGCCTTTGTGTGGCTTGTTCGGAAGTGGAGCACGCTATAATGGCTCTTGAGGGAGCCAATTGTCAGCACTTTGCTCGCATGCCCATGCAATTACCTAGGGTTTCATCCACAAGGTGCACTCAGTCATCCCACGACCTGTCAGGCTCCAGGCAATCCTCCTCCTTTCCAGACCCCAGACCAGAAGAGATTGAACCGGCTGTGCCCGGTCCGAGCACTGGACTGTTATGTCCACAGGACAAGTCCTTGGAAGAAGTCGGAACAATTGTTCATCTGCTATGGCCCTCAGAGGAGAGGCCTTCCTGCTCATAAGCAGACCCTTAGACAATGGATCATTAACTCTATTGCGTCTTCTTTTGGGTCCTCTGATCTCCCCATTCCATTCGGGGTCAGAGCGCAATCAACCCGGAGTGGGGCAGCCTTTAAGGCTTGGTCCTCTGGAGTGTCCCTCCAAGACCTCTGCAACGCTGCGGGCTGGTCCACCCCACTCACCTTTGTCAGGTTTTACAACCTTGACATCTGTGCCACTCCTGGCACTTCTGTCCTTCGACCTAGCTGTGCTCTTTCACATTAGTCAGGGACTGGTCAGTGCGGTGGTATTGGACTCTCGTTCCCAAAGCGTTCTGACGCAGCTCGAGTTCCTGAAAGGGAACGTCTCTAGGTTACGTATGTAACCCTAGTTCCCTGAGGAAACGAGATGCTGCATCTCTATGCCACACCTCCACTTCCACTCCTTTACTCCATGTGCATTTAATACTTCCTGGTCGTGACATCACCTCGCCGGTGACAGCTTGCTTCCAATTTTGACTGATTACACACATTATTTAAAGAATGGACAACACAGCCGTGTTCCCTAGGAACTAGGGTTACATACGTAACCTAAAGATGATTATTTTCAATTTTCAACAATGCTTTATAAAGTCAGTTTATCCTAAAACACAACTGACATACCAGTCGCATGGTCTTTCTAGACAAACTATATTTAATCTTTAGACAAATAATCTTTCTAGCTTGGCCCCAAATAAGAAGGACAGTGATGATTTCTATTCCCTGCAAGCCACAAAATGGGTTAAAACCATTTTTATGACATGATGTATAAAAATCATTCTCTGCTACACCATGGCTAAGTAGATATGTGATCTTAATGGACAGGTTCATAATCTGGCACTAATGAAAAAGCTTTGTAAATTAAGTATTAAAAATATTAGGAAGGAATATATTCCTTTAACCTTTAATGTGTGTATGAACACTTGAGGGTTTGCTGATATTAATGATCTACAGGATACACTAAAGTATACAAATAACTAAAAAATGCCCATCAACTTACAGCTTCTAAAAATTCTCAGAGGAAATGTAATATGTGAATTTTCAGTGGAAGAGTTGAATGTAGTGAAGAGAGATTAGAAACATTATTCGATAGATTTTGAATAGACAATATACCATTGCGGTACATTTACCTTAGTACAGTGCTTCAACAAAACTTAAAATACTAATGCTAGTTGGTACAAAGGACATAATAATAAGATTGATGCAGCAGGAACCCCCAACAAATACACTATGGATTACAGTTGTAAACAAAATTAAGTCTACTGTTATGAATGGATCTTTTGTAGAAAAGTTGGGTAAGTGCAGTCAATTCAAGCAAGTAAGTAGATGCATATCAGATAGTCTCAATGTTGATATATAAACCTTAATGATTCTGGATGTGTTTTATATAAAAAAAAAAAATCGAAGATTAAATTCTAGACAGATACATTTCAACCCTTCATCCTATTTTACTTTTACCCTTTCCTATGCCTTCTCTTAACACTGAAAGAAAACTTAATTAAAATGTAGTAAAAACAAAGCAATTATAAATGTAAAATTAATTTTAAACCAAACAGAAAAAAATATGTGTCACTAATACAATGAATACAAGTTTAAAAAAAAAAAAAGATTATTAATAAAATCTATGCCAATACATGGGCTTTTAATGAATATATGGTTTTTTTTTTTTTTTTTGGTGCTTTGTATATGTCTGCCTTCTGTTGCAATGTCGCTAGCTTTATTGTGAAATCACTTGTCATGTTTTATTAGAGTCAAAGTCATCAACAGTGTGTGTGTGTGTGTGTGTGTGTGTGTGTGTGTGTGTGTTTGTGAGTAAGAGTATGTGTACTCACAATGGCAGAAGGGTTTCTCACAGTTACGCAGGGGGTAGTGGCTCTCAGTGCTCCGCTCACTCCATGGTAATACTTGAAACAAATCTTGGTCTCAGCTATGTAATGTGGGGAAGAAAATCGAGGCAAATATTAAACTTTGCAATGTCCAGGGGCTTTGACATTTTCACTAGAGGTCGCCTGATTAATTAGGTGGCTAATTTTTTGCATTTTTATTTAATCTTCATCGGCCGATTGTGCTGCATATTAGGCGGATTATTCGGCAGGCACACATTTTGTAGCATTTTTCAATCATGTCTGCAAAGCCTGCAAAGTTGCATGTCTTTTGCAGACATGCAAAAGTCACGCAAAAGTCACGCAAAAGTCATGCAAGAAACACATCAAGCGTGTTAAAAAAAATTTTCTCATGTGCCTCCGATTCGACATGCAAAATTGAATGTAAATTGAAGGCAAAATTGAATTGAATGACGAAAAACAGCTAACGCGTTTCGACTCGAACCAACGGTGCAGAAAAACCTAAAGCTGACTGACAATTAAACCCCCCTTCCCCCAACATTTTCCTGACAGCCGACCATCAGCTTGGTGTGTCCCGGGCTTTAAGTTCTTATCATTCGTTCTTTATCTAGCCCCATATATCTAATTGTTTAAATGTGATACTACTGTTGAAGAGAGAATAAGAACAATATTTCAGAACTGTCATGTATTGTTAGTGAGCCTTTAAACAGCTGTAGTTTAGGCCAGTGGTCCCCAACCACGGGCTGCGGACCGGCAACGGTCCGTGGGTCAATTAGTACCACACAGAAAGAATACATAACTTACATTATTTCCGTTTTATTTATTATCTGATTCTGAACGATGTTTTATTTCAGATTCTTTTCACCACATTTGAAAAGACTCACTGTAAATGCATGTCAAGATGCCTCGGTCAACATGTCTTACCTACATCTGCTACCTTCTTAATAGGGTTACCTGCTCTGGCCAGTAACACATAATACATTACCGCTAAATTTAAACCCCCAAGCTAGCAAAATGAACAAAAAAACAACACAGTGGATTCATGTTTATTATTATATTTAGAAAATACCAGTTTTAATGGCATATGTATTTAATGTATTTAATGTAATGTATCTAATGTCTTATCATTTTATTTTGTTGTATTTATCTGCCACTCCTTAATGGCCAGTCCGTGAAAATATTGTTTGACATTTAACCGGTCAGTGAAAATAGGGTAAAAAGGAAAAAAGGTTTGATACCACTAAGGTTGGAGATAACTTCGAGTTATCAGTAGACAGTCTAGTAATTTTCTTTATTCAGCATGCTTAAAATCACAAGCTTTTGCAAGTGAGTGACACTGCAAATGACTCACCCCAGGTTATCACAGTATATTTGCTTGGCATATATGACAAGGCAATTGTGACTTAAGTATTTTGCTTTTTCACCACTAACTGCTAAAAACCTTTGTGAATGATTTAAAGAAGAATCTCAGTAATGTCACAGTGTTCAGATATTTCACTGTGGTTTCAGGAGGGAGAAGCCACGCTTCCTTTGACACACTGCCAAAAGAAAAAAAATCATGCCACACTGACCAGTCCTTGCCTATTGTGTGAGAGAACATCCAGAGCGCAGGACAGAGGAGCTGGGAGAGGCTCTAAGGTCGAGGTCATTGAACCTGACGAAAGTCAGTGAGGTGGTCCAGCCCGCAGAATTTGAAATGTCCTGGAGTGGAACTCCAGCGGACCAGTAGAGTCTGCCACACTCCGAGTGGAGTGAGCCTTGACCCTGAAAGGAGCGGGGAGACCAGAGGACTCATATGAAGATGAAATAACATCCACAATCCACCTACTGAAAGTCTGCTTGTTGGCAGGAAACCCTTTCCTATAGGGGACAGACAAACAGTTGCTCCGACGTTCTCCATGGACTCCTCCCATGGATGTACAGTCGGTTTTGTTTCTCCTGATCGAGGCTTGAAAAAGGAGGAGGGTATAATGCCTGCAGCACAACAGGTTGTAGGGGAGCTGTGCGGGAAACGTGTTACCAAAGGGTGTCAACCCAGCGACTGCCCAGCAAGCGGGGCACAATAAGCTGCGACAGAGGACACGTAACCCTTCTGGGTCGAAGAAGGCAATCCTGCCTCAAACTGTTCCTGCAGGAACTAAAGCACTGAACCAACCGGGAAATTGACTGGGTCCAACTGGTGGTGCTTGCACCATGCAGAGAACAAGCGCCATTTAGTGGCATACGACCTCTTCATAGAGGGAGCTCTGGATTGGAGGATGGTCTCCATTACCTCAGTAGAGAGACCAGCTGCTAAGAACTGTGCCCCCAGCCCTGCCCCCCCGCCTGAGAGAGGAAATCCCTCCCAAGAAGGTTCCTCAAGGAAGGACACCAGGTCCGTGAACCATGGTCTGCCCAGCCATCAAGGTGCCACCAGGAGGAGACGGACTCCTTCCTGGCAAACTCTCTCCATAACTCCCGGGAGCAGCGGGTGAGTGAGGGATAACTGTCACCGCTTAAAAAAATCTGAAAATTAATAGCACATAATAATGCTAGCAGTTTATTTCCCTTCTAGTTGTGTAAGAACTTAATAGCCTGCAAGGACAACATGATGTGAGGAGGTGGTAACTCGGTGGTCAAGACTGTGGACTTTGGTCTAATCTGGAGACAGTGTGTTTGCATCCTAGCACCACAAAGCTGACAGTGCTTGGCAATTGAGCAAGGGCTATAATCCTCAATTGCTAAGTTGTATAAATTATATAATTATAAGTCAAGCTGGATAAGAGTGTATGCCAAATGCCAAAAATGTATATGAAGTGAAATGTAGATTTACTTGTTAAATATTCACTTATTGACAAGGCTTCATGTAAGGAAGAAATCCGTAGAGGCCGTGTTTAAAAAGAAAATAATAAAAAATGAATAAAGATTTTAACTGGCAATATAAAATAAAATATTTTTGCTGAACTATTATAAGAAAATGCAATTGTATTATTATTATTATTATTATTATTATTATTATTATTATTATTATTATTATTATTATTACCACTACTATTATATGTATGTATTTTTCATACAAAATCAAATAGCTGAACCACAATAAAAATCACTTGAACGTGAAAAACAACCACAAACCAATCACCATCTTCTTTAACCAGCCACCACCAACAGAAGCCAGAAATATCCCTGATTTACTTCTAAAATTGGCGATTTAATATGCAACCATTTACACTGATGGCATTTGGCAGACACCCTTATTCAGAGTGACTTACCTTTATCTCATTCCTACAACTGAGAAGCTAAGGGGTTAAGGGTCATTCTCAGGTGCACAAAAGTGGCAGCTTACCACTAACTTACCATTTTTCTTACAGTACACAAGAGCTTTTATAGCAGATGAGACTTTAGCCTGCAAGATTATTATGTGTACAATATTCTCTATAGCAGATGGTCCAAAAATGTTTAAGATCTATGTTTAGTATATCAAAATATAAAGAGTTCAGCAAGAGATGCTATGGTCTCCACTGAGCCTTGGAATAGACCCTTTTGCTTTTTTATTTGCAAAATTTGTTTTGCATTCATGTGTTGGAGTCATGTGTTCTTTTACATTTGTCGAAGGCTTTTACTGTACTACATGCATTGATAGCTGGTCATGATGAAATCTAACTGTAGAATACTGAAGTGTGAGGATGTGGAAAAAGACTCAAGAAGAACAACACAATGTTAACAGAGCAATCACTTCTTTATTTATTTTCCAATTCTTAGCTTTTATTTTTCAATGTAGCTACTAAAGTGCACACACAGCTCTCTGTTACTCATCTCTCTCTCTCTGGTTACAGCCAATCTTAAAGAACTAAAAGACAGGGCTAAGAAGACTGGCTGTAAAGAGTCACAGGTCAGGATCAATGCGTGTTAGCAGCCGGGCTCATCCGCCTCCACTCGTTTACTGCATCTAGCAGACAAGCTTATCCAGAGCAACTGTTTAAGGGCCCAACAGTGGCATCTTAGTGATGCTGGGAATGGAACCCATGACCCATCTTAAACCCATCTTAATCACTGAGTTTCCACATCAACTTTGTTTCTGATGCTTCTCCTCAAGGCATTTACATTACATTTCTGGCATTTGGCAGACACCCTTATTTAGAGTGACAATTATCTCATTTATACAATTGAGCAGTTGAGAGCTTTTGCCTTGCTCAAGAGCAAAGCAGGATTAGCTTGGTAGTGCAGAGAAATGAACCCACGATCATCCGATCCCATGTCCAACATCCAGCAAGCACTATCCTTGTCGCCCACAACTGATGCTTGCCGGTTCTTTCTCAACCAAACTAATGTTGAATTTTTCAAGCTTATCAATTATATGACTTTATTTTAACACTGGGCTGGCACACCTCAGTGACACTTTAATACAGCACATGAACACTTCAGTGACTATGACACTGTGGACTACTAGAAATAAACCATATGGACAAAAGTATTGGGACACTTGACTTTCCCAGCCATATGTGATTCTTTCCCAAACTGCTTTCGCAAAGCTGAAGACACACATTTGTATAGAATGTCTATGGTAGAGGCAGCATGAAAATTTCCATTCACTTAAACTGGTAGACCCAAACCTGTTCCAGCATGTAAATGCTCCTATGCACAAAACAAACTCCATGAACATATGCTTTGCATGTGCTGGAGTGGGAGATCATCTCTATGTTACATATGTAACCCTGAGGGAACAAGACTCTGCGTCAACAAAGCTTTGGGAACAATTTCACATTGTCCACACTCTGATTCATGTGTGTAATCACCAGTGGGTTGATGTCATGACCAGGAACCTATAAACTGCACATTAAGTGAAACCAGTGCTAGCTTCGAAAAAGGGAAGGAAGCGCTGAAGGGATGCAGGCAGTGTGGCTTGGAGACGCAACATCTTATTTCCTTAGGGAACCAGGGTTACATACGTAACCTAGAGTTGTTTCCTTTCAGGAACTCGAGCTGTGTCAACAATGCTTTGGAAATAAGAGTCATGGCCAGCATCTCAGGCAATTGATATGCCATGTGTGATGGGGCCTTCCTTAGAGACCAGGTGATTCATGACCGCTCCCCAGCCCTGTCGTAAGCATTATGTGAAGACCAGGAACTCGCTGCACAGGGCCTGAGACAGGAACCTGGGAACTCTCCACACATATAAGGCACGTAGGACTCGCCATGTGACCTTGATTGTACGGTGTCAATTGCCCTCCAAGAGAACCCTTGGGCTCTGAGCCACCACTGGAGAGGTCTCATGTGCAGAAGACCAAGTGGAATCACAATGGACGCTGCCGCCCTCAGACCCAGCAGTCTTAAAGCTTCTTCACAGTGAGTGATTGGCCTTCCCTCACTCTCTTGACAGCGATAAGGATGGATTCGACACAAGTGGGGAACTGTGCCCACATAACGGTCAAATACCATACTATGCCTGATAGGTGGTTCTCAGTAATGGAGAAAGCACACTCTTTTTGTCGTTTAGCCATAACTTCCCCACATGTGGGCAAGAACGACATCTCATTGCCGGCCTGCCAGCTGCTCCAACTGAGCCAGTATCAACCAATGGTTAATAAAATCTAGAATGAAGACTTGCGATTGGAAAGTCTCGTGAAGGTGCGGGGTGAGAAGGCAAGATGAAACGGAAGGACCTGGTATTAATAAGCTTCGACCCTGAAAAGCAAACCTCAATAACTTTCCATGTTTCATGACCAGAGCCTGCTTGGGCCCTACCAGGGTGAGACACACCCTGTTAAACCGGAACGGACAAGACTCGCAGGGACCCATCAAGACACATCTGGCAGATCACTAG
The DNA here is from genome assembly GCF_946808225.1 of Silurus aristotelis. Lineage (NCBI taxonomy): Eukaryota > Metazoa > Chordata > Actinopteri > Siluriformes > Siluridae > Silurus > Silurus aristotelis. Next base: position 11,190,933 of record NC_139574.1, read on the forward strand.
ATAGTCTGTTCTCTGGTGTGCCTAGAGCCAGAGCTATGCCCTGGTGCAATTCTAGAGGCTTCCTGAGAGGCAGCAAACCCTCCAATTCTGCTGCGGTACCGGGCGGAAATGGGGAGGGTATTCACTGGAGCTGGCCGTGCCCTGAAGCACTGAAAGTGGCAGGATTAACAGACCAGCTTCCTGAGAGCACCGGGGCAGGGCGAGCATCGTATCCTGAGGTGCACAGTGCTCCTTTCTGGGGGAGTCCCCAGATGGTCCTGTATCAGGACTTTTTGGCTGAAGCTCCTCTATTGAAGGTTACGATCCTCAGACCCATCAACTCACAGGGCTTCTTGCACCTTTTTGCACCTCACAATGCTGGAGATGCAGGGTTGTGGTTGGGTCTGTGCCTGCCGAGCTTGGTGGGCAGCACCGGGGTTTTTAGGGATGATGCAGCACCTGGGGAGAAATAGCTAGCCAGTGTCTCTACAACCCAGAGAATCGTCCCATAAACACAATTATTTTTTTAAGGGATGGGCGGAATGAGGCTTCGCTCAAGACTTGGACACCTCGGTAAGGGCCAAAAAAAAAACAAAAAAGAAGGGGCAAACCCTGGCCTGGTGGCAGTGATGTGGGTTGCAGAAAGCGCTCATCAAGCTTACTGGATGGGTGAGCTTGCTGCTGACCGGCTGGCCATTTATTTGTTTAATTATTATCTCAAGCATGGCTTGGCATGTGCCACTACCTCTAATAGCTCCTGGAAGGGCACTGGTTAAGGGGTTGTCTCTGAGGCTTTGCAGAGCTCCGTCCCTCTCACCTTCTCAGAGGAAGAGAGGCAGAGCTGAGCACAGGAGGAAACCGCTAAAATGCATGCTTCCGAACCTTGTGACAGAATGCTTTTATTGAATACATACAAAAAGCACATACCATATTTATGTCAGGGATCCACCTGCTGTGTCCCCCTCGGAGGTTCTCACGCTGCCTCTATCTGCCGCTCTCAGCGTTAAACAACGGCACCTGTTCCTCATCACGATTCCCCTTTATAAGCTCCCGTTCCGCCTCGCTTGATGTCGGACCTACTAGATGGCTACGGTGATCCACCTGGTTCCAGACTGCCAGCGTTCCCCGCTGGTTCCTGTTCCTTCTCCCTGTCCCACAGATTACCCTCGCTTTCCGGATTACCCTTTCCATATGGATTATACTTTCCCGAATGGATTGTACTTCCATATCGGATTAAATGAGCATTACAGACTCAACCCGCATCACAGTTTGTAATGCTCCCTGTCCTCTGTTTATGTACTGAATATTTCAAATAAACATGATAGAGTTTCTTCCGCTCCCATCGCGTGGTCACTACCCTGACAATTTATGACCAGGTGTCTGCAAACTTTTAGCAATATAGTGTATCTTTGTCATATACATACCCACCCTTTTCTGTCTATATATTTTTGCATATATATTTTATAGTATATTGTTTAGGTTTGCAACAACTAATTGATAAAATCCGATAATAATCGATAATGAAATTCCTTGTCAACGAATGCGGTTATCGATTATTTGGGCTGCTCAAGTTACGGTTTAGCATGACTGTAAGAACACAGCCGCTGTGGCAGACAGTACAGGGTCAACCGGCAGCAGAAAAAAGTGTGCCTCCCATATATATATATGTGAAACCATGTGAAAATTATATAGTTATATAGTTTAATGTAGTGTTATTGTGTAAACTGCTTGTTTGCTAACTTCAGGACAGTCGCACTAGATTTGTTCTGGCATGGCTCATGAGTATCAGGTTGCGCAATTAGCTTACTCGCAACATAGTGATGGATTCAATTAAAAAGGTGCGAACAAACATTAATCTAAAAGCAGCAAATAACAGCAGCAATAAATGTTCACATTTACGTTACTGTTGTTGTTTTTTAGCAAATGCTCAACCAACGCATATATTTTTCTTTTCTTTTTTTTAATCAAGCCTGTCAGCTTGGTGCATTTTTCCATTCCATTCTCTTTTTATAGCATTTGTCCACTACAACTGTTAACTATCTGTTTTCAAACGTGATTTACTGCAGCTTTAATACGTTCAAATGCTTGTTTTCAATGTTTGTATATTTAATTTATGCATATGTCATTTAATTATAATAAAAAATTCAATTATATATTCTAGATGCTTATATCTTTAAATGATCTGTGTATTTTTCTTTAAACAAAAATTGTCAATACAATGTGTTGTTCTTTTATAGAGATATTTTTAAAATGGTTGTTAACTTACCATCAGCAAAATACAATGCAAATGTTAATTTACACAGATTGCTTCACCTTGCATACTCAAACAGCATGAGTGATTTTTTTTAAATCCCCCCCTCACTTTTTAACAAGCAGCTACTATAAACTTTAAAATGTATAAATTAAAGATGAACTCAATATGTGGCTTTTGCATTTTTCAAGTACACTTTTATACATAAATACCCTAAATTAATGTTCTATATAGTTATAATAAGCAATTTCATTTGATTAATCAAGAAAATGTAATCGTACGATTTCTAGTTTATCAACATAATAGTTAGCTGCAGCCCTAATATTATTATTATTTATAGTATATTTGTTATATTGTTTTATCTTTTGTTATAATTTATACTTTTATATATACTTTTATACTTTATATTTTTATTATGTTTTTTCATATTCTATTTCTATTTACATGTTGGACAGTTGTAAAAATCACTTCACTATACTCAGTATGAATGTGTATGCGACAAAATTTGACTGATTTGATTTGAAGCAGGGGCGATCCATTGCATCACAAAGTCTCATCGATGGCATAAAGTTATAAGAATGAAAAAACAATTCTTTAGACACATTATTGTTTCTCATCTATCAATTTGTCCATCCTGTACATGCACTTAACCAATCTGTTTCTACGGTTATTTAAAAAGATTTAGTTTGGGGGGGAGCATGATGAGCCACTTTGTTCACATTAAGCTATACTGTATACCAACAGCAGTATCTCACATGCACTGTATGTATGAATGTATCGCTGAAGCGTGTCACTCAAATTAGAGTGTCACTCTAAGAAAGCGTCTGATATGAGAGCAAGTGATAGATGGCATGAATCTACGGTCTGGGCTAGAAAGAATTTAGCACCATCCTCATTTTGATATTATTCTGTGTAAAAGAAAATGGTATACATAAATAAATAGTAATAAAAAAATGCCTAAATAATGTTTTAAATTTTTTAGTAATAGCAGTAAATTTAATATATTTGCCAAAATATAAACTGAATACTGAATTTTTTTCATCTTTGTTAGAGAGAGGGGCTGAGTCATGCTAGCTCATTAATACTAGCTCCCTTTGACTGCATAAAGGAATTCTCAGAAGTGTTTCCAAAATGTAGGAACCATATGCCCTCTAAAAATGGCAAGAGCCTGATAAGCATTCAGAGCACACAGTGTGCACAACCTGCTCACTGAGCATGCCACATCTGGCCCAGTGTCTCCTGATAAATGAGGAACAATTTCCTGTTTGAACCATTTACCGTTAGCACTTAGGAGGGTCATGGCAACAGATAGCTGCCACAGCTGAAGACATGATAATGCAATAATCTGACTTAATATAGGTTTTACTTTAGCTTCCAGGCTCTCTAGACAAAACAATTATGGATTTTTGTATCGTTGCCAATCCTTTCTGCACGTAGGTTTAGTAGATACTGTGCTAGATTGTGTTATCTGTATGACCCAATTGCATTATTGCATCATTTTAAAATAGCATTTCTGCTAGTCTGGCTAGTTAAACTTTCACTAGAAGGTCTAGAGGGTGTGCATTTGATAATTTATTTTTTTATAAACATGGCTAAAAACAGTCTACTTTCACAGAAATTGGCTATTTGGTTAACACTGAGAAATGTCTGTGATTGATCATCTGCAGAGTCTTTTGCAATATTATGTTACTTTCCTTCAAAATAAAACTCGAATGACTTCTAGAAAGGATATTCCTGTCTTTAATCTTGTGACTATATCTTGCTCAAGAAAGCATGATGCATTCTGGAGTGTAAATGGATTCTGAAGATTCTAAAGCTTGTGGCTGGAAAATGTGAAAACTATATTTAGAGCTAAATTATGGGCTCTAAATTATGGGACTGAAGTAAATTAAATTCAGTAGTTCTGAAATTCACTTCTAGTATTTTTTTATTATTTTTGTCCTAATGTCCAAATGGCTAAACCAGTGATATGACAGCTGTAAAGATCGGGTAAGCTGTCTGAAATCGCATACATAAACAAACAAACAAACAAACAAATAAATACAAATAATTGAAAGAATAACCACACACCATTTGCATATTCAAGACACTTTGCATAATAATAATGTATCTATGGTAATAGTGAATAATAATAATACTGAATATTAATATAATTAATTATTAATTATATATTTATATTTATATATCATATTTATAATTAATTATTCTAACAAAATGCAGCAACACTTGGAGAAATCAGGTAGTAATTTTATACATTAAAGCCAGGTAGTAAAATATGTTTTAATCATAAGCTGAATTCCTTTATTCTACATAAAATATACATTTAGATATTGATTTTTCTTTGCATTATGCAGCACATGAAAGAGGGATGGATAAATTTCAGGGCTAAAGTTAATACCATACTGCCAAAAAAAAAAAAAGACTATCTCAACTAATCTGCAAAAATGACTGATCGAGAGAAAGAGCAGGATATACCTACACTCTATAAAGTATGAGCTGGCATCAATCTTCCAAACAATCTGCCCTTTATGTGATCCATTTACCCCACGGTTCTTGTAGTCCAGAAAGTTATCTGAAAGAACCTCATCTATAGAAGAAGAGAGAGTGCAATTTTTCATAGTTGGACTCACAAAAATGCTAATCGTTTCATAATAGACTGCTGATTGTTGGAAGTCTCACCGATCAGGTACATGCCGATCCAGTCTCCAGCATCCACCTCCTCTTTGATGTCCCAGCAGATGAGGATGTCCTCTGGCTGTCCGATGCTGTAGATGGAGGTGCTAACTGTGAGGGTGGAGCGGCTGTGGGTTGATACCAGGTCTGGGTCGCTGGAGGATCGTGGCAGGGCTAAGGGGCTGCTGGGATCGATGGTGGGGCATTGCTCAGCTGTGAGGCTATAGCGTGCCCTGTTTTTACATCGCCGATGGTTCTGGGAGCTCCGTGATGGCGAGGACATAGCAGTCAGAAACCTGCTCTGGTACAGGTTCTGCAGGAGAAAAATATATAAACAGAAATGCCAAACATGTCATAATGATGTCGAGTCCATGTCTTACCAGAGCAGAACTCAACACAGACTGGTGAGAGACAGAGATAGTGTCTTTACACACAGGCCATTTAGACTCATTTCCATAGATTTAATGCAAAGCTTTATGTGGATAGTTACTATGGGTATAGCTGTGACCCTGGCATTGGTACATGTGACCTAATTGGCTCAGAAAACTGGTAACATCACTTTGTGTTATTTGAGAGCCTACGGTCATTAAAAGCAAGAAATAAATGCAAAACAGCTGGAAGTACCAACTGTCCAGCAGTGACAGTAGAAACCTTACAAGATTTTCAAAAGATATTTCTAAGAACAGGAATAAAAAAAAAAAAAATCAGAATCAGTACATAGATTCATAGAAGATGATTCATAGATTCATAGAAGATGTAATGATGCCTTTTGCATGCTTAGAAAATGTAAAATGGTTGTGAACGGAAGTCAGGAAGTCAGGAATTGTCTTAGATTTTGATAATCTGGAGACCAAACACTGGATAATCTTGTCAACATTTAGCTTTAGGATCCAGGGTTGGGCTTGGGTTAGTCATTTTCTTAGTAGAGATACTACTAAAAACAAATAAATTTTTAAGCTGATTGTCATCTTCAAATGGGGATTTAATTATGAGTAATTGGGGAGAAAAATGTTGCTGGTCAAATAAGAGATAAGCTCATATAAGTATATAAGTAAATACTTACACTCAATTATGTACAATTGTGTGCTTCTATATTTGTGCCAGTAAATTTGTTTTAGGTTTGAAGAAGAGCTAAAAAAAGGTGTAATTTTTTAGTTGCCAATATTTTTAACTGTATAGTATCTTTGGTTATTGTATAGTCTGAAATTTTTTTTTTTGCTTTATATTAGTTTCTTGTTTATAGAACTGTTGTATAAAAGTGTTTTTTTTCCCACGACTACCTCAATTCAGTGCTACTTCCAAACACCTGCACATATATATTAACATAAAAGATAATCCTATACTCTTAAAAATATTTTTTACTTTGAACATTCATAAAAAATAAGTTCACTGCATGGTGGGCCGTGTATTTTTGGGTGTATGACTAATGTCATATGAAAAGTTCTTTCACACACACTCAAACCTTGAACCATGTAACTATTTAAGATATAAGTAACTCTAATTAGTAAATGCAAATCTTTTCTTAAAAACAACAATGATTTTACAACCTGTGATTTACTAGCATTACCTTCTGAACATGATGTTAATTTTGTCTTGACATTCACAAACTTTGGTAATAATTTGAGAGCTTGACCTTTAGCAGACTTTTCTTGAAAATTAGAACCAATCTCAAAAGAACACTTGGTTCCATGCAAATGGAGCGTTGTGCAAGAAGACAAGTGAAAAAAGAGAAATTTGTTCAGAAATGTCATCTGGAAAAAAAACACACAGGATGAAATGATTAGAGATAATGACAGCCAGAGACACAACACATCAATAGCGCTTAGAATAAAAAGCACAAATCGTACCCTCTCTCTCTCTCTCTCTTTTTCTCTTACACACATTCAATGTAGAGATGACCCGCACACTAAACCTCGATGCACACGTGATGTGATGTGAGGTAAAAGCTGGGTGAGGATGATGAAGATATCTTGTAAAGAGCACTGACCTTAACACCACACAGGTGCAGCAGCATAATGACTCGCCAACTCAAAGCACATCAAATCCTGAAGAGAGGGTCAAGAGGTTACTTACGTACAGCTTCCCACCACTCTGTACACACATGTCTGATGTGTTTTTCCACATTTAAACAGCTCTTAGAGCTCAGTTTCTAGGTGAATAGTTTATTAAATTAGTAGGAGAGGGTGTTGTAGATCATTTATCTATAAAAAAAAAGGTTTTTTGGGTAAATAGTATAATAAATCTCATAATTATTATAATATCTATCCCAATTCCTTTCTTTTGTCACAGAAAAAAGTGAATTTTAGTGACTTGTGCTTAATCCTGATTGGTGGATTATTTATTTATGTAGGTTAATACATAATTCTGATCCACTGCTGCAAACTAACAAAGAAATGCTTATGAAACACATAATGTGCAATCATACTAACCCCCTTAGTCAGTTCCTAATGCATCCAAAATAAAAAGCCTTGCTTTAACATGCTTCAATAAAATAAAAAATAAAAATTTCAAAACTAATAAAAGAGAAAAAGAAAAATGTACGTAAACATTAGTTCTGCGAAGGAAAATTACACAGCTGCGATCATACACTATGCCATAAGTTTGGCATGTGCTTCCTCAATATCCTTTTCCACATTTGATCCATGTGTTGTTATAATACTCTTCACTTTTCTGGAACAATGTTACTAGATTTAGAATGTGCTTGTAAAGGTTTGTGCTCATTCAGCTACAATGGTGTACGTATATTTAGGTACTGATGTAGGTGAGGTAAAGAGGCCTGGGGTGCCATTGTTGCCATTGGTGTCATTGTTCCAATTCATCCCAAAAGTGTTCACCAGGGTTGAGGTCAGAACTCTATTGCAGGCCATTAAAGCTCTTCCACTTCAGCTCATGTAAACCATATATTCATATATTTGGCTTTGTGCACAAGGGCATGGCAATGCTGGAACAGTTTTGGGTCTCCTAGTACAGGTGGGAGAAAATTGGAATCCTATACAATCGTGTGACTCCAAACTTAGTGGTAACTTTTTGGGGGCGAAACCAGATATGGCTGGAAAAGTCAGGTGTACAAAAGTGTTTGTCCATGTAGCGTTTATTCAATTGGGTCAAAATATGCAGGAGATGCTAGTACTCAATTAGAAGATTTAAATAAGTTTAAAGAGTAAATAAGTTAAATAAATGTTGCTGTTGAAGGGAAATAAAATGTTCAAATTGCTGATATGACATTCTTATCTACAAGGTTAGTTATCAAATTATCTATATTAAATTAATAGTTTTTTTTTTAGATTTTGCCAATATTCATGAAATTGTCACTGATGCATATTAATAATGTGCATGTTTGTGTGGAGGTCCTATTCCTAGTTAATTTTGCTACAGTAGTAAAAATTATAATCTAGGATTATATTTGTTGCCTCTTTTTTAGTGGTAAAAGGCACTGGATAAAAAAAATATTGCGCTTTTTTTATTGGGTTTATAAAGAATGGACAGTTTAACTTCTCGAGAAAATCATGAAACGCACAAAGAACTTTTACAAAAACATAAAAACAGTCATTGATTATCCACGTAACAAGTCTAATGAGAACGTCTCTAGGTTACGTATGTAAACCAGGTTCCATGAGGGAACGAGACGTTGCATCAACAACGCTTTGGGAACTCTTCTGCATTGTCCCCGCTCTGAATCACGTGTGTAAGCCGTTCAATCGAAAGCACGAGGTCATCTTAGGTTCTCCAAGGAGAAGGAAGCGCTGCACGGATGCCAGCAGTGTGGAATAGAGACGCAGCGTCTTGTTCCCTCAGGAAACGTCTTGGGTGGTTCCATGAAATTCCGGAGTAAGAACGGGCGCTTTGAGGATGGATTGGACTGTAGTTAATATCAACAGTCTCCTACACTGACTCAGGAATACAGTTCGCTTCTGATCATCATCACTGTACCCCACAACATTGTATATCTGCTACAAATGGACACTCGGTGCAAACCCAGATGAGGATGGGTTCCCTCTTTTCTTCCTTATGCCATCTCGGGGAGTTTTTCCTTGCCACAGTTGCCACCGGCTTGCTCATCAGGGATAAACTTACTCATAAAGAACATATTCACTTTTAATCACCACATTATGTGTGTAAAGCTGCTTTGAGACAATGTTCATTGTTAAAAGCGCTATACAAATAAAAATGTATTGAATTGAATTGAATTGAAACCAGGGTTACATACATAACCTGGAGATTGTCTCCTTTCAGGAACTCGCTTTAGGAACGAGAGTCCAATACCACCAGACTGACCAGTCCCAGCCTTGTGTGTGGGCACAGCTAGGCCAAAGAACAGAGGGGCCAGGAGTGGCACTGAGGTCAAGGTTCTAAAACCTGATGAAGGTAAGCGGGGTGGACCATCCCGCAGCGTTGCAGATGTTGTGGATGGAAACTCCAGAGGACCAAGCCTTAGAGGCTGCCACACTCCGGGTTTAGTGGAACCTGAAGGGAGTGGGGTGACCAGAGAACTCGTAGGAGGATGCAATTGCATCGACAATCCACCTGTCAAGCGTCTGCATTTTTGCAGGGAGGTTTTTCTTCGGAGGGCCATAGCAGATGGATAGTTGTTCTGGCTTCCTTCACGGACTCGTCCTGTGGACATAAATGTCCAGTGCTCATACCGGACATAGCCGGTTCAGCTTTTCCTGGTTTGGGGCCTAAAAAGGAGGAGGATAGAATGCCTGGACCCTAACAGGTCGTGGGACGACCAAGGGCACCTTATTGATGTAACCTGTTCTATGGTACAGGAAGGCGCTGGCCATCCCTGGAGTAAACTCCAGAAAAGAGGGGGCCACAGAGAGGGCCTGAGAGCCCTACTCTCTTAAGAGAGAAAATGGCAAGGAGGAACACTTTTAACATCTTAACTGTAAGAACCGTCCAAGATGCCTTGGCCAAGGGCTTGAAGGGGGGCTCAAATAAAGCCTCCAACACAACGACCATGTCCCACTTGTTTTTTTTGTTTTTTTGACAGACAGACATTAAGTTTACACAGAGTGCTTCATGAACAAACAGAAGCTGAAGCCGGCTTCTCTCCATGCCGTTTTTATACTTCCTGGTCGTGACATCACCCCACCGGTGACAGCCTGCCTTCAATTTTGACTGACTAGACTTATTATTCAGAGCATGGACAACGCAGTCGCGTTCCCAAAGCGTTCCGACGCAGCTCCAGTTCCTGAAAGGGAACTCTGAGAATTTGGACTATAGTAAATGTCAACAGTCGGCTACACTGACTCATGACTACAGTTTGCATCTGATTGTGGCAGTGGGGGCGTGGCCGAACGCCGGTTGGTGAAAGGAGGGCGAGGCCGAGAGCAGGGAAGTGTTCTCTCTCTTGCAGTGATCAGGGGGGAGCATAAAAGAGGAGCAGAAGTGTGCTTGCGGATGGTGTGTGTGTGCCTTATGGCTTCGGCACTGAGCACTACAATAAAGAAATAAAAGCATTTCGTTCAAACCCGATCCTGTCCTAAGTAGTGTTCCTTTCCCGAACCATCAGCTCTCCCACACTGATCATCATCACTGCACACCTCAACATTGTTTATCTGTAATAAATGGACATTCGGTGCCACCCAGATGAAGATGGGTTCCCTCAAGGTTTCTTCCTGATGCTATTTTGGGGGGTTTTCCTTGCCACATTTGCCATCGGCTTGCACATCAGTTACAAACTTACACTTATAAAAAATATCTTTATCACCACATCATCAGTGTAAAGTTGATTTTAGACAATATTTACAATATACAATGCTATACAAATAAAAATTCATTGAATTGAATTAAAGAAATAACCAAACATTGTAGTGCTTTAATAAAATGCATATATTATCATGGACATGTAGAGATAACCATTTTTAAATAATAAATAATATGTATACATTTAATATGTTGAAGATAAGTTGGGAGTGACGAGGATGAACAGAATTAGAAACGAGTTTATTAAAGGGACAGCGCATGTGGGACGTCTTGGAGACAAGTTGAGGGAGGTGAGATTGAGATGGTTTGGACATGGGGTATATCGGTGGGAGAAAAGAGAAAGGCCAAGGAGGAGGTTTATGGATGTGGTGAGGGAAGACATGCAGGTAGTTGGTTTAAAAGAGGCAGATGTAGAGGACAGAGGGGTATGGAGACGGATGATCCGCTGTGGCGACCCCTAATGGGAGAAGCCAAAAGAAGAAGAAGAAGAAGAAGAAGGTACATTTAATAAGTACTTTATTATTTATAAATAGTTCAAAAACACTAAGCTAACTGAATTATAGCATGATTTATTTCTGTAATATTTATTTTTTAAATGTTACACAAATATAAAATTTAATAAAATAGGCTATTTTTTTCTTTTCTTTTTCTCTCTACATGTAAATGATGATACACTACATGCATGTTTGTTTATTTCTTTATCTCTTGAAAAGAAACTGATTAGATTTATGACCATTTTGCTACACCATCCAACAATTTTATTAAAGCATGTCATTTACTGTGTGAGGAAATCTGCTGTAGTTTGCAAAGTTTCTGAAATATTTGCCCAAGCTTTTTTTTTTTTGTATATAGTTGATTCAAAAGTGATACTTAATGTAAGCCTGTTGTTCTTTTTGACTCTGCTGTATAATTAATCTTCCCGTGGGCTCACCACCTGCAGGAGGGACCGTAAGGGACGGTGCTGTGAGGATTGGGCAGCAGTCGAAGGCGGGGGCCTGCTTAGACTGCTGCCCCCGCGACCCGAATTACGGATAAGCGGGAGAAAATGAATGAATGAATGAATGTATAATTAATTGCTGTATCGTTATTTCATCTAGCAGTGGTTTGGATGCTAAGCATTTTATATGTTTTTATATATTAAGCCTTATAGACTGTGTTAAGAATGCTTTAGGATGCTAGATTTTGTATGATCTGGATGAATTGGGAAAAACAGCTATTTTTGTTCTCTATTATTTAGAGCTCTGTAAGAATGTGTGATATCAATTGAATAATCTGCTTAGGTTTTTACTAAAATTATTACCAAACCAAATAATGCAATTTAGTGTAATTAACAATATGTTTACAGGCATGGCAAAACCAAATGAGTGTATCCTGCAATCCGATACAAGATGTCAAAGTGACTGAGATTTTCATTTCAATTGTAATATGTCCTTTGGAATTTTTTTTTTAACTTGACTTGTGGCAGAGATACATGAAAAAAGTAGAAACTTTCTGCTTTTTTTCAGTATAGTATGTAACTTTCAGAAATGTCTTCCGTAGAAAGTGTCAAAATTTCACCCGTTGTGCAAGACCCACTCTATATCCAGTACAGCAACCATATATTCTATTGAAATAATATGAATGCCCATTAAAATATGAATATGAATGCCGTTTTAAAATACACAAACAAAACATGACAGAAACGTCATGTACAACAGACCAAGAACAAGCTTCCTCAATCTGTATAAAGCAATAACAAACTCATTTACTATAAATAACAAGCCTTTGGGCCTTTTAGAGTGTGCTTTGTAATACACAAATCTAACATTCCCCGAACGCAGCACATTACACCCTTTTCCCTGTTGTCTTTGTTTTTCATTCCTCAATGCAGTTTCACAAATTGCAGGCGAGCAAAATGACATTATAAAGTGACCTACAGTATGTAGTGTTTCTCTGTGGGGATAAACATGCACGAAGCATATTGTAAAAATAGTGCCAGTGCCATACGGCTGAAATTCCATCAGCAATGAGACGACGCTCCATGCATCAGTGCGTCACACTTGGGGATGGATGGATGCTTTTTAACCTACTAACACTTTGAAAGCAATGATGCTGACTGCCTTCAGGAATCTCAATATTCTCTTACCACCCACATATACACACACACATACACAGACTTGCTCTTGCACACAGAAATAGTTCTGAGGTAAACATAAGGAGAGATGAACCACCTTGCCATCATCTTAATTACACTACACATGATAGGAATGTGCAGTCACATCTATTCCATCATCCCCCATTGGAAATCCTTATTCTGGAAATTCTGGCACGAGGCACCGAGGACATCATTAGCCGACGAAGACAAGCAGCCATATTCCTGCTCCCTCTGGATTATTGAGACTTCTCAGCAAGCAATCTCTGAGGGACAGGAAAACCCGTTTTAATATGTCTGCTTTGCCATAATTATCACTTCACTGATTATTCAATGTCTCCTGTTACAATAATGAATCACATCGAAGGTTCAGGGTATTTTAAGGCTTTGTATTCACAAGAGCACATCACGTCTAATGGATAATTAGTACCACTCTGTGCTGTGGATTCTCCTGTAACCTTAATCTGCTGCCTCTTTCTTCCCAAGTGCTTGCTCTGTTCTTTATTCTTAGCTTCCTGCATGAAAGGAATTCCTTGCAAAAATATCTAGCAGGTTTTAATTGGAAGGTAAATGCTCATTAGATTGTATACGATGCTGTAGACCTTTAATGGTTTGTGAAATCTCATCGTCTGGGGGTAAATAGTCCTGTTTGTACGCCTCATTTGAGGAAGATGTCTTTGTTTAGAGGGTAGAGCTTCTGTTCATTTATGCATAGCCGATTCAAACCAAAAATAGAGAAAATGCTATTATTCAAAAAACAGACCATGGTACATGAAAGTTTTTTGCTTCCTAAATAGTTTCTGCATAGAAGTTTTGCTGACTAGGAAACAGTTTAGAAATTAAAGGATTTTCACAGCGCAAAAACTAATAAGGTTCTAAATGTGTGTGTTTTTTTATGTTTGACTTTAGCAATAAATGTCACCAGGAAGAAGAAGAAACAAACAACACTTGAACTGAACCTTTTTTGGTAGATGAGTGATCATAATATGATATGACTGCAACACATAGAGATCATATTCCTCGAACTATAACTGTCATTAAAGATATAGCATTATAGCTATAGCATTTTACAGCATTGCAGTTTATGCTTCTATTTTTTCCAAATGTACTCAGGACGCTTGTGACAAAAGCTTTTCCAAAACATATACAAAGCCCCTCTGTGCAGGCCAGAGTATAAATGAGATGGCATCTACAGAATTGTCTAAGTCAGATAACGTCTAAAGTGGAAAAAAGGTTTCTTTAAGGTGAATTTTAGTCACGTTTATCTCTCGTATTCCCCCTTCCTGTCTCAGTTCTCGTAGCAATGAAAGCCATATGCTATTTTTTTCCCTATGTGCTTGTCACTGGTTTTATTTCTCAGTTATATACACGTATACTAGCATTGAAAAGAGGGGAAACCGTTTTTTTCTCTTTAGACGTTATCTGACTTAGACAATTCTGTAGGTGCCCCCTGGTTTCATGTTTCCTGGTTTTGACCCTTCCCAGTTTTCCCCATCGTAAGATAATGGCTTTTCCCCATTAAATGCCAGATAACTGTATTTTTACCCCCACTATGAACATTGTTAGATTTGGACATTTTGAATTTTTATACTTTCACTCAAATATATTACTTGTGCTAATCTCAACATATGTGATGACAAATATTGTGACAACCCCCTTCTATGCTGACATATATCATGCAAGAACTAACCACATATCTTCTATGGAAGTAGGCTGCCTCAGATCCCTCTGCCTCTCATGTAATCATGGACAGACTCGATGATGTTGAGATCAAGGCTCTGTGGGGCCCAAACCATCACTTCCTTGTTCTTCTCTATACTGTAGATAGTTCTTAATGACATATACATAGACACATATATATTTGGGGTCATAATAAGAATGAATTTGGGGCCAATCAGATGCCTCTCTCATGGTGTTGCATGATAACTTATGTGCCTGTATTTCTCAGCATTGAGGTAACAGTTAATATGTGGAAATGCAGCCTCAAACTTGCAGGAAACCTCCACCATGCTTCACTCTTTCCTCAAGACGCCCATTATTGTGCCACTCTCCAGCCCTTCTGCAAACAATGTGTCTCCTGCTACAGTGAAATATTAAAAATTTGGACTCATTAGTCTAGAGCAGCGGTGTCAAACTCAAGTTCACAGTAAGCCAAAATTTAAAACTGTGACAAAGTTGCAGGCCAAACTCAATATTTATTGAAAAATTGACTGCAAAACTTTAGTTTTGCATAAACATTGAATCTGGAACCACCAAAGCTTAATATGATAAACACAAAATTTAATTTGAAATAAAACACACATCAGTGGTATTCGTTTCTTATTATGTCTCTCTCTATCTGTAGCCTTTCGAGTACCTTTTTACTGAAAATCTTTTTTTCACAGGCCAACAACAAAACATAACTAAAAATAATAATAATTTCCTTTAATTAAAAAAAGGCAATCTTTCAACTATTAACCTTGGAGTAGAAAAAGTGCATAAAGACAACATTCATACAAGCTCAGTTTGCTACACTTTGATTTACTCTGATGCACATTGGTTCAAGCCAGATACCTGGCATCTCTTCTCAGATGCAAGTGCATCATGTCTGGGATTAGGCTCTGGGCTAAGAAAATCCTCAGGATTGAGTGAAGATGTTCATCAGTGAGAACAGTTGCTCACATAGATATGTGCTGCCGAACATAGAGAGCATTTGAGCAGCTTGGGCATGGAGTTGGGGCAGTGTGTCGGGAAGGAAACATGGAAATTGTGCAGCACACACAGAGTCCTACTTTTACTTGAGCGTGTCTCTACACTGGAGTTCAATCAGCTCCATTTGGAGGTTGGCTGGTGCGCTTCCCACGTCAACCACAAACGAATTACTGAGCAGTTCAAATCTGCATTTCTGGGCTTCAAAGTCGGCAAATCGCCGGGTAAACTCGGCGCTGAGTATGCATTCTGGGATTTGTAGAATTAGCGGTGTATGCACTATACACTGGCGGGCCAGCTCTAATACACATTTGATATGATCTCACAGAACAAATATAATTACACCATGGGCCAGATTTGGCCCGCGTGCCTGAGTTTGACACCCCTGGTCTAGAGCACCTGCTGGCATTTTTCTGCACCCTAGTTATAAGGTTAATACATTGTTGAGACACAAAGGCCTGTTTGCACATCAGAGGTGTGGCTTTCTACTGTAATTCTTTTATAAAGAGCACTTATGGCCAGACATTGAAGTGTGGTTATAGAGGTTTGTGCCCATTCATTTATAAGGATGTTAGTAAAGTCACCTACTGAAGTGGGGTGAGTAATCCTGGGGTACAGTCAGTTTTAAAATTAATACCAAAGGCGTTCAGTAAAGTTGAGATTAGAGGTCTGTGTGTATGTGTGTGTGAATCATGATAATCAATAATAAATCAGCAAAACAAAACTGCTGGTCATCCCAGGTGATTCATCTCCAGGTCAAGATCTCCAAATAACACTTCATGACTCTCTGCTTTCCCCTTCAGCCACTGCTTGTAACCTTGGGGTAACTATGGACAATGAACTGTCCTTCTTTTTACATGTCGCTAAAGTGGCTCGCTCCTGTCGATTTCTTCTCTACAACATCCAAAGGATTCGACCATTTCTGTCCACACAGGCTGCCCAGGTGCTTGTTCAGTCTCTTGTCATTTCAAAACTTGACTACTGCAACTCTCTCCTGGCAGGTCTTCCCCTGAACGCTATTCGTTCACTGCAAATGCATAACCACATCACTCGTTCTTTAAAAATGCATAGGGAGTGTAACTAACAGAAATAGTCACTTTTAGTTCTGTAAGAAAAAACAATCATCCTCTCCACTATATAGCTCAACACTTTCGATCCCTCCACTTGAGAATGTGCCAAAACACAATGATCAAACTGGGAGAGTAGTAGTTCGGTGGTCAAGGCTCTGGGTTACTGACTGGAAAGGTGGGGGGTTTAAGCCACAGTATCACTAAGCTACCATTCTTAGGGGCCTTAAGCAAGGACCTTAACCCACTGTGCTCCAGGGGTGCTGTAACATGGCTGACCCTGTACTTTGACCCCAGCATCCTAACATCGCTGGAATATAGAAAGAAAAAGATTCACTCTGCTGTAATGTACATGTGACAAGTATAAAGCATCTTTCCTTCTTAATATTTAGAGCAGTTTTGCTATTTCTGATCGGATTTAAGAGTTTACTGTTGGGTACAATCACAAAATGCCACTACTATGTCACCCAGAAAAAGATGAGTTTCTTTGTCAAGATTTTTCTCAAGGCATCGTCTTTAGTGTAATCATTTAAAGGAACTTGGTCACATCTGGCTTGCTCATTAGATTTCAAGATCTTTATTTTGATTTATGTAAAGCTGCTTTTTGATCAGTAGATTAGTTTAAAATATGATATAATAAACTTAGACAGGCTCATCAAAAGGATAGATATAAGGATTTTATTTAATTATTTTTTGTTGCATGAGATATTTTGTGATGATTATACAAAGAAAATGATTAGAAAAGGATACAGCAGCTTGGAATTCTAAAGATATCCCAATCCATGTTTTTGCTTTACTTCAAACCTGTGTCATAACAGTCATAACGAGACAAGGATGCCATGACAGAATTAACATAGTTCTCTACATAATGTTAACATGATGTCATTTGTCATAAAATTTGTTATAATGTTTGTTGTCATCCTGGCATCGAATTTGTGTGGTGGCAGATTACAATATTATGACAGCTGATGTCACAATTGTAACTTCATGTCATTGTTCAAAATGCTTGATGGCACATGGGTTACACACATCCCTCTAACTTCATATGAAGGGGGCAGTTTTCCGAAATGTTTGGAACAACCTACCTGCTGAGTTCCTTCAAAAACTGTACCTAGAAGTACAAATTTACCTAAAACAATGAATGCTGATTTGCAGGCAAAGGGTGCCCACACCAATATTGATTTGAATTGGATTTCTCTTCTGTTCATTTACTTTCCATTTTGTTAACTGATAAAAATATACTGGTAACTCATATTTTTTAATGCATTCATATTTCAGATTTCTTCACAAGTGGTTTTAAAACTTTTTTGAGCCTTAAAGTAAAATTGAGTAAGAAGAAAGCTGACACTGGCTTACAGACACTCCCCGTTGAAAAACAATACTTTATTGCATACATTTCCTTTCAGCATGCACACTACTAGCTCCTCAGACCTCACATCCTTGCCATCTAATGTTTATAAATAAAAGAACATGAATGTTCATACACTTTAAGCTTGTTCCTACTTCTTCTTGCCTAATAAATTGCATTTTGCTTTTACTGTACAGTACATAAGTGAGGCAACAAAGCAGTAACACATTCTCTGGTTGAATCAAAATATTCACTTGGAGAAATTATGCAACCCCCAGAACATTACATTACAATTTCACAGGAAGGGAGTGTACTGAAGCATCACAGTGTTTGTGTTTGAATGTGTCTGGATTGCACTGTTACATATATAGGTCAAATCTTCTCAGAAAGATGAGTTCTTATAAGGTTATCAGCCAGTACCTTTGCCACACACTTACTGTATCTCTGTATAGAGCTTTCCAAAAATGATCAATTAGTTTAGTGCACACAATACTGAAGTTGAAGTGTCCTTAACAGCACATTTTCCTGGGTTAGGAGGGAAAAAATGAAAGGGAAAAAAGGTGTGCGTTGAAAAGCTGCTAAATTATGCTTGTTGTATGTTATGTGTCCAACTTTTTTTTTCCCAAATCAATCCTATAAGCATTTCCTTCTTTGGATAACTTTATGTGGTAAAATAAAATATTTACATTAACTTCCATAATGCTTGAAGCAGATTTGTTAAATAATCATCAGTCTCCGGAAATGCTAGGCAACTTTCTTGCTTTTGAGTTGTTTAGAATTTCTTATGAATATTCTTGTATCCCTGAAGGAAGCTTTGAGCAGGGTAGTTTTCTTAAATATAACTCTGTCAACACAGAAATAGCCAAAGAAAACACAAAAACATTGTTTTCCTAAGTGTAAATTCTACTGACGTTCTACCTGTGGTCTGGATTCTGACAGGGCTTCACAATGCGCAGTGCTCAGAATAGATGATCTTGAAATGCATGAAAGACTGGCCCAAGATCCCTGTACAAGTCTCTAATGCCTTAATTGCCATGACCGGAAGAGCCTAAGTGCTGTTATTTTCTGTTCTCTCTTAGGCGTCCCTTAATACTGTGAAGCTATTGTGTTAGGGTTATGTAACTATTACACAGAGGGTTAACCATTTAAAAATAAAAAATAAAATAAGGGTTTAGAAGAAGTATACAGTGCTTAAAACATTCAACATATGTAAATGCTCACATCACAAAGTATTTTTTTATTGTATAGTGTTTTGGTTATTAAGATCCAAGGGGTCGAATAATATTGCAAATGACTGTAAAGTGTACAATAAATATATAGTCTATGTATAGTAATTAGGAATGCACCAAATATTCAGCCACCGATTATAATACTAACCCAAAAGTGCATTTTCGGTTTTCGTTTGTTTGTTGTGATGACGCAAACAGAAACTGCTGCCTGCACGTGCATGTCTGAAGAACCATGTCTGTGGTGTGGACGTATTTCAGTATATCTGAGAAAGACCCACGATTAGCGATTTGCAAAACATGTAATGCCGAAGTTTCAAGAGGGTCTGCAAATACTTTCTCCACGGTTTTCAGTTTTGGCCAAGAATTTCCATTTCGGTGCATCCCTAATAGTAACCTTATGCTAAGACTTCGTAATAAATTTTTAAGAATGGCTTAAAAATTTGAGAATCAGTACATGTTTTTTCTTAAATAACCAGTGGGTAATGGTTCACGATTAACTATTAACCTCCTCTTAAACATTGTGTAAAATCAAATAACATTTTAACAAAGGTTCTATAACTTACAGTACAGAACAATGCCTCAATGCTTTTTTTTTTTTAAACTGGTTTGTTAATTAGCTTGAGAAGGGAATCTGGAAGGGCTGGAAAGTCACCCAATTGTAAAATAAACCTGGTGCTTTTCCTTAACACTGTGAAGCTGAGATCTAAACCAAAACTAATACCTACAAAAGCAAATGTTTACCTTATTTACCACAACATAGCGATGAGTAACACATGATCTAGTAGAAAATGTTGACACTGGAAGATCTGCATGACATCAGAGAGATGCACTATATGGCCACAGGTTCTTCTCACTTGATCATCACACCCATATGCGCTTGTTGAACATCCAGTTTCAAATTTTATCCCACTTTTCTGTTATAATAATCTCTGCTCTTCAGGAAATGCTTAAGAAGGCCATGGGGATTTGCGTTTGTTCAGCCACAAGAGAATTAGTGAGATCAGGTACTGATGTAGGGTGAGGAGACCTGGGGTGTAGTCAGCATTTCAATTTATCCTCAAGGTATTCAGTAGGGTTGGGGTCAGAGCTCTGTAGCAGGCCAAATCAAGATCCTCCACTCCAACTTATGTACACCATATCTACATGGATATTGCTTTGTGCATAGGGACATGAAAGAATGGAAAAGGTTTGGCCTCCCAATTCTAATGAAAGGATATTGTAATACCTCATGATACAAATATACACTAGAACTACAGGTGAGTGTGATGGTTGTGTCCAAAACTTTTGGACATACACTAATCAGCCATAACATTATGACCACTTGTCTAATATTGTGTGGGACCTCCTTTTGCTGCCAAAACAGTTTTGACTCCTCGATAATTAACAGCAATTAACTTCTTCAGCAAATTTAGCTACAGTCACTCATCTGTTGGATCGGACCACATGGGTCAGTCTTCGCTCCCCACATGCATCCATGAGCCTCAGCCGCTTATGACCCTATCGCCGCTTCACCACTGTTCCTTTCTTGGATCACTTTTGATAGATACTGACCACTGCAAACCAGGAACATCCCACAAGAGCTGCAGTTTTGGAGATACTCTGACCCAGTTGTCTAGACAATAGAATTTGACCCTTGTCAGACTTGCTTAAATCCTTACGCTTGCCTATTTTTTCTGCTTCTAACAAATCAACTTTAAGGACAAAATGTTCACTTGCTGCCTAATATATTCCACCCATCAACAGGTACCATAATGAAGAAACAATCAGTGTTATTCATTTACCTGTCCTAATGTCATAATGTTATGCCTGTTTGGTGTATAGTACAAGCTACAGCTTGGCTGATATTAAAAATTCTGTATATCATGTGCATTCTGAGACAATATCACAAGTCCAATTAGTTGACAATGCAACAAAAATGTATATTAAATCTATGGGAAGTCACAAAATTTAGCAGTTTTTTGTGAATAAAATGATTTATATCACAGTGCTGACGAAATATTTTAATTGGTCAAAAGGCATCAAGCAATATAACATTTGCCATCCTGCTTTTTTTGCAACAGTTCTATAAGCAAAATATTTTTTTAATTTTAGACATAGTAGTGCTATATGCTTTGACATGCTCTGCAAGTGAAAACAGATTCCAAATTAGCCATACTCAGACTTTATAGTATGTTGTCTATCTGGCTCATATCGATTTTTTCCATTCTCCCAAAGGGTGAAATTTCTTTCTGGTGTTCTTTTTCATCTTCATCTGAAGAGCTCTCATATTTTAAGCCAAACTTTATACTCAACAAAAAATTTTGTTTGCCATGTTTGCGGATGATGACACTAACACCATTGTTGTAGCTGTTTTAAACTAGGAAGTGGCATTTTATACAGCAAATACAGACACAATGAAATCCCCTTGTGTGTTATAATAAATATAAACACTCTTGTAGCATCACTGCACCAATGAAGTTTGTAAACAAAACTTATTTGTGTATAATTTTCTAAAACTGCAGTTCTGACAGTTGTGCCAGCTGAAAATGAGAGAGATGTATTAAATGTTTCTACAGTAATGGCTCGTTCATTTGGATTTCTATACTGGATGCTTCATGCAATCTAAATATAAAAGAACACATTTAAAGGTGTTTCTGTCTCAGTAAGCCGCTTATATACTATACATGTACATATCTCCAGTATCAGCACTTTCACACCCAGCTAGTGAGTTTTTTGACACAGAATAGTTTTCAAAAGCGATAAATTTGTGATTTGTCTCATTTTATCCTCTTATTATACTACAATAGAGAACAAAAGACAGGCTGGTGACAGTGAATGTGTATAGCTGTTATAAAATAAGCAAGGAATGTTTTTTTTATGTAACTATTGTAAATAGATGACCACATTGTAATAGAAATTAATAAAATAATTTCATCTTTGCCAAATGGACGTAATATTACATGAGTTAAAAAAGGGATAACTAGGACATATGTTGAAATCATAATAAAAACAATAACTTTAGCTACACCACACCAACTAATGTTTATTTTCCTGTAACAGCACACATTGTATTGCAATAATCCTGTATAAAATAATACAAATTACAAAATATTCAATCCCAATTTAATCAAACTTTACCTGGCTTCCTTGTTACCTGGCTCAGGTGTTTTATGCAGTAGCTAATAGCCTATAATATCTCAAGAATAATTAGGTTATGAGCCCTTTGGCCATCCAGCCTGTGGTTTCTCACATGTATAAGGACCTGGCGGTATAGGGAAAGCCTTGCATTTGCTGATATTTAACGGTGCCACGGAGTGATTTAAAAATAAATGCTGGTGGGCGACTTACCTGAGAGAATAAAACCTGCCTGTGGATCATGCTCTCATCACTGAGCATGCTGTGAACCACGCGCCGTGCTCCCCATGCTCATGCTTTTAGCCGTAGGTTCCCACACGGAAGTGAACACGGTGCAGCGCTGTGATGAAGACGCTCGTGTTGCCGCTTTCTCCCCATCTGCTCACGTTCAGTGGGTACCATGGACAGCAGCCAACCAGCTGCCGCGCTTTGACTCCGCCCACGACGCAACGTGAACGCCATGGTCGGGAAAGGATGCCGTGATTTCCGCGCTGCACAAGTCATCTTAGCATATATATATATATATATATATATATATATATATATATATATATATATATATATATATATATATATATATATATATATATATATATAAAACAAAACGTAAGTACAACCTTATAGTATAGAAATTATTTTCTTATATTTTAGTAAAAGTTTAACTTGTACAATATAGTACATATTTACTGTCCTCTAAAAATAACTCGAACCAAATGTGAGTGGCACCCGAATTGAACGTGTCAAAACTGTGTCCAAAGTGTTAATATTTTGTGTGAGCACCACTGTTATCTTGCATGCACTGCTTTAATCCTCCTGTATATGGAATTCTCCATAGCTGCACAGCTTGTTGCTGAGATCCTCTTTCAATTAATCTATAATGACATCACCTAGCTGCTGGATGTTAGACACGTGTCATTTCTCCATCTTCTGCTTATGAATGCCCCAAAGGTGCTCAATAGTGTTCAGGTCTGGAGACATACTTGGCCACTCGATCACCTTCAGTAAGGCAGTTGTCATCTTGGCGGTGTGTTTGGGGTTGTCATTATGTTGGAAAACTGCCATTTGGCCCAGTTTCTGAAGGGAGGGCATTATGTCCTGCATCAGAATGTCACAGTGCATGTTGGAATCCATGTTACCTTCAATGCATTGCAGCTACCCAGTGCCAGCAGCACTAATGCAGCCCCAGACCATGATGCTACCACCACCAGGCTTGATTGTAGGCAAGACACAATTTTCTTGGTACTCCTCACCAGGTCATTGCCACACTAGTGGACACCATCTTTATCTTAGTCTCATCAGACCACAAGACGTGGTCCACTAATTCATGCCTAATTCATCCTTGGACAGGTTGTCTTCAGCAAACTGTTTTTTGGGCTTTCTTTTGAGCTAGCTTCAGAAGAGGCTTCCTTCTGGGACAATGACCATACATACTGACTTGTTGCAGTGTGTTGCGTATGGTCTAAGGACTTTCCACTTCTGCACCCTCTAAAGCAATGCTGCCAGCACTCATGCGTCTGTTTTTTTTAAGCAGCTTTTGACCCTGATACACAGCACAAGGACTTAACTTCTTTGATCGACCTTTGCAAGGCCTGTTCTAAATGGAACTCGTATTGGAAAACCTCTGAATGACCCTGGCCACTGCCCTGTAAATCAGTTTCAGGGTGTTACTGATCTTCTCATAGCCTCGGCCATCTTTGTGGAGAGCAACAATTCCTCTCAAAACCTCGAGAAAGTCTTTACCATGAGGTGCCATGTTAAACATCCAGAGGTCAGTATGATAAATTGTACTCAAAGCACCAAATTGTAACTGCTAATACAAGATACACACATTTGTATGGTCCTGTCAAGCCGACAAAAACATAAACACGATGAATAGGACACGTGGCTTTGCAAAGTTACATGACATACAGCTGTTATCACTTAGGGTGTACTTACTTTTGTTTTTAGCTATTTTGACTATAATGACTGTATTTTCAGTTATTTTCAGAGGACAGTAAATCTGTACTGTTATACATGCGGCACATTAACGATTCTAAAATATATCCAAGTTTCATGTCTATTGTATAAATGTCTACTGTATATATATATATATATATATATATATATATATATATATATATATATATACAGTGAGGAAATTAAGTATTTGAACACCCTGCTATTTTGCAAGTTTTCCCACTTAGAAATCATGGAGGGGTCTGAAATTGTTATCGTAGGTGCATGTCCACTGTGAGAGACATAATCTAATAAAAAAAATCCAGAAATCACAATGTATGATTTTTAAACTATTTATTTGTATGATACAGCTGCAAATAAGTATGTGAACACCTGAGAAAGTCAATGTTAATATTTGGTACAGTAGCCTTTGTTTGCAGTTACAGAGGTCAAACGTTTCCTGTAGTTTTTCACCAGGTTTGCACACACTGCAGGAGGGATTTTGGCCCACTCCTCCACACAGATCTTCTCTAGATCAGTCAGGTTTCTGGCCTGTCGCTGAGAAACACGGAGTTTGAGCTCCCTCAAAAGATTCTCTGTTAGGTTTAGGTCTGGAGACTGGCTAGGCCACGCCAGAACCTTGATATGCTTCTTACAGAGCCACTCCTTGGTTATCCTGGCTGTGTGCTTCGGGTCATTGTCAAGTTGGAAGACCCAGCCTCGACCCATCTTCAATGCTCTAACTGAGGTAAAGAGGTTGTTCCCCAAAATCTCGCAATACATGGCCCCAGTCATCCTCTCCTTGATACAGTGCAGTCGCCCTGTCCCATGTGCAGAAAAACACCCCCAAAGCATGATGCTACCACCCCCATGCTTCACAGTAGGGATGGTGTTCTTGGGATGGTACTCATCATTCTTCTTCCTCCAAACACGTTTAGTGGAATTATGACCCAAAAGTTTTTTGGTCTCATATGACCACAAAAATTTTGGTCTCATCTGACCACATGACTTTCTTCCATGACTCCTCTGGATCATCCAAATGGTCATTGGCAAACTTAAGACGTGCCTGGACATGTGTTTAAGCAGGGGAAACTTCCGTGCCATGCATGATTTCAAACCATGACGTCTTAGTGTATTATCAACAGTAACCTTGGAAACAGTGGTCCCAGCTCTTTTCAGGTCATTGACCAGCTCCTCCCGTGCAGTTCTGGGCTGATTTCTCACCTTCCTTAGGATCATTGAGACTTCACGAGGTGAGATCTTGCATTAAGCCCCAGTCCGAGGGAGATTGACAGTCATGTTTAGCTTCTTCCATTTTCTAATGATTGCTCCAACAGTGGACCTTTTTTCACCAAGCTGCTTGGCAATTTCCCCGTAGCCCTTTCCAGCCTTGTGGAGGTGTACAATTTTGTCTCTACTGTCTTTGGACAGCTCTTTGGTCTTGGCCATGTTAGTAGTTGGATTCTTACTGATTGTATGGGGTGGACAGGTGTCTTTATGCAGCTAACAACCCTATACAGGTGCATCTAATTTAGGATAATAAATGTAGTGGAGGTGGACATTTTAAAGGCAGACTAACAGGTCTTTGGGGGTCAGAATTCTAGCTGATAGACAGGTGTTCAAATACTTATTTGCAGCTGTATCATACAAATAAATAGTTTCAAAATCATATATTGTGATTTCTGGATTTTTTTTTTTAGATTATGTCTCTCACAGTGGACATGCACCTACGATGACAATTTCAGACCCCTCCATGATTTCTCAGTGGGAGAACTTGCAAAATAGCAGGGTGTTCAAATACTTATTTTCCTCACTGTATATATATATATATATATATATATATATATATATATATATATATATATATATATATATATATATATATATATATACAGTAATCCCACGTTTATCGTGGTGGTTACATTCCAAAACCGCCTGCGATAGACGAAAAACCGCGATAAACGGACGTCTTCATTTTATAATTAATAATTATAGTTTTATTGATGAATTTCATTATTTCAACCTAAAACTCCATAAAAACAATTAAATTCTTTGGTCTAGCATGCTATCCTCAAGAGACCGGGAAAATCAGTAAAACAAATTAGTTATATGGCAAATACAATTCCGCAATAAACTGGGGGAGATTCGAACAGCAGTAAAGTGGGGGATTACTGTATATATATATATATATATATATATATATATATATATATATATATATATATATATATATATATATACAGTACAGACCAAAAGTTTGGACACACCTGCTCATTCAAAGAGTTTTCTTTATTTTCATGACTATGAAAATTGTAGAGTCACACTGAAGGCATCAAAACTATGAATTAACACATGTGGAATTATATACATAACAAAAAAGTGAACTGAAAATATGTCATATTGTAGGTTCATCAAGAGAATGCCAAGAGTGTGCAAAGCAGTAATCAAAGCAAACGGTGGCTACTTTGAAGAACCTACAATATGACATATTTTCAGTTGTTTCACACTTTTTTGTTATGTATATAATTCCATATATAATTCCACATGTGTTAATTCATAGTTTTGATGCCTTCAGTGTGACTCTACAATTTTCATAGTCATAAAAATAAAGAAAACTCTTTGAATGAGCAGGTGTGTCCAAACTTTTGGTCTGTACTGTATATATATATATATGTTTATTTAAACTCAAGGATGACAAAGCTTGAGTTGATGAGTTGATATATAAGTATTATATAAAAATATATAAAACTAAAAAGGCTATTGGCTATTCTCTCTCTCTCTCTCTCTCTCTCTCTCTCTCTCTCTCTCTCTCTCTCTCTCTCTCTCTATATATATATATATATATATATATATATATATATATATATATATATATAATTTATTTATTTATTTATTTATTTATTTATTTATTTATTTATTTATTTATTTATTTATTCACTTATTTTTAGCCTTCAGTTTCAGTTCTTTGTAACAGTAAAGCTGTATGTCTTCTATTGCAGGCATATTATCAGGGCAGAGGGTTTTCTCTTTATCTGTAACATAAAAATCAGCATTTTTACCCTTCACAGGAAAAAAAGAGGCTGGTGATTGACAAATGCAGGAATGCACTTGTTTGATAGATATTTTGCAATATTACACTTATAATTGTTGCCAAATTACAATGAGATGTTTTATTATAAAAAACTATTAATCAACATTATTGGTGTGTATAATAACTCTCATCAGGCTGCATCACAGAACCACACGATTGATTATTTTTGCATAACAGCACATCTTAATGTGTTTTATTTCTCTTATATCACAGTTCACTTGTTAATGATATTATTTTAAATAATCAAAGAATAACTAAAAATGTGTCTATTTTCTAAGTAAATTAAAAAATTATTTATAAAATTCAAAAGGTATATAATTTAAAAAGATTGAGATCTTTAATACTTTAACTGTGTTGGACTATGTACATAATCTTGTTGCCTCATTGCATATTCTTGCCAAACTCTGCCATTAATATTTCAGAAACAACACAGGCTTTTCCTTACAACATAGCATTAGCATCTGATCTTACATACTTCTCATGAATTATTGAGCTTGAGAAAATGTCTTTGGAGTGTTCATCTGCATGCCTTTTTTATTTATCACCGACTACTCAAGCAGTGATACAATGCAATTGCCTGTTTTGTTAATCATTATTTATAAATGTTTTACTGAAATATCCAGTAAGGTTTATGTCAGCTATCTGTGAAGCTTATATGATGCATATTTGTGTTCATCCAATTTTATATTTTAATTGATTAAATTTGAACTCTTTCCAGCATTATGTCAGGATGTAAGCAATTCGTCTGATGAGTCAACCATAATTTAGACATAAATGCAAAACAATTTTCACAGGGATTTAGGCTGTCAAAATGAACTGAAAAACTTTTTTCCAGTGAAACAAAAACAATGACCAGCACCATTTGTGCTAAGATTTAAGTGTCCAGTGTAAATCTTTTTTTATTTATTTATTTATTTTTTTTTTTGTTTAATGAGTGCACAACCACCTACAGTACCTTGAAATGATTTATTGGTCACATTTATAGGACAAGACAGGACAGAGAAAGAGAATGAGAAACATTAGTCACAAACCGCTTTATGATAGCGATTGTGATTATACCTGACAGGCAATATGTAAATTATTCATAAAAAGAACCATTGTTTTTGTTTTTTTATTTATTTTATTATGTTTAATAGGTATTTTAAGACAATAGTAGCAGTATAAAAATTCGTATTTATTTTAATTATATACATGTAATATACAACCTTCAAAAATGTAAAAATCTTAAATAATTCAGTGTTTCGTTTTATGTAAAATAAAATTTTAACTAAATAAAAAGAGAATGCAATGAATCACAATACATTTTATTTACAATACAACAAGGAAAATGTATCAAATGCAATTTTAAGTAAGATTATGTTACTAAAAAGAAACAGCTGCAAGAACGTTTTGCAACTTATATGACTACATGACTATATGACTATATGATCAGATCTACAAAGAGTATCCTATAGATGCAGAGTCTCTCAGAAATAAAGATGGACAGAGGTTCATTATTCTCTAAAAAAAATGCATCTACAAATTGTTAAATCATTTCAGAAAAATGTTTAGCATAACATTGTGATGACCTTGAAAATCCCATCATCTGCAGTATGTAATATCATTAAAGCGTTAATAGAATTTGAAAAAAAATCTCTGTGCCCAAGGAACAAGGGTAAAAATCAATATTGGATGCCAGTAATCCTTAGGCCCTTAGGTGGCACTGCATTAAACGCAGGAATGATTTTGTAATAAAAATCACTGCATGGGCTCAGAAACACCTCCAGAAATCACTTTCTGTGAACATAGTTCACTGTGTCATTCAAAAATGCAGGTTAAAGCTTAATCAGGCAAAGAAGAAGCCATATGTGAACATGATCCAGAAATAGATCTTCTCTGGGCCGAAGCTCATTTTAAATAGACTGATGCAAAGTGGAAAACTGTTCTGTGGTCGGACAAATTGAAAAATCCTCTTGGACGACAGAGTAGGGGAAGCATCTAGCTTGCTATGTGCACTCGGTTCAAATGCCTGCATCTCTAATGGCATAGGGGTACATTAGTGCCTATAAAATAGGCAGCTTTCACAACTGAAAAGGCACAGTCACTGCTGAAATTATGTACAGGTTTTAGAGCAACAAATGCTTCTATACCAAACCAGACCAATTGAAAATATATGGCACATCATGAAATTAATAAATAAATTAATAAATAAAAATCAATAAAAAATTTTCAATAAAAAAATTAATAAATATAAAAATACAAAGAAGACCCTGGACTGCTGAACATCTAGAATCCTGTATCAAGGTTTGGGACATAAATGGAACAACAATCATTGCCCAAAAGTATATGGACTTTTGTAAAAGAAGGGAAGATGCAACACATTGGTAAAAAATGGCCCTTTTTTTAAGAAATGTGGTGGCCATTCTATAAAATATTTCCTTATTTTTTCCTTAGAATAATTAATTTCCCAGTTTAAACATTGTGTTTTCTATGTTCTACTGTAAATTCAATATGGATTTATGTAATTTGCAAATCATTGCATTCTGTTTTATTTATATTTTACATCTTTTCCCAACTGCTGGAATTAGAGTTATATGATTCCTGCTGGCAACAATATAAACACCGGTGTTATGACTAATTACCTATGCTACTGAACCAAACAAATGATATGGATTCATAAAAAAATAAACATCTGCCTCATAAAATTGGCTTTATAGAGTCTTTTCATCTCTATGAGGTTATTAGCAGCCCTTCTTGCTGCTGTCTTGTGAAATTTCGATTATAATAAGGAGTAATATTAAAGTTACAATGAATGCAAACTTTGCATTCTGTAAACAACAAAACAAAATAAATTTGCAGTTTAAGAATCACGTGTTTTCCTCTCATAATTCAGGAAAGATGGTTACATCAGAATGAATTCCTCTTACTTTAAATACTAGTACTACCTTCCTGCTGCTACTGTTCCTACTACTACTATTATTACTACTACTACTACTACTAATAATAATAATAATAGTAATAATAATAATAATAATAATAGTAAAAGTAATTAATGATAATACACAAACATGTACATATAATATAAACTAGCACTGATAAGCCTGGGACTGAATGATGCAGATCAGTCAGATATTGTGGTGGATTTTCAACCTCCAGACAGCCAGACAGCTAGCCAGCCAGCCAGACAGACAGACAGACATACAGACAGATAGATAGATAGATAGATGATAGACACCGTCATAAAAAACCCTACCAACTACAGTTTGATCATTTGCTTTACTCTCATTTCATTAATTATTGATCAGTGTATACAAAATATTGTCTTCTGACAGTTTCCTGAACTAAATCTGCAACCTTGATCGACCAGACTGTCCAAGCTAATCCATTTCTAAAGAAATAAAACCCATATTTATGTATTTATTCATTTATTTATTTATTTTCTTCATTTATTTATTTATTTATTTATTTATTTATTTATTTATTTATTTATTTATTTATTTATTTATTTATATTTGTGTTTTTAATTTAGATGTTTTTAAACACGTGGTTTATTGTTAAATCATACAGCCATATCATATGTTATTTAATACTGCCTTTGTTAATTTGCTATTTCGAATAAACTTGTGAGCAGTGAGTTCTTAGTCTTTCTTAATCAAGCCAGGAAACAAAGTAGAGTCAGTATAGTCACCTAGTGGTCATGCTTTAAAATTGCAGTTAAAGAAATATTCAGCGCTTTTCCCTTTGTTTAGAGCTCCTAAATACTGTGAAACAGAACACTGTGAATCATTATATTTTGTATATGAAACAATTTGCTAAAATATCTTAAAAGATAAAAACATCTGAAAGCCAACAGGCTGAAAGCAACGTTTTGATGTTTATTAGTTACCGAAACAGACAGAGGGGGACACTGTTGAGTTACTTCTTTTTTCCCCTTTATTTCCCCACATCTTTTTACCTAGTGCATGCATGCCCATAAAGCAATCTGAAAGAACACTAAGCCAAGTCTCCAGTGTGGAGTGTTGTGGGATTTGCTAAAATGGCACCCCATTATTATGACACCACAAATCCGATTTCATGTGTTGGCATTCACAAACATCCTCACCGCGGTAATTTTTACTCAGAGCATCACTAATGTGCAGAAATACCAGGAAATTATTAAATATTTAATCAATTTTCATCCTCCAATCTTACTTTGCCCTTCACTAGTCACTTTATGGATTGGAATTGGGTCTGAAAAGGTCTCATGTTTGTAGCTAGAGAATACTAGATATTATTTAGATGCAGTGTTGTGATTAGTTAATATGAGTGGCTTGGTTTCAAACAATGCATTTGAAAAGCTGGAAAGGGCCCCAGACTTCATTATACAAAATTTCTTCTCTACTCTAAACATCCAAATGACGCTTGTTTGGAACCAGGCAGTACCAATGGCGTTCCACTAGAGGGCTGTGCAGTAATTCTGTTAAGTGTGTGTGTGTGTGTGTGTGTGTGTGTGTGTGTGTGTGTGTGTGTGTGTGTGTGTGTGTGTGTGTGTGTGAGAGAGAGTGTGTGCTCAATGATGTTTTTGTAAGCACCTTCCGTGAGTCACCTCCACCTCCCCCACCGTCCCTGTATATAAAAACGGTGCTGATGCTGGATCAATGCGAGGTTACGTTTCATTTTAAAATGGGAGGAAATTTAACATTGTGCTCTAAATAGGCTATTACAACTGCAAAGCATCATGTGCCTTCCTGCTGGAACAAAGAGGGGTAAAGAAAACTGTCGTCTACACTGAGCATTTGGTTTCACTCAAATTGAATCCGGGAACATCTTAATGCTTTGTTTCCTCTCTTGTCGACTGCTGGGCGCATATGAAGGAATACGATAAAAGCAACTTATCCTCTCAGTCAGATTTCTCATCTGCAGGCAAAAGAAAAAGAAAAAGAAAAAAAATGAAGAAGAAAGCATCATCAAAAATCCAAAAAAGATGAATGACATAGCCGAGTTCAACCAAACACTCTGCATGTGAGATTCATTCCTTTCTTGTGCATTTCTTCAGCGTTCGTCTTCTGGTAACCGGAATCGGATTTGCCATGATTGGAAACCTTTTTAACAACACCCAGGGCTAGGAGAAAAAAAAAAATAATATGCACAGACGCAACAACTTGCAACAGGACATGCAGTCCTGTTCTTGTGAGGTTGGTTACCTGTCTGCAATCCATGCAGGTTTAATGAATACCTCCAAGCTCATGGTGATTTAAATAATCAATATACAACACTAAATCTACGTATCAATCACTATAAAACATTCACTCAGTTCCCCCTGGAGGGGACACCAGTCTCT
Source organism: Silurus aristotelis (assembly GCF_946808225.1). Lineage (NCBI taxonomy): Eukaryota > Metazoa > Chordata > Actinopteri > Siluriformes > Siluridae > Silurus > Silurus aristotelis. The sequence continues at coordinate 11,223,447 of NC_139574.1, forward strand.
CACAGGACTCAATGCTAACATTAATGGCCAATTTTGGCAAACCAGTTCACGAAGGACATGTTATTGGAAAAAGTAAAAAAAAAAAAAAAAAGGAGAACCTAAAAAAATTCTCTTCAGATGAATGGTAAACAAGGAAAGCTTTACAGTGACAGACTCGGATTAAAGGGCCCATGAGGTGGTGATGCCCATGAGGTGGTGATGCCCAGCGGTCTACTACCTCTTGACTCAATTAATCATTTTAAATTTATATTGATTTAAGCAATCATTGCTGTGCTGTAGGTTTTGATTAAATCCATTACCAGGCATTACAAAACAACAATTCATTTTCTACATGGCAATGGTGCTTTGGGCTGCTGATTAGAGTTCAAATTCTCATATGAACAATATTCCTAATTATGATTATTTCCATGCTTGAATAATTGAAGAAAATAGACAGAGTTGTAAAATCCAAATGTTCAGCAGCTTTAGAATTTCACTGTGTTTCACTGTGCTGTAATGCACACTGACAGGGATACGTTTATAACTATCAATATCAGGCATAACATTATGACCACCTGCCTAAAATCCTGTTGGTCCCCCTTTTGCTGCCGAACAGTTTTGACCTGTCCAACATTAACAGCATTCACTTATTCAGCAATTTGAGCTACAGCAATTTGAGCTCATCTGTTGAATCGCAACCCATGTGCATCAATGAGCCTCGGTCGCCCATGAATCTGTCGCCGGCTCACCACTGTTCCTTCCTAAAACCACTTTTAATAGATACTGAACACTGCAGACTAGGAACATCCCACAAGAGCTGCAGTTTTGGAGATGCTCTGACCCAGTCGTCTAGACATCACAATTTGTTCCTCGTCCATCTTGCTCAAATCCTTACACTTGCCCATTTTTCCTGCTTCTAACATGTCAACTTTGAGGACAAAATGTTCCCTTACAGCCTAATAAATCCACACACTTACAGGTGCCATGATGAAGAGATAATCACTTCACTTGCTTGCACTTGATTGTAACTAAGTTAATTTATGCCTGCATTAGGTAACAATATTTTACAGGTTACTTAGTTTACCGCTCCTTGTAGGTAGGTGTTCCTGCATGATATGTCATGCAGCCAAAAGAACACTGTTCCTTGCTACTTGGTGAGCGTTGGTGCAAAAGTAATGCAATATAAAATAATATAATATAATATAAAAATAAATAGTAATATAAAAGTGATGGCACCCCTTAGTCTGCTGCTGTTCATTCACTTTTGAAAACCTTGGTTGCTAAAAACTGGACACACCACTGATATTTAATGCTTCTGGGCTGGTAAAACAAAATTAAGTTTTGTTGACAGCTAGCATAGCACATGGTTATAATGAGTTTAGGCTGACTTTAAGGTTGGGCTGGAAACAGTCAATCAAATTCTGTTAATCGTGGAAGAAATAAATAGATTAGGCAGGAGTTCAGTATCATCAAGCCTGATAGTTAGGCACACAGAACACTCACAGCTCCTACAGTGACTGTTGGGTCACATAGACGTTTTTTTTCATAAACAAGAGCAGGATGTAAGATGCCATACACACAAACACACACAAACACACACACATTTACATGTGCGGGGCATTTCACACATGCCTTATTAAGAGCAAATTACAGAAGTATACACATACACACACACACACGCACACTAGCAAGGCTACACTCAGGCACGCAGGCACGTGCTTTTTCTGTAGTTTTCATTCTCGGTTTTCTCCCCCCTCCCTGTGAGACCAACACCTGCATTGTGCTGCATCACACTACGAGAAGGAAACGTTTTAATTACAGCGCGCGCAGCCTCCAAGGACCGAACCGCATGTCACCTTATTTACAGATTTATTTATTTATATCCAGAAACAGAAATATAAAGCATCAAGTATAACCCTCCCCTCAAACTCAATTCTTTCTTTGTTTGCATTTCCTCCACCCCTCATGTTTTTTTTTTGGACTGTTTTTAAAGCAGCAATATCAAATAAATCAAAAACAAACTCCAGACCAGGAGCAAAAAGTGAAGCATGCTTCTGATTTAACGCTTACATACTATATATATATGATTCCATGGTTCATATGAATGATTTTATTCCTTCCACCAATCATGACTACAGAGGCCGACTGAGAGACAGGAACTGATGCAAGTAATATTTTGTTTATAACAAGAGCATATGCATGCGTATCAAGGCCTTCCATCCAGATTGGTTTGGGCAAGAATTTTCTCCTTCTGTTTCATCTTGGCCCATACAGCAAAAGTTTTAGAGCCTAGTTTACCAACAAACACTGCCTGCTTTAGATTAGTCATTAATGCAAGACATGTCTCACCCACAGCATTTACATAAACATTCAATTGCTAGTATGGACCACCACACTGTATACTGGCATATTCATAACCTAGTGGTTTGCACAGAAGTTCAATCCAACATCAATGAAGCCATATTAATAAAAAAACAAAGCTAAGGCTTTTAATAAACATTTCTTGGTCATGCTCTTTGATTGCACAGTTGTAGTGCATGCCAATAAATTCTCCCCTGTGCTGTCATGGCGAGCAACTCTGCTGGCAGTGACACAAAAACTCAAATACAGAGAGTGCTTGTATAAGAAAGCAAGCTTAATTAGTATTAGAGATTAAAACATGGCAGAACAAACCAGTTCTTCTGTATGACATGCTTTACATGTTTCTGTGGGGTGACTTTGGATCAGATTTTTTATGACTCTTTTATGGCTCAAAGACAATAAAGAATTGGACTGTCCTTCATAGGGTCTAAGAGTGGTGTACAGTACAAACTCCATATTAGATAATTCCTCATTCTAGTCTTCACTTAGCATCTGATTAAAGTTAGAGGTATGATTAATCTGGAGCCTGTCATGCAGAAATGCTGATATTTGAAACATCTACAGTATATGGTCACACACAAAAATTAATTTTTAAACCTAAATGTGCCAATTATGATATTATATATATACAGTATATCCCCTGTTGTTCGTGCTGGTTACGTTCCAAAAACGCCTGCGATAAACGAGAAAAAACCCAAAAATGCTATTTTATGTATACAGTACTGTACTGTATTAACATTTCACTTCATTTTATAATGAACAATTATATTTTTATTTAATACATTTCAATATTTCAACATAAAACTGCATAAAAAAAATTCCCTATAATTTTTTTGGTCTATCGTGCTATCCGCGAGAGACCGGGAAAATCAGCAAAACAAATGTTATGTGGCAAATGCAATTCTTCAAATTCTAACAGCTGTTAAGTGGGGGATTACTGTATAAGTGTACTGTACTATATATATATATATATAGTTGTATATATATATAATGTTAAAACTAGCGTTTTGAGCATCTCGCGGTTGTTTACGAGCCGATCTGAATGAGAGTCGCCGTTTGGAACGAAAGTCGCGAGCATATATATATAAATATATATATATATATATATATATATATATATATATATATATATATATATATATATATATATATATATATATATTATATATATATGCTCGCGACTTTCGTTCCAAACGGCGACTCTCATTCAGATCGGCTCGTAAACAACCGCGAGATGCTCAAAACGCTAGTTTTAACATTTCTAATCAAGGTTTATCTCATTAAAATTGTCTAAAAAATTCTTTGAAACTATTTTTATTATGTATTATTATACTGTACTTCTCTACTGCATACTTTACTGTACCTGTACTTTATTTTTTTTAATTAAGCATTGTAATTGCTGTTGATTTACATAAAGTATTGTTAAAATAGTCTAATAATTAAGTGTTATGGAGTGAAATAGTGTTATTTACTCATTTAAATTGATTTCGTATAGTGTTCTTTGGGTTTTTACTGGGTTGGAAGGGGCGTATCAAAAGGTCGCGAAAATTCGGAACTCGCGACCGGTCTTGGTCCCTAACCCTCGCGAGCTCCGAGGTTCCACTGTATATATATATATATATAAAAAAAAAAATATATATATATATATATATATTTATATATATATATATCATCACTTGTCATAAATGTTTTATTTACTACTTTAAATAAATAATACAATAATAAAATGGTCTTTTTTTAACATTTTAATGTAATTTATTAGTATGAACTCTGTTTGAAATGTTACTCCAAACTTTCTAGCCACTCGCGGCTTCTTCGCAAACTATCAGATTTATCGCAAGTTACTCTTAGTCTTGTTCCAAAATAAAAGTCCCAAACTATTGAGGTTGTAAGTGTCAAGGTCGTGAGTATCGAGGGTGAGTATTCCACTGTGGAACCTCGATACTCACGACCTTGACACTCACAGCCTTGATAGTTTGTGACTTTTCATATATATATATATATATATATATATATATATATATATATATATATATATATATATATATATATATATATATATATATATATATGTATATTCTAATATTCTAGAACTGATAGACCTTAAAGGACTACACATATCTTGCAAAATGAAAAGTAGACTATACAAACAAGATATTACTCACTGGTTGCAGCAAAATTATAATTAATTAAATAAATAAATGCATGCATACATAAATACATTTAATGCAGTGTACCTCCAACACTTTGACACTATTGCTCTCTGACATACACCATTTTAAAGTGTATTTGTTTGTCTGTATATATTATCATTGTAGCATTGAAATTATTAAATAAAAAATAAAAACCATCACTGAAATCTGGATTTATTGCATCACCCCTTTGTGCAACATTTCCTGTGTCCTTTCTTTTCCAGGACAATTGAGTATGGAGCAGGAACACACCCGACATAAGACAAAATCCCTGTTACTATTTATACATTAGTTTTTTATATTAACATGGCATTGATCTTTGCTGCAAGATGGTGAATGAGGAAAAAAAAGGGCTTTTTTGTTTCAACAGCAAAAGCTGTTCTTTGTTTTTGAAAAAATCTGAATTTTATTTACTCCTAGTGTAATTGCTCAAGCAATAACTCCACCAAGGGAATAATAATAATGCTAATAAAATACAGCACCAACCAGCTAATAAGCATAAGAATGTGACAAATATTTTAACAAAAATAAAAAAGAAAGTGCTTCAAGGTGAAGCTTTTCGTTTGGAAAGATTGGTTATGCAAAAAAAGCATAATAAAGTGTATTCCATCATCATTCTGGTGTCAATCTGACACGTTCAATGAACAGTGCAGTGAACCAGACCTGGACTCTGATACCTCTGGCTCACACCTATTACATAGGAAGGCGGGAGCCATTTCAAGGTGCCGACACATTCTTGGTGAAAAACAGGCCAGAAATAATTGCATCTGAAGACAGTTTAGCCTGATTGGCCAACCTATTATTGTGATTGCCTTGAATTCATCCTTGGCTGGGCCTGAATGTGGAGCGAGTGGCCTGTGAAGGGAGCTAATGAACACGGCACTGAGCAGCAGCTGCACAGAACAGCTGGGCCACAAACAGCCTCTCGTATCAGAAACCATAGTAACCCTCTGCGCACATTCTCACTCATTCGTCTTAACTGTGAACTGCTGGTGAAAGTATCGCTGCCTGAAAAGCCAACGTTTTATAGAGCAACAGCAGAGGGTCTGTATATGCATCTAGATGTTTGTTATCTGTCTAACTACTTACACTCACCTCCATATATTCAGCTATCTATTCAGAATACTGAACCAGCAGGTAATATGAGACACTGGGAAGCAATTTTCAGACGAGATCTTATGATTTCAGGTCACAGCTTTTCTGGGTCTCATCTGCACACAATCCTGTCCTCTGGCAATGCTCAGTATGGACCTTTCTCAGCATGCACACACACACACACACACACACACACACACACACACACACACACACACACACACACACACACACACACACACACACACATACAAACACACACAAATATGCATGCATGTTTGTTTTACTGTCATTGTGAGGACTTATAATTGAGAAGAAGAAAATTACTGTTATGTTGCACCTAATTTATTTAACCTCAACCACATTCACACTATTTCCAAAATGGGCCCACATTGTGAAGATAGTGATATTCCTAGTCTTGTGGGGACATTAGGTTGCCAGCAAGTTATAAAAAGATTTCCCAACACATAGACACACAGGCTCACAGTGGGCAGGAAGTGGTTAATCAGACTGTTATTCTGAGCTTGGTATAATAAGAAAATTGTGATCAGAGAAATGAAGAATTTAAAAAGATAAACTGTGGGTGCAAACTAATGCAGATAATGCATATGAAAGGTGGATGATAAGAATGAACATTCACTCACACACACACACACACACACACACACACACACACACACACACACACACACACACACACACACACACACACTCCTTCAGCTAGGCTTGGGCTGAGTGAGCACATCCCTCCCTGCAGGTTTAATTTCATGCTTGCAGCATTAGAATAATTTGTTTGGCATGGAGAGCAGACAGACGCGGGGGGCATGTAGCCATCACCACAACCTGTTTGATCATCATTAACGGCAATAGAGGGGAGGCTCGCTCTTTCTCTGTGAACTACAGCCTCCAGCAATAGCCGTACATCATGACCAAGGAACGCTGAAGTCTGCAGATTGGTCAAAGTGGATCCCTTTCGGTCTATGCAGGGGACTGGCAGAGAGATCAGCAGGGAGCTTCATGAGTCGAGACCTCTTCCCTTAAAACAGTGAATAACGCCTTTTATCAAGAGTTGTAGGTGCCGCTGATATATGGTACCATGTGCCAGCTCTGCTTCATGGCGTTTTAAAATTGATTACAGACCTTTTCTTTGGGCTTAGGGGATGCTGAGGAGCGAAACTGAGGGAGAGTCCTGCACAGCCATTAATCTGATCCGCATGCGATTTTTATTCCTCATTGTCTTTAACTTACCAGCTCTTGCTTAGTCTTTTGCACATTTCACCTTTTCAGGCGCAAGTTTTTAGCACCTATTAGACAATGATTTTATTATTAAAACATTAAAAAAATGAAATTGTTGCTATTCAAGCAAGAGAATTTCCAGTACTTTTCCACATTGCACAGATTCTATAACTTTTGTATTTTATGTATCTTTTTTATTACAAGTTACAATTCCTGCTCAAAGATTTAAAATAAATGTTAACTTCTGGTCCTGTTCAGTTTATTACAGACAACTCTATATTCATGCAGTAATCTAATCAGCCAGTCAAGTCAACACAAAGTAAAAAACACATGCATATGCAGGTTCAGGTAATGTTCACTGTTTTTCTTTATTCCAATCAAACATCTGTGACATAGAAGTTGATGCCAGAGTGTTTTAGATGGCTGATCTCGTGGGATTTTCACACACAAAAGTCTCTCAAGTTTACACAGACCGGTGTGAAAAACAAAGTACACTGAGTGAGCGACAGCTCTGTGGGTGGATTCAGTCTGTTTATAAGAGAGGTCAGAAGAAAAGCAGGCTACATTGGGCGGAGGTTCACTGGGCAGTTGAAGATTGGGAAAAAAAATCACCTGCTCTACTTGAGTTTTTTTAGTATATGGCTATGATTCTTGTGCTTGGCTGAGTATAAGGTAAAGAGGTCTTCTGCTCTATTATCTCATCCACCTATATGTCTGATGTGTAGGTCTGATTTGAGACATTTTTCTGCTTTCCACAGTTGTAAATAGTTATTATTTAAGACTTGCTGTCAGCTAAGACTATATAGACTTGCTGTCAGCTCAAGTCTGTCTGGTCATTCTACTCTGATTTCTCTCATCAACAAGGTGTTTCAGTTTGCAGACCCACCATCTTGTGTAATCTCTAGAGATTGCTGTGTGAGAATATCCCAGGAGATCAGCTTTTCCTGAACCACACCAACCACCCAATCCTCTACCAACAAACATGCCACAGCTAAAATCACTGAGACGACACTTTTCTATTTTGATGTTTGATGTGAATATAAACTGAGGCTCATGACCTGCATCGACTTGTTTTTATGCATTGTGCTTCCGGCACATTATTGGTTGATCGGGTAACTGCACGAATGGACAGGTGCAACACATAGCTTGGTTTGTGCTCGTGTATTTCGATATTTTGCACAACATCCAGACAGATAATGATGCTCACAGAGCTCTGCTTGCTGCAGTTATATAATATAACTGAAATGACAGCTTGATATTTGATGTAATGCTTAGGCACAGCCAGCAAAGCTGTGATCAATAAATTGCTCAAACACATAACAGGTTGTCTCATGTTATATTCCTCTTATTCCACAGCAATTTGCAAACGTTTTTTCTTATTTTAAAACTGATTTGTTGCAGAAAACACTGTACTGTTTATTCAGTGCTCATGTAACAAGTTATTACTCTTTTCACTTTAGAAGTTATAGATAATCTCTACTGAATCTCCCTTCTCCCACTTCTTTCCTGAGGCTCAGAGAAAGTAAAAAAAAAAGGGGAGAAAATGTGATGTGTCACATAAGTCAGAAACTGCAAAAACAATGTCCGCTGTTCCTGAGGCAAAAAAAAAATTAAAGGAAGAGCGTTTTGCAAATGCATAGCATTTTCACTAAATTCTTCTTTAATAAATGTTCAATAAATTAAATAAATGATATATATTGAATATCCCTACAGAAATCTGCTCGGGCAAACAAAAAGACTAAATTTTTAGACATAATTATATCTTTTATACAAGCGCCTTCAAATGGGATGTTACTATAGAAATAATGTAATAATGTATTAGAATGGGTGCATGAATATAGACTAGTGATTTACCTTAAAGACAGTACCTCAAAGCTGTCAAAGCTACTGTTAAAGAAAATAAATCACCATCTTCCAACACCTCTGTGGTATAATATGTGATAATCCTGTATTGATTTTGCTTCCATGTGTACATTCATGTTTTTTTAATTCTACAGCTGAAAAAAAAAAAACAATTTACTTTGTGTAAACCTGGTAGTAAATATCAAAACCTAAAGAATTACTGTAAGTACTGTTGAAAGTTATATAACACAAGTAACTTTTTCAAGTCTTAATTATATACTGTTGCTCACACCATGTCAGCATAAACACTTACACAGAAACTCGATATTCTGTGCATCAAGCCCTTATCAACTCCTCTTCCTCTTTTTTGAGTCACTCTGAAAGACTAGAAGGCTTATGCTTTATTAGATTTGTTGGATGACCCCTTGGAGGCCCGAAGGATCAAATCAGCATAACTGTTGACTTTAGGTACAGGATTGACACTTTTATGACACAAAGTATATAAAGAGTAATATACTCAGCTGTTTGATGTGTAACCCAGACCAAGGTCAAGTGTGCTTCTGTTGAACAATCCACTCCTTCTATTTAACAAAAAGTAAAAATGTCAGTTTATTATTAGATAAAACCTACCTTTGCAAAGCAAAGAGCAAAGTATCAGCATTAGTATTAGTATTAGCAAAATGGCTAGGTTTGATTTATTTTGAGATAATACTTGTCTTAGAAATTATTACACTTTTGTATTAAACTGTAATGCTTATTTACTTAATTTTATTACCATGTTACTGTACTTAAGTACATTTTTTTTTATATTTTGTACTTTCTAAGCATTTTAACTCACTTTACTACATATAATGTGTACTATCTTCAATGCATTTCAGAAAAAAACCCTGTGGTTCTTGCAAGAGTCGAAGTAAGAGTACTCTTTCTGTGTGTCTGTTCCTTAAAAATGTATGATGCACAGGAAAATAAACTTGCATTAAATGTTAAATATAGTTTTCATAAATCAGCACATTCACGTTTGAAGTAAAAATGTATTCAAAATCAAGTACTTTTGTACTTTAAAGAAGTAGGACAGAATTAGTAGTACTTTTACAGAGAAATTATAAGCAGGGTATTTGTAGGTACAGGAATGGTGTTTATCATCCACCGCTATTACTATGGAATACAAACACTGGAATTGGATGTTGTTTCAATAAATGCATTTTAGATAAAAAAAAAAAAAAAAAAAAAAATTCCACTGCACTGGAAACTCATCGAGGGTTATTTCTGACTGCACCCCAGTGTTCCCTGTAAGGCTTCAGATCCAAGTCTAAGACATTTCCAAGTCACATAGTGAGATCAGCAAGGACATGTAAACATCACTGAGATTGTAGCCTTGACAAAGTTTCATTGCAGTCTTCATGGGATACTTTTACTTTGATTTCTAGTCTTTTCCTTTATGGTATCTTTGTGGTTTTTTTTTTTCCTATTTTTGAAATCTGTGGATGGTTTGTTTTGACTGAATGTTTTATTAATAGAGCCACTCTCAACATTCAAGCTGGTTTAATTCTTGAGTTTATCTGAAACACAAAGCTTTTGAATCTCATTAGGGATTCAAGCTGAATTTGTACATGGCACGGGGCCCTGGATGGCTCCATGAATAGTCCTTATAAATGGCCAGTTAGACTGTGACATTTACTTCCATTGTGTCCCAGGCCAAATGTTCATTCTTTTTCTTTTTATTCTTGCCAAAAAATTTTTTTACATTGTGACAATTTACGTAATTGCAATTAAAGTTTTGGTATTTTACTTTCGTTACTACAAGTTGGCATGTTATTACTGACTGAACTTAAGAAACACAGAATACTGTTGTGCTCTAGCTGACCTAATAAATTTTCGGTTCTCAAACCAGGAACCCAGGGCTGCAGCCCACAAACACCTCATTTGTTTAACACAGCATGATACTTGAATACTCTCTCTCTCTCTCTCTCTCTCTCTCTCTCTCTCTCTCTCTCTCTCTCTCTCTCTCTCTCTCTCTCTCTCTCTCTCTCTGTCTCTCCCATACACATAGTCACAAATGCTTTCTCACTTTCTCTCTCAATGTTTATTTATGTCACTCCATATTTATCCACTCTCTTTAATTTGAATCTAGAGTGGCTACCTGGTGATTTAAGCCATGTAGAATTGAACAGAGTTTACCGGTAAATGGAAAGATTTATTATTACGCATACGATTATCGTAATACGATGAGAGACGGTGAAAGCGACCTTCTTACTATCCTGTTTGTCTGAAACAAATATGCCGGAGTGCTGGTCGAAGCAGCTACACAACACAGTATTACATCTGACACTTCCATTTTTTTGGCTGTCACAGGTATGTTAGCGTGGCAGCTGGGAATAATTGGATTTTTATTTGACATCTTTCCGAATGTATTGAAAAATAAAATATCAGTGCTGAGCGAGAGATTTGGCACATTGTTGGCATGCTTTCAAAGAGTTTTACTCATTTATATTTCCATTGTTATTTGCTATATAATAGTGTATGATAGGTAAGAGGAACTAATTAACATTTTTTATGGTTGTTAATGTTATACAAAGTTCAGAGATAAAGTGCTACTAATCTGTCTGAACTATATATACATTCTAACATACGTACATACAATGGATATAACTTATCAATATCAGATTCAGCCTTGTGTTCAAGTAATTATTATTCAGCTATGATCAGTGAAATTATACTGATTAACTCCAAATAAATATCAGTTTTTTTCTGTAGGATCTTCTTCACATCAACTTGGTTTAACCAGGTCCTTAAAAAACATGTTGAAAAGTATAGATGTATATAGGGATATAAGAGAATTTTCTAAACATTAGAGTAAAAGGAGCACCACCTGAAGGACAAGACAAAATCATTCCAGGAAAGCTGCCAAGAGACCTACACATTAAAGTGGCTGCAAAAATATCTGACAAATACTGATTACTCTCTGCATATGACATCAGTCTCTTATATTCTTCACGTTTGGATTATAGGTAAGGGTGGCTAGATAAAAGCCCTTTCTCACACACACACACACACACACACACACACACACACACACACACACACACACACACACACACACACACGCACACAAAACACAATCCCACCAAATAATATGACATAATGTGTTAAGGTCTATTTAGAACATTTCCAAAATATATAATAATTCTATAAAAACGGTCTGTATGTGGCAAAACATTCCATCATCTAAAGCACACCATCCCCATGGTGGTGGCTGCACCATGATTTAGGTTTGCTTTTTTTCACTTTAGCTGACTTAAGGTTTGAACAAATAGCTCTTACATAACCTGGAGGTGTGTTTGGAGTCATTGTCCTGATGGACAACAAATTATAGTCCCACCATAATCAAGTCCATGATTCACAGTGGGAGCCACACAACCAGGAACTGTCCTTTCCCCTCTGTACATCTAACATGGGGGTTAGGACTAAAAATCTCAAATTTCGACTCCTCAGACCAAAGAACATTTTGATCTAATGTCCATACATTGTGCTTCTTGGCCCAAGCAAGTCTCTTCTGCTTATTGTTCTTCCAAAGTAATGATATATTTGCTGCAATTTAACCATGAAGGCCTGACTCATGCAATCTCCTCTCAACAGTGGTTGAATATGTCTGCCACTTGATATCTGAAAACCTTTATGTAAATCGATGGTTTCTGAGGCTGATTATTCTAATAAACTTATCCTCAGCAGCAGAGGTAGCTCTTGGTCTCCCCTACCTGGGATGTTTAACATTAGAGCCTGTTCCATCATAGCGTTTGATGGTTTTGGAGACTGCACTTCGGGATATATTTAAAATTATTGAGATTTTTCAGATTGACTGATCTTTATTTGTTAAAGTAATGATTGACTTTCTTTTCTCTTTATTTAGCAGATATTCCTTGCAATAATATGGATTTTCATAATAGTTGCAGTAGCACTAATAAATATATCGACTCTGTACCCACCCTTTCTCCTGTACAAGACAACTGATGGTCTAAAACAAATGAAAATGGCAAGAAATATGTGTGTATAGCAACATATAAGATTATTACACAAAATTGATTATATTTAACTATTCTATACTTTTTGTTATAGATTTCTCCAAACTTTGTTATCTGTACTGTTGCATTGATTACAGTACATAAAATTACAGCTGTGTGTGGATATACTGTATATCATTACGCTGCTCATTTCCTAAAACATAATAAAGAACAGTTCTAGATGGCATAATAATTCATGCCAAAATAGTAATTGGAATTCTCATGGCTTCTGACTTTATGTTCATTGGACATTTTCCCAAAATGACAAGTTTGCTGTGCCAAGTAATTTTTATTTAGCCTTCAAAGGAAGTATAAAACCAATGCAGTGCACATAATTCCATGTACTGCTCTTAAAGCTGTGATCTGTGTAGTTTTTACTTTGAATGAAAATTTTAATCCAATAAACACAAAAATATTTCACTGCAAAATCTAAATATCTGTAAAATGTTCCATGACCATCCTATCATCTTTTGTTTCCAAGCAATGTTTTAGTGTATTTATTGATTCTATGAAATATTGCATCAGATGCATTCTTAAATACATGTTACAAAGATCCACAGCAACTATACTTATATATAAAGCTTATGATTTATTCTGTTAATAAAGGCCAATACAGTTGTGGTACAAGGCCTTCATTTGTATATTATATAATTGATAAACAATAAAACTGATGCAGAAAAATATTCAGAAAGAGCTGCACTTTTGTTTTTATTATGAATGAACATTAAACTGATCTGACAAACAACCTGTGTATTTTGTGAACTTATTGAACAACACCATGGCTTCTAGTGGCATTGCACGCTAAAGCAACATCAATCTGTTTTATGCAATGCAGTGTCAGAATGAGTACTTCACAGCACAATGCAATCAGCCCAGATCACACAGAGTAATGCAACACCTTGGGCTTAGTTTCTGAGAAAGTGAGTTACTGCAGGCTGACTCAAAATGACAGACAGGGCATTGGGGGGGGGGGGGGGGGGGGAACGAATGATCAGACTTTTGATTCACCATCTGCGTCCTTTTAAAGCAGGAGGTTTTCAAACTCCACTCCAAGGTAAGGACCACTCTAGTGTACTGTTAATCCTTTTGGCTAGAAAGTCCCTTTGATTCATGCAATCAACATATTAATTTCCATCGTCTGTTGAATTCTATTTTCTAGGCAAAGAAAAATGGTAAAACTTGAGTTTTAGGTCTTCTGTGAATTGTAGTTTTAGAAATCGACTTTTATATTTATTTACCAAAAATACTGTTTCCTCATCATGTTATTTGCAGACATTGACAATATTTTATAAATCTTTTTGAAATGTCTAGTAGAAGTACTTCATGGTGGCTTGACTTTTTGTATAATCACAAGGAAGCACTTCAAGAGAGACTTGATTTAGAAATGATGCCTTGCAAGTGAGTGGAAAAATGTTTTATTTTTCTAGAATATACCTCCGTGTCCATACATAATTGCATGTATACATATACATTAATACGTGATGTCTGGTCCCAATATTGATTAAAAACCCTAAAGATAAACTGCTCTTAATTATTCAGTGTTACTATTATGAAACCCATATGGTTTTAGAATGGGGTCTCAACATGTACATAAACATAAAGTATCATGTATACATATATACTATATGGACAAAAAACTGTGGGTACCTAAATATCACACTAATAAAGTGTTTTTTTTTTTTTTAGCATTCCCTGTAGATTTAGTACCCTTTTGCAGTTAGAATAACTGTCATTGTTTATTCAAGCCATGTATCTGTCTAGGAAATTTAAGATCTTCTACTCCAACACTGGCATTTCTTCTTGGAACTGTCTTTAGCACATTGATATCATTCTGAAAAAGATTTGACTCCTATAGAACAAGTGAAAGAAAATTGTCTACTGTATACTGTATGTAGCATGTTTTTTGTTATATATTTAAACTCTTTACAATATTAGTTACAGCTTTGAAGTGGATAGGCTACAACAGCAGAAGACAACTTTTCATTTCACTCCTGTTAGTCAACTACAAGAATCTGAGGTTAAAGTGGGCACAGGCTCACCAAAACCCAACAATTGAAGAATGGAAAAACATCACCTTCAACTAAAATTAATGTGAACAGTAAGTGAAGCTCTTTATCTCTATCTGCATAAATCTGTGTATTACTCTGCTGCCACGCAAGTAGCTTATACTTGTTTGTGTCAATAAATTATTTAATAAATATATGTAACTTTAACTTAAATTCCAGATGAGCCTTAAGAACAGAGTAAATAGATTACTGAACATATCAGTAGGTGCAAATCTGAATATCCTTTGAGTACACATACAGTGTAGAAAATTTCACACCTAATTTCATGAAGTGTACTTGTAATTACTTGACAAGGCTTGTAGTGATAAACTGTGTAGTAAATCTACAGTCTAGGCTAGTAAATCATTAGCTGCCTCACTTTGACAGTATACAGTTCCTACTAATACCTTATAGAGCTTTTGCTTGGCTTCACTAAAGTAAAAATAAAAGAACAAATAAATAAATAAATAAAATAAAACCTTTAACCCAGCAGCAATGCTAATTGCTAATGTTGTGAATGCTAAAAGATTATAGAGAGCTTAATCACACTAGTTAAATTATACAAGCTGACCATGCAAACAAAATATTGTACTAATCTTAATCATGTGTTTTCTGACACATGGAAACATTTTTACAGAAATATCTATTTAAATGTCATTCATGCTTTACAGACTTTTTCAAAACCCTTGTCAACTCCATCCATCTAATTGCTTGTCAGCATAATAAGGCTTGATTTATCAAACATAAGTTACTCTGACCTGCTGGAGTCTTACTATCAACCCCCTGCTTAATGGAGGGAGAGAAAGACAGAAGCCTGTCAGTCAGCACTAGGTCAAAGAATGAATGGGATTGTTATGCCCTCTTACTTGCTTTCCAGCCAATCAGGCATACCATCAGTCATGGGTTTGCTCACAGGGGCATGCTCATTAGTTGATTATGCTGTCTTTGAATATTCTCCACACACCCACCCACCACACCGCCTCCTGCCTTGTCCACCCCATTTAAATCAGAGTCTCCTGACCTATGTCTGTGGTGCCTCCTCTCCTTTGAGAGCACCATAGAATATTGAATATGTGGAGAAAATAATTAATATCATATGGAGATGAATGAGATTTATGATGGGCCTGATGCCCTGTCAATTGGAAGGGGAAGGACTTGCAGTGCATTAGTTCAAAAAGGCACTCAAATGTTTAGAAATCCATCACACTCTCCAATGACTTTATACTGAAGCAGTGATTAAAGGCACTGACTTCCTATTAAACAGAGAAATGAATCGAAATCCAGAAGAAAAAATTAATGTAATGTGGGCTGGCCAGACAGATAATGTACGAGAAGCATACATGAGCATGCCCTTCCGCTGCCTGTATTCTCCTTTCTAAAGAAATTCCTTTGTACCATGAAGAAACTTACATAAAATTCCAATTCAGCACTGAATCTATGCCATCCTCAATTTGACTAGACCAAGATATTGACCCAATAGTAGGCAAATGATATCAATATTTAATATCAATGTAAATATTAGTCTTTCCCTAGCAATACAATGTCTTAGGAATGTGCACACCTACATTGCTAAAACCAATGTCAATACTCCATCTGTAGGGAAATTAAATATCAAGTGCATGATTTATCATATTAAGACAGGTCAGAGCTAGAGGACTATTGATTGGTAAAGAACTATGACTTAATTCTAAATGAGACCTACATAGTAACTTTATGAGTAATTGGAGCACAACCGCTGACCACTCAGAAGGGCATTGAGGACTTGTGGCACTGTTTAAGATGAATTATTCCTCCAATGTAATTGAATATGTTGGTAACATGGTCCTGTCAAAGCAGATGGGATTCATATGCTTTCAGTACACATGTGTTTATAAGAATGTATGTCAAATGAGGTGGAAATACAATTTTAACCTGTTCATTTTTTTAAATAAATCCTGCAGTGTTGTGACTAAGATTAAAAAGAAGAAAATAGAAATGTTTTAACAAAATAAATGTTAAAAGGTTGGGTGAATTTTTCCACATTAAGGTTGTACACCAGAAATGGTATCCACAACAGTTTTAGTGAAAATAATATTTGGCATGCCTACCATTTTCTTTGATTATACTGTGCACCCAACTGGCATAGACTTTACATACAGTGAGGAAAATAAGTATTTAAACACCCTGCTATTTTGCAAGTTCTCCCACTTAGAAATCATGGAGGGGTCTGAAATTGTCATCGTAGGTGCATGTCCACTGTGAGAGACATAACCAAAAAAAAAAATTCCAGAAATCACAATGTATGATTTGCCCAACCAGTCCACATGTGTTTTGTGGATTTGGAAAAGGCATTCGACTGTGTCCCTCGTGGCGGCCTGTGGAGGGTGCTCCGGGAGTATGGGGTCCGGAGCCCTTTACTCAGGGCTGTCCCTGTACGACCAAAGCAGAAGCTTGGTTCGCATTGTAGGCAGTAAGTCAGACTTGTTCCCGGTGCATGTTGGACTCTGGCAGGGCTGCCCTTTGTCACCGGTTCTGTTCATAATTTTTATGGACAGAATTTCTAGGCACAGCCAGGGGCCGGAGGGTGTCCAGTTTGGTGACAAGACGATTTCGTCTCTGCTCTTTGCAGATGATGTTGTCGTGTTGGCTTCATCAGACCAGGACCTTCAGCACGCACTTGGACGGTTTGCAGCCGAGTGTGAAGCGGCTGGGATGAGAATCAGCACCTCCAAATCCGAGGCCATGGTCCTCAGTCGGAAAAGAGTGGCTTGCCCACTTCAGGTTGGTGGAGAGTTCCTGCCGCAAGTGGAGGAGTTTAAGTATCTTGGGGTTTTGTTCATGAGTGAGGAAAGGGTGGAACGGGAGATTGACAGACGGATCGGTGCAGCTTCTGCAGTAATGCGGTTGATGTACTGGTCTGTCGTGGTGAAGAAAGAGCTGAGCCGCAAGGCGAAACTATCGATTTACCGGTCAATCTACGTTCTTACTCTCACCTATGGTCATGAGCTCTGGGTCATGACCGAAAGGACAAGATCCCAGATACAGGCGGCCGAAATGAGCTTTCTCCGCAGGGTGGCTGGGCGATCCCTTAGAGATAGGGTGAGAAGCTCGGTCACTCGGGAGGAGCTCAGAGTAGAGCCGCTGCTCCTTCACATCGAGAGGGGTCAGCTGAGGTGGCTCGGGCATCTGTTCCGGATGCCTCCTGGACGCCTTCCTGGGAAGGTGTTCCGGGCGCGTCCCCCTGGGAGCAGACCCCAGGAAAGACCTAGGACACGCTGGAGAGACTATGTCTCCCAGCTGGCCTGGGAACGCCTCGGTGACCCCCGGAAGAGCTGGCAGAAGTGTCTAGGGAGAGGGAAGTCTGGGCATCTCTGCTTAGACTGCTGCCCCCGTGACCCGGTCTCGGATAAGCGGGAGAAGATGGATGACAATGTATGATTTTTAAACTATTTATTTGTATGATACAGCTGCAAATAAGTATTTGAACACCTGAGAAAGTCAATGTTAATATTTTGTACAGTAGCCTTTGTTTGCAATTACAGAGGTCAAACGTTTCCTGTAGTTTTTCACCAGGTTTGCACACACTGCAGGAGGGATTTTGGCCCACTCCTCCACATATATCTTCTCTAGATCAGTCAGGTTTCTGGCCTGTCGCTGAGAAACACGGAGTTTGAGCTCCCTCCAAAGATTCTTTTTTGGCTTTAGGTCTGGAGACTGGCTGGGCCATGCCAGAACCTTGATATGCTTCTTACAGAGCCACTCCTTGGTTATCCTGGCTGTGTGCTTCGGGTCATTGTCATGTTGGAAGACCCAGCCTCGACCCATCTTCAATGCTCTAACTAAGGGAAGGAGGTTGTTCCCCAAAATCTCGCAATACATGGCCCCGGTCATCCTCTCCTTAATACAGTGCAGTCGCCCTGTCCCATGTGCAAAAAAACACCCCCAAAGCATGATGCTACCACCCCCATGCTTCACAGTAGGGATGGTGTTCTTGGGATGATGCTCCTCCCGTGTAGTTCTGGGCTGATTTCTCACCTTCCTTAGGATCATTGAGACCCCACAAGGTGAGATCTTGCATGGAGCCCCAGTCCGAGGGCGATTGACAGTCATGTTTAGCTTCTTCCATTTTCTAATGATTGCTCCAACAGTGGACCTTTTTTAACCAAGCTGCTTGGCAATTTCCCCGTAGCCCTTTCCAGCCTTGTGGAGGTGTACAATTTTGTCTCTAGTGTCTTTGGACAGCTCTTTGGTCTTGGCCATGTTCGTAGTTGGATTCTTACTTATTGTATGGGGTGGACAGGTGTCTTTATGCAGCTAACGACCTCAAACAGGTGCATCTAATTTAAGATAATAAATGTAGTGGAGGTGGACATTTTAAAGGCAGACTAACAGGTCTTTGAGGGTCAGAATTCTAGCTGATAGACAGGTGTTCAAATACTTATTTGCAGCTGTATCATACAAATAAATAGTTTAAAAATTATATATTGTGATTTCTGGATGTTTTTTTTTTTAGATTTTGTCTCTCACAGTGGACATGCACCTACGATGACAATTTCAGACCCCTCCATGATTTCTAAGTGGGAGAACTTGCAAAATAGCAGGGGGTTTAAATACTTATTTTCCTCACTGTATTTAAAAAAAAAAAAGTATAATAAATGTTGAATGAAATACACTGGACCTTTTTCTAAATGGATACTTCAAAAGAATGAACAATGCTCAAGGAATATTAGATCTTACTGTATGTAAAGGTAGAAATCTAGGTGAGTCCACTTGCTGTGCATATTTG
Source organism: Silurus aristotelis (assembly GCF_946808225.1). Taxonomy (NCBI): domain Eukaryota; kingdom Metazoa; phylum Chordata; class Actinopteri; order Siluriformes; family Siluridae; genus Silurus; species Silurus aristotelis. Next base: position 11,243,020 of record NC_139574.1, read on the forward strand.
CCTGACACTTAAAGGTGGAAATCCTAGAACATTTACAATTAGTGCAGCAGTTAGTGCAGTGAAACATTTCCTAACTGCCTACTGCAGTCAGCCTTAGGATCCATGCTTTATCCATGTCTTGTCCATTTATTAGAGACAGATCCAAAAGCAACTGTGTTCTCCCTCTCAGTCAGGTCTTCCAAAGCCTTCCACAGCTTGGTCCCTGTGATCTCGAATGACTTCAGGAGCCAGTGGGTAAATGTTTTAGTGTAGCCTCTGTAATCAACTAACTCTTCATAGATGAATGCCCTCCACCCTGCACGGTAACACTGATGACATATCTGTGTACTTTTCTTTGTTTTTCTTCAAGGCAGCCTCCATCCCCTCATCCAATGGGACAGTCAATTCAAGCATAATGATTGTCCTAGTGGACATGGACAAGAGCATGAGCAGGCTGAGGTTATGGTGATCTCTTGTGGGAACTTTAGCTGGTGGTCAATATCAGCTCCCATATTCTATTCACCACCCAGAGACAAGACAAACCCACTCAGCAGACTGAACCCATTGCCTGATAAAACTGAATCAGTTCCAGTCTGCGTACTTCCAGAATTGTAGCTGACTTATGCAAGAAACAGTTAGGTGCCATCCATACCACCTCTGTGTCAAATATGCCTTACAGCTAGAAATGATATGCTGCAAGTTCGGATTCTGTGAGTTACACAGTTGGCAAGACTCCTCTGAGCCATGCCAGAGGCACAGATTTCGAGGACTAGGAAGAGCATCGTATGTGGGCCTACATAGGAAGCTGAACCATGCCATGTGTATGCACAAAGGCTTCAGTGTGTTTTAATAATGCAAAATCTTTAATGTTGAATGTTTTTTTTTTTTTTTTATATTCAAATTCAAATCATTTTTTTGTTTAATTTAATTATCTTTAAACTGAAAAAAATGTTTTTTTTTTTTCCAAATTTCCACTACCCAGTTTTCAATTATTTTACATAAAATCCATTAAGTTTTTTTTTTTGTGCCATTTTTGGTGCTGGTAGTTGCATAATAAAAACCTCTTCAATTAAGCACTTACGACAATTGCTAAGTGGTCTAGTATGTCCATTAATTTACAAAAGGGTTATTAGCTAGCAAACCTTTATAGAGGATGAAGAACACCAAGATGTCCTTTTTGCACAGTTGGACCATAATGGTCTGTCAGCACAATCTTAAAGTAATTGAAATCTTTCCTGATGTAACTAGAGTACTTATCATTAGGCTTGTAAAAACTTTATTGGTAGTGAATGCGAATTGGACAGCAAAGTTGTATGTAAAAATAAAATATTATCCAATGTTGACCTGAGTCCCGCTTACTAAAGTATTGACTTTGACCTAGGACTGACCTTGTGTTTTCATAGCCAAACAAGAAAAGACTTATAAACTACAGTCAGGATTGTAAATTTAGCCGCATGAAACTTTCAAACTCTGCTGATGTTCATTTAGTCATAGTCTAAATTTGGCTGATGTGTCTGAAGAAAATCACATTATAAATGTATGGCTGATTATATTAGCGCACATTTCATGCCATCTTTTTTATGAGAGCTGGAGTGAGTCAGGGATTATACAGAACATGCTTCATTTTGTTGAAACACTCTAATCATTTTAATTTGTTAGTTGATGTAGGATGATTTCACATTATCCTTGTTTTTAGCTCATATTCTAATATTCTTATATAAAACATACAACATGATAGTTTAACACAAAATTATGCCAAAAAGATTTTCAGACATTTGAGGTTAAAATGAGAGAAAATTGTATGTTATCGTTTTGATTGCTGTCATTTTTCTTGTAGTATTCTCAACCTAGAGTGGTGGAGACATCTGTGATAGCCATCTTTGTAGGTGTCAGATACACCTGTGGAGAGGTTATAGCTAAGGATCAGGTAGAGTATCTCAAGGAGTCTATGCTTTTGAGTGAGCAATAGAGAGGATGAGACAAAAAGAGTGTAATCATGTTGACTGTCCGAGTCCTCCTCTTATTAATTTCAGTACCATTCTTCAAAAGATGAAAAGACTTACACAAGTGTCAGAACTGGTAGGGAGCTTTTCCCTGATGTTTAAAAGCTTTGTGTGATAAATCACAGTGTAAGCAGCAAACGCCCACATGAATTGAGAGGTGGAAGTAATTAATTGGATAGATACTTCATGCTCAACAGGAATAGACTATTTTTTGCACAATGGCACAGGTTTGCATTTAAAATCATATACAACTTGTATAGCTTTTATTAGATTCTAAAAAAAATAAAATAAAATAAAATTATTTTGTCATTGTAATGGAATCACCGTGTATCTAATCAGAGATAAGGGGTGACCCGAGGGTACCCTATTGGCAATCTTAGATGCAGTTGCAGTTTTATTTCCTTTAAAATAATTAATAATATAATATTTAATAATTGCCAGCTTGTCTTTTTGCTTTTTGTGCAAAACTTTAAAAGAGATTCATCTTAATGCTTGAGCACAACACAACAAGTCAGTGACACACATCATCACAGGTGAGCTCCTGTAATCAATCCTTTTTTTTCTTTTTTTCTTTTTTCTTCTCCACAACAGTTTTAATTTAGAAGAAGCTTTTTGCACAGAAGGCAGTAAGAAAACAAAATTTACATTAGTTGACTAGAATTTTATTGACATAAAATTAACATAATTACTGTCCTAAGTATAGATTCTATCATTAAATATTTGATGCAGCGTGTCAAATGTATTTTTATCATTTCTATGCAGCTTCTTGGCTCTTAATCATAATCCATTTGCTGTTGTATGACTGATAGCAGTATGATTGATATACCAGTCAAAACGAGTTGTTTTCGTATGTATGTCGTATATCCAAATGGAAAAGAAGACGGATAAAGCATCATTCTTTGTGACTACTGATTCTGAGGCACCAGAAATTATTAATAATTGTGCTTCGGGCATCTAGTAATGAACATGAACTGCCTAAAGATTCATGAGATTTTAGTGGAGGGTTAAACTCAAGAGCCATGAAGATAGAGTAGGACAGCAATTAATATAAACCAGTTGTTACAATGGATTAGGACTACCATCACATTGACAGTTTGTACTCAAGTGTCCATCAGTGAACAATCTCAAGAATGATGGAACTATAATAAATAGATATTCAGTGTCATTTAGAAGAGGAAGGGTTCCCTTTTGAGTTTGGTTCATCTCAAAGTTTCTTCTGTAGTACTCTGAAATCAATGTAAAGAGTGAATCATTCTTGGTAAAGCAATATAATATAATATAATTTAGAAAGTATGCATGTGGTGAGGTAAAGTTTCATCCACACGCATATTCAATCACACACAACCATCTTTAATTGTAAACATGTTAACTCTTAGTTCGGAAAATATCGCATTATTATTGTAAACCCCAAAACTTGCACAAGCCAGTACACTCTTAGTGCCAGTCCCAAGCCCGGATAAATGGGGAGGGTTACGTTAGGAAGGGCATCCAGCGTAAAAAAATGTGCCAAATCGAACATGTGGATTACGAATACGGAGGATCTGCTGTGGCGACCCCTAATGGAAGAAGCTGAAAGAAAGAAAGTTTTATTGTAAACCCCAAAACATTTCTGAAAGATTTGGCAGAAATAATCAATTATTTTAATTAAACAGTTTTCTAACCTTTCTAAACTTTTTAGATTAGAACACATTTACATTCACTTCTACGGCATTTAGCAAAGGCCCTTATTTGGAGTAACTATCAACAAGCACATTTGTGCAACTAAGCTGTTGAGAGTTAAGCGCCTTGCTCAAGGACCCCAACTGGCAACTGGATTTGAAGTCACAACATTCTGATCAGAAGTGCAACATATGAACGACTAAGCCACCACTTCACAGAATTTGTCTGTGGATCAACAGAAAAATAAAGAAAACTGTGATAATGCTAAAAATAATTATACACCATAACACACTTTTTAATAGGTAAGATTATTGGGACTAATATAAGAATTGAATATCAAAAATGATTCTATTTCTAATTCTAAAAGAATTTTTTTTTCTGAATTGAATTAAATTAATAATATCCATCATTTTAGGTTTGAACACTTTTTTGTTTGTGATATTTTGACATTTTTTGTGACACCTTTCGGTTTAAATTCTGTCCTCATTTACTTGCCACCTCTGAAAAAATGTCCTGGCTCCACCACTGCTGTAGAATTGTAGTACACATTCGAAAAGCATAGCAATCTGGGAAAATCCTTAATATGGTCAAATCTTTAAAGCTTCATGAATACTTTTTTTTTTTCTTATGTGTCTCAATCACTGGTATAAAATAAAGCATTTACAAGTCTGGTTACCACTAAGTACAGAATGAGAGCTGCATATAAAGTGTCTAGTGAAAAACATCATCACATTAACTGCCTAAAAGCAAGTGCTATTTATTACAGGTTCTACAGGATTTGCACGCACAAGGCTAATTTGGTTAAAAAGCAGGATTGCCTCATTTAAGCAGAATTCTCTCCTTGAACTTAGGCCCATTTTTCTTGCTCAATAATGCCTCACATCAGGAGTAATGTTAGATCTGGATTCACCGTTTGACAACTCATTGTAACCACAACATTTCAACCTATGTAAATAAACTTTCTTTCGGCTTCTCCCATTAGGGGTCGCCACAGCGGATCATCCGCATGTTTCATTTGTCACATGTTTTTACGCTGGATGCCCTTCCTAACGCAACCCTCCCTATTTATCAGGGCTTGTGACCGGCACTAAGTTGTGCAACCCTAATGGCTGGGGTTGGTTTACACTTCCAAAATTGTAGAATGGAATTTGAGGGTATTCAATAATATGCACATTAGATATGATATTAATTATACACACATAGAAGCCTTGTATGAACTGACCAGAAATTTACATCCAAGCTTTTTGCATAATCTCCAGGGGAGTTAACATAAGAAATGACATACACAAAGTCAGTTTTTCACAATTTTACACTGCCAGGGAATTGGATACAGTATGTTATGACACATAATCACACAACCACTATCATGCCTTTGTACATTTGTAATTAGTTTTTTTCCCATTATTTTCTTATTTTATATCAGAACCTGCTTGGAGGATTCTCAGAGTAAGATTTTCAGTGTCTATTTAAACACACTGTTTCCTGTACAAATGACAATAATCTCTTGAATCTTGCCACATAATGCTTCATTAGATAACAATAGGTTATTTGATAATGCCACTGAATCTGCTATAAAATAACGATTTTATATTTGATGTTACAAATAAAACTGCTACAATAAATGCAATGTAATATGATAAAATGCAGCATATGATTTGATTTATAAGGCTCTGATTGCTATGTAACTAACTTTGTCCAGAAGCTGGGATATTCTATGACTTTGTTTTTTCTTTTGAAGCTCACAGCTACTATCACAAGTCACTTATCAGACCTATTTACTCATTAGTTAAAAAATCCATAATTTTTAACTCACCTTTTGCTTGTGTTTTTTTCTTTATTAATAACTGATTTATAAGCAATTTTAAGCTTGCATGCAAGTTGGCAACAATGAATATGCATTTTGAAGAAGGCAAACCGAGCTTATAACTAAGCAATTAAAAAAACCTTTAGGCAAACTAATAATTTTTTTAACCAGCTGGTGGTCATGTTTGCAGAAAAATATGACAATACTAAAAAGTTAATTTAGCTCTTCTATGCTATTGTTGTGATATATATATATATATATATATATATATATATATATATATATATATATATATATATATATATATATATATATGTATATATATATATATATATATATATATATATATATATATATATATATATATATATATATATATATATATATATATATATATATATATATATATATAACTTTTTGTTATTGTTAAAGGTGGAAAAAATATTTTAGCCAAAATACATGACTTTTCATATATTTTTGTTTGTTTGGTAGAATTCATTTGTTGCACACATATGGTATATTAAATCTTAAATATGACTGTTATGTTGATATTTAGCTTAGTAAGCTTTAAAGAATAGATGCACAGAATATGAATATCATATACCCATGGCACATCCAACTAGGAAAGGTAGAGTTTAGCACTTTCTCTAAACTTACAAATGCGTATGCATATAGCCAGGGTCTATAGTTCCATATTCGAGACTTCATTTTGTAATTGTTTAGAGTAATTGTTCAACATTATGTAAACTTAACACCACTGGCTCTGATCATTCTTCTTCTTCTTCTTCTTCTTCTTTCGGCTGCTCCCATTAGGGGTCGCCACAGCGGATCATCCGTCTCCATACCACCCTGTCCTCTATATCTGCCTCTTTTACACCAACTACCTGCATGTCTTCCCTCACCACATCCATGAACCTCCTCCTTGGCCTTCCTCTTTTCCTCCTACCTGGTGGCTCCATCTTCAGCATTTTTCTACCAATATAATTCATGTCCCTTCTCTGCACATGTCCAAACCATCTCAATCTCGCCTCCCTCACCTTGTCACCAAAACATCCTACATGTGCTGTCCCTCTAATAAACTCATTTCTAATCTTGTCCATCCTCGTCACTCCCAACGAAAACCTCAACATCTTCAGCTCTGCTACCTCCAGCTCCACCTCCTGTCTTTTACTCAATGCCACTGTCTCTAATCCATACAACATCGCAGGTCTCACCACAGTCCTATAAACTTTCCCTTTCATTCTTGCAGATACTCTTCTATCACAAATCACTCCTGTCACTCTTCTCCACCCACTCCACCCTGCCTGCACTCTTTTCTTTACTTCCCTAACACACTCTCCATTACTTTGCACTGTTGACCCCAGGTACCTGAACTCCTCCACCTTCTCCACCTCTTCTCCCTGCAACCGCATCACTCCACTGCCCTCCCTCTCATTCACACACATGTACTCTGTCTTACACCTACTGACTTTCATTCCCCTTCTCTCCAGCGCATATCTCCACCTCTCCAGGCTCTTCTCAACCTGCTCTCTACTCTCACCACAAATCACAATATCATCTGCAAACATCATAGTCCAGGGAGACTCCTGTCTGACCTCGTCCGTCAACCTGTCCATCACCACTGCAAACAGGAAAGGGCTCAGGGCCGATCCTTGATGCAGTCCAACCTTCACCCTGAACCAATCTGTCGTACCTACTGCACACTTTACTGCCGTCACACTGTCCTCATACATGTCCTGCACCACCCTCACATACTTCTCTGACACACCTGACTTCCTCATACAATACCACAACTCCTCTCTCGGCACCCTGTCGTACGCTTTCTCTAAATCCACAAATACACAATGCAGCTCCTTCTGTCCTTCTCTATACTTCTCCATCAACATCCTTAAAGCAAATAAGGCATCTGTGGTGCTCTTCCTCGGCATGAAACCATACTGTTGCTCACAGATGGTCACCTCTTCTCTCAACCTGGCTTCCACTACTCTTTCCCATAACTTCATGGTGTGACTGATCAACTTAATTCCCCTGTAGTTACTGCAGGTCTGCACATCTCCCTTATGCTTAAAGATCGGTACCAGCACACTCCTTCTCCATTCCTCAGGCATCCTCTCCCCTTCCAGAATCCTGTTAAACAATCTGGTTAAAAACTCCACTGCCATCTCTCCTAAACATCTCCACGCTTCTACCGGTATGTCATCTGGTCCAACCGACTTTCCATTCTTCATCCTCTTAATCGCTGCTCTCACTTCCTCCTTACTAATCCTATCTACATCCTGCTTCACCAACTCCACATCCTCCAACCTTCTCTCTCTCTGATTTTCCTCATTCATCAGCTGCTCAAAATACTCCCTCCATCTTCTCAACACACTCTCCTCACTAGTCAACACATTTCCCTCTCCATCCTTTATTGCTCTAACTTGCAGTACATCCTTCCCAGCTCGGTCCCTCTGCTTGGCCAATCGGTATAAATCCTTTTCTCCTTCCTTAGTGTCCAACCTCTTATACAGTTCCTCATATGCCTTTTCCTTGGCTTTCGCCACATCCCTTTTAACCTGCTGCCGCATCTCCTTGTACTCCTGCCTACTTTTCTCATCACTCTGTCGATCCCACTTCTGTTTTGCCAACCTCTTCCCCCTAATGCTCTCCTGCACTTCCTCATTCCACCACCACGTCTCCTTGTCTTGCTTTCTATTTCCAGATGTCACACCAAGTACTTTTCTAGCTGCCTCCCTCATCACTCCTGCAGTAGTTGCCCAATCATCCGGCACCTCTTCACCACCACCGAGCCCCTGTCTGACCTCTTCCCTGAACCTCACACTACACTCTTCCTCCTTCAGTTTCCACCATCTTATTCTTCTTTCAAACCTTACTTTCCTCCTCTTCTTCTTCGCCTCCAAAACCATCCTACAGACCACCATCCGATGCTGTCTAGCTACACTGTCCCCCGCCAACACCTTACAGTCTCCAATCTCCTTCAGGTTGCATCTCCTACACAGAAGATAATCCACCTGTGTGCACCTTCCTCCACTCTTATACGTCACCCTATGATCCTCCTTCTTCTTAAAATACGTGTTCACCACTGCCATTTCCATCCTTTTAGCAAAATCTACCACCATCTGCCCTTCCACATTCCTCTCCTTAAAACCATACCTACCCATCACCTCCTCATCACCTCTGTTCCCTTCACCTACATGCCCATTAAAGTCTGCCCCAATCACCAATCGTTCTTTCCTAGGTACACCATCTACCACTTCATCTAATTCACTCCAGAATCTTTCTTTCTCCTCCATCTCACAGCCAACTTGTGGAGCATAGGCACTGATGACATTTATCATCATCCCTTCAACCTCCACCTTCACGATCATCACCCTATCAGAAACTCTCTTCACCTCCACTACACTCTTACTGTACGCTTCCTTCAGAATCACCCCTACACCATTTCTCTTCCCATCCACACCATGATAAAACAGTTTAAACCCACCTCCAATGTTCCTGGCCTTACTCCCTTTCCACTTGGTCTCCTGAACACACAACACATCTACCTTTCTCCTCTCCATCATATCAGCTATCTCTCTCCCTTTACCCGTCATAGTACCAACATTTAAAGTACCAACCCGAACCTCTACTCTCCTACACTGCTCCTTTTCCTGCCGTCTCTGTAGACGCCTTCCTCCTCTCCTTCTCCTCCTTCGGCCAACAGTAGCCCAATTTCCACCGGTACCCTGTCGGCTAACGATACCTGTGGCGGTCGTTGTTAACCCGGGCCTCGACCGATCCGGTATGAAATTCTCATTTGTGATCCGCATATTTGATTTGGCACATGTTTTACGCTGGATGCCCTTCCTAACGCAACCCTCCCCATTTACCCGGGCTTGGGACCGGCACTAAGAGTACACTGGCTTGTGCCCCCCTAATGGCTGGGTTCTGGCTCTGATCATTAACATGAGAAATTGTGCGGTTCACAATCGACTTCATAATCCTGTCAGTATCAAAAGGCTATTAACCCAGGGAATGATTTAACCTTGATCCTTCCGCTGAGAGTCCTGACATGCCTGGATGTCTCAACAGGACGTGACAATGAGTTCTCATGATCCGCCCAATCGGCTGACATTTAGATAACAACTTAGTCTCTTAAGATCGCGCAAACAACTGCTGAGATGTGATCACTCTAATGGAGTTTCAAGTGGATGGCTTTGATTTCATCCATCATTGTAATTATGCATCAATCTTGCTAATTTTTCAGTATCATTAACCTTGGTAATCTCCTCCTCTGCGCAACACCATCTGTTATTTCCTTCAAATTTGCACTGGCGCAAAGCACACGGCCACCCTTTCCTAGAGTGCTCAGGAAAAATGATAGTGCTCTCTGGGGAGGGCTTCTGACGAGATAAAAGTTGCAGCAACCACACTTCCGTGGACCAGTTAATGAACTATCACTACAGAGAACATGGAAATGGATTAGCTACTAAGGCTTGCTGCCCCACCGTGGTCCAACATTACTCATTTGAAATGCGTCAGTAAGCTAACCATCATTGCTAGTGCCCTACATGTCCCCATGAGTTAAATCAACATCTCAAATGATGTGTTTAATTTTCCGAAATCACAATTACTGAATTAGTCAGCATGTTCTTATTTTGCTCTTTTTTTTATTGCCCTTAGAACATAATCATGCATATCTCTCTTCAAAAATATAAATAATATTTTGTACAAAAAGAGATATAATATTAATAGATTTATTGATAGCTGATTATTGTTTTGATAATATTTTTTGATAATATTTAATATTTTAGGTTCCTGTTTCTTTGACTTACATGTGGAATCACAATCCTACATGGTTATTTAATAAAACATTAATAAAACTAATAAAACTGTTGCTCACGCTTTCACTTACATCATAATCTACATCTACATGTTCTGTTGCCATGCAGTGTAGGAGGCTTTTTTACATAACGCAGTCCCACAGGAGCGAACAGAAATCCTGTTTTTGAAATTATGATGAAGATGAATATTCTGAATGTGTTTTGAGTCAATGACGCTTGTCACGCCTGCTCATCTTGTCAATGTATTAAAGCACCAGCAAACAGAATGTCCATTAAAATGAGCTTAATTGAAATATATAGAGATATTAATTATAGTTAATGGTGGAAAGGCCTAAGAATGAGAGAATTTATAGTTTACAAGTGGTCCTTTGATGATTATATTATATAAAAAAAAAGAGCTATGAGACCTGATGTAGGAGGTGGAGAGACACATAGATATAAAATTACATGACACTACAGTATATTTACTATAGTAATAAATGACAGATGTATATACATGAGAAGTACGAAATGTAAAATATGACTTTATGCTATCAGAAATGCATCCAGAATGTGTCTGATATTAATGTTTAATGTTCTAAGGCTGTGGGTTATCACACATACTGAGGGTGGGATCACTTCCTTATGCCCTCATTTAAAGAGATGCTAAAAAATGTTCAAAATGGTCAACCAACCATAGAGCTGTTGTCAGGGTACACCCTGCTTCTTCTCCTGCGTCTGCCACGCCCGCTCGAAGCTCATCACCATCCTACTGATTCCGAACACCTGCCTCTTGTTTATCCTGCCCATATAACCCCCCCTCTCACCCCACTTCTGCGTCCGTTATTGTTTTCGTTGGTGTCTATGTGTTTTGCTGCAAGTTCTCCATTAAAGCTTCCTTGTTTTCGGTGCTTCGGCTTCCGCCTCAGTCACTCGCCTAACAGAATAACGGACCTTGAAAAAAGACAAAGAAAGTCAAGAAGAGAAGCGGTGTAGGAGAGGATCAACCCGGCTCTTACCTTGCGATGGACGAACAACCCAGCACGTCGTCCGTTTCGGTTCGGGAGCTCGTCGCCGGGCTCCGAGAAGCGTTTCCTTCCTCCGCGGCTGGGCAAAACCCCCCCGCCTCCACCGGCACTCCTATGGCGCTCAAACAAGCTCCAGAGCTCAAACAAGCTATGGCCGTGCATGAGGATTCAGTGGGGTTAGAGAGCTTCATCCAGAAATCCATCGGGCTCTCTCAGCGCTTAGCTGAACTGAACTGTCATCCAACTGAACTCCAACCAGAATGCCTGCGAGGTGCAACGGCAGCTCCTAAACCCGAACCCATGCAGCTGGGTTCACAGAGACTGTCCCGGAGAGAGAGAAACCGCCGTCTGGCCACGGGGAGGTGCCTGTACTGCGGATTACAGGGACACTCCGTCACTAGGTGTCCCACACGCCCTGTTCGTGCTGCGGTGAGTACCGTTGAATTTCCAACAGATATCTCACCCCTATCCAAGCTGACAGTGTCTCTCCTAACCCCCGCTTTGTCCATCTCTGTGCCTGCTCTAGTTGACTCCGGCTCGGCGGGGAACTTAATCTCCCAAGCCTGCCTCGACCACTTACGCCTTCCCCGAGAGAGGGGTTCCCAGGACCTAGCGGTCCAAACCATTCAGGGCGACCACTGGGAAAGGGTTGGGTGAAGTACTGCACGCCGGTGGTGACGCTACAAGTGGGGTTGTTCCATAGAGAAGAGATCCGGTTTCTGGTTCTGGAGAGTTCCAACGTCAGCGTGATCCTGGGAAGGCCGTGGTTACAAAAGCATGCGCCGAGGTGTTCCTGGGATCCCTGTGACATCCTGGAGTGGAGTCCCCGCTGTAAGGAGCACTGTCTCGCTCAACTTCCGACGCGGGTCCAGGAAGCGGTGATTGGCCCACCCTGGTGGAGGAAGCCACCACCACGACCCAGGTGGAGATCCCTGAGGAGTATCAGGCCTTCGAGGATGTGTTTAGTGCCCAGGCCGCCACCCGTCTCCCCCCTCATTGACCTTGGGACTGCTGCATCGACCTCCTCCCCGGCGCTAAGCTACCCAAGGGCTGTGTGTACCCGTTGTCCGCTCCTGAACATCGGGCAATGGAGGAATACGTCCAGCAGGCTCTCCGGCAGGGATTTATCAGACACTCGTCCTCCCCAGCAGCCTCAAGCTTCTTCTTTGTGGGAAAGAAGGACGGAGGTCTTCGTCTCTGCATCGACTATCGACAGCTGAACTCCCAGATCGCACCTCTTCCATACCCACTCCCACTCGTGCCTGCTGCTTTGGAGGAACTGAGGGAGGCGAGGGTCTTCACCAAGCTCGATCTCCGGAGTGCTTAACACCTGGTACGCATAAGGAAGGGAGACGAGTGGAAAACTGCCTTCATCACACCCTCGGGGCACTATGAATACCGGGTCATGCCGTATGGTCTTTCCATCTCTCCAGCGGTCTTCCAGGGGTTCATGAACAAGGTACTTCAGCCCTATCTCCATAGGTTCATCATGGTCTACATAGATGACATCTTAATCTATTCCCAGAACCTGGAGGAACATCTGGGACATGTGCGCGCCGTCCTGAAAGTGCTCCGTTCTCACCAACTCTTCCTAAACCTCTCGAAGTGCGAGTTCCCCCGCCCATCAATCCACTTCTTGGGTTACATCATTAGTGCCAAGGGGATCCAGATAGACGAGAGGAAGGTGAAGGCAGTGAGAGAGTGGCCTGTTCCAGAATCGATCAAGGAGCTCCAGCGTTTCCTGGGCTTCGCAAACTTCTACTGCCGGTTCATTCAGGGATACAGCCAGATAACAGCCCCCCTCACCTCGCTCCTTAGGGGTAGGGCTCGAACCTTGAAATGGACCGGGGAGGCTCAGGAGGCCTTTCAAGAGCTCTGCCGTTGTTTATGTAGTGCTCCTGTTCTGCATCACCCAGACCCCCAGGAGCCCTTTGTGGTTGAGGTTGACGCCTCATCAACCGGGGTGGGGGCCACTCTCTCCCAGCGATCAGGAATCCCGGCACAGCTCCACCATGTGCCTTCTTCTCCCACACGCTCTATACTGCCGAACAAAACTATAACATCAGCAAACGCGAGCTCCTGGCAATCAAGCTGGCCCTAGACGAGTGGAGACACTGGCTGGAGGGAGCAGAGCATCCGTTCACTGTGGTCACCGATCACAAGAACCTCCAGTATCTACGGGAGGCACGGAGACTCAACCCACGACAGGCACGCTGGGCCCTCTTTTTCAATAGGTTCCGGTTTCACATCACTTACCATGCAGGTGCCTTGAACGGCAATGCCGACACGCTATCTCGGATGTACGGGCCGGACGAACCCACTGACCCGTAACCAATCATTCCTTCCGCACTCATCCTGGGGCCCATCGTTTGGAATATCGACCAAGAAATACGCACGGCATCCCTCCACGAGGTCACACCTGCAGGGTGTCCAGAAGGACGTGTCTTTGTCCCGTCCTCCTGCAGACGCGGTCTCATCAGGTCAGTCAACGAAGGACCTGGAACGGGTCACCCAGGTGAGAGGCGGACGGTCCGGCTCATCCAAGCACGCTACTGGTGGCCCGGTATGACAGAGGAGGTTATACGGTATGTCCAAGCATGTCCCAGCTGTGCCGTAGCCAAGGTCCCGCACCACCTGCCCGTGGGCAAGCTAATGCCGCTCCCCATCCCACAGCGCCCATGACCTGGGCATCGACTTCGTGACAGATCTGCCCCGGTCGGAGGGGAACACTTGCATCCTGGTGGTGGTGGACCGTTTCTCCAAGGCCTGCCGCTTTGTGCCCCTGAAGAGCCTGCCTACCGCCCTCGAGACCGCGGAAGCACTGTTCCATCACGTCTTCCGGAACTACGGACTCCCTGAGGAGATCGTCTTGGACCGGGGTCCCCAGTTCACGTCTCGGGTCTGGAGAGCGTTCTTCAAACTCCTGGGAGTCTCAGTTAACCTAACATCGGGGTATGTTAGATTTTTATCAAACAGTTTTAACACTATCAAAAGTTTTAACAGTTTTAACATTTTTATCAAACAGTTTTAACACTAACAGGGTACCACCCACAGTCCAATGGCCAGGCCGAGCGAAAGATCCAAGAGCTGAGTCGCTATCTGAGGACCTATTGCGGCCAGGACCAAGGAGAATGGTGTCGGTTCGCCAGGACACGACGGGACTCACCCCGTTCCAGTGTGTGCTGGGGTTCCAGCCGCCCCTGTTCCCCTGGTCGGATGAGCCCAGCAACGTGCCCAGAGTGGATTACTGGTTCAGGGAGAGCAGTGAATCTGGGAGTCGGCACACACTCAGCTGCGTCGGGCCCTCCGCACCACCTGCCAGCACGCTGACACATGGCGGTTGGACTCTCCGCGCTTCCGTCCCGGGGATCTGGTGTGGTTGTCTACCAGGGACCTGAAGCTAAAGCTGCCCTGCCGCAAACTGAGCCCCCGGTTCATCGGGCCCTTTCGGGTCGCCGACCAGGTCAACGACGTGTCCTACCGGCTGGAACTGCCACCGAGGTACCTTTCCACCCTATTTTCCATGTGTCCGTGCTCAAACCTTGTGCCTCTCCTGTCTCTCGCCCCCCAGGTGACCCCGCAGCGACCGCCCAGCCGGAAGTCGTGGACAAGCCCGGTGTCTACGCGGTGAGGGAGGTCCTGGACTCTAGGCGGCGCGGGGGTCGCCTTGAGTACCTGGTGGATTGGGAGGGGTATGGTCCGGAGGAGCGGACGTGGGTGGCCCGGCAGGACCTGCTGGATCCTGCTCTGCTGGGGGAGGGGGTGGTGTCAGGGTACACCCTGCTTCTTCTCCTGCGCGTGCTCCGCCCGCTCGGAGCTCATCACCATCCTACTGATTCCGAACACCTGCCTCTCGTTTATCATGCCCATATAACCCCCTCTCTCACCCCACTTCTGCGTCCGTTATTGTTTTCGTTGGTGTCTATGTGTTTTGCTGCAAGTTCTCCATTAAAGCTTCCTTGTTTTCGGTGCTTCGGCTTCCGCCTCAGTCACTCGCCTAACAGCTGTCAAAAAGACAATGACAAAAACAAGCATTTGTTAATAAATGAATTTTTTTCTTGTTTTTTTTTTTTTTTCAAGGCACATTAATATGACTGCTATGCCATTAGGCCCAAGCTGTGAAGAGACTGCTGTGTACAGAATAAGCTACTTATCTAGAAAAGTGTGAAATTTTAACCATGTTCCTTTTTATTAACATTAAAATATGCTCCAATATTTATGAAATCTGCAGGCTTATGCAAGTTTAGTGTTTACTGTAATACTCCTTATTAGAGAAGAAATTCATAAACACATTATGTCCAATGTTTGTGGACACCTGACCATCACACAGATGTTTGCTTTTTGAACATGCAGTGTCAAAGTTTGCCTCCTTCTGTGCTGTTAAAAACATTCTTGAAAGGCTTTCCATTAGATTTTTTAGTGTGGGGATTTGTGCTCACACACATGCATCAGGAGCAGTATTCAGGTCACGTATTGATGGGTGAAGAAGCCTGGGGTTAAGTCAACATTCCATTTCATTACAAAGGTGTGCAGTGGGGTGGAGTTCAAAGCCTTGTGCAGGACACACCAAGTTCTTTACAAACTATGACTTTAACATACCATGAGTTCATAAAGTTCACATTGTGCACAGGAGCGTTGTCATGCTGGGACAATTTTAAGCCTCTTAATTCCAGCGATATTTTAATGCTACATCTTTCAAGAAGATTAAAAGAATATATAAGTACAATTATGTTCTTCCAACAGTTTAATAGGACCATATACATTATAAGTGCGATGGCCAGGTGTCCATAAACTTTTAGTCTTATAATTGATAAATAAATAGGTACAAACGAACCATTAAATGTTTATGACAAAACAAAATGCATGTTTAAGCTTGTACACCTGCATGCCTGCTTTTACATGTAGAATGAGTCTTAATAGACCATAAAATTGGGCGTAATGTACTTATCCAGCACACAGTCACCTTGTTTGGAAATGAGTAAATAAGTGGTGAGGTTAGATTCTGTAGTTATTGTAATCAATTGACACATAGATTTTATTCATTTTATTTGTTTGAGTTTTTGTTTTTGCATGACTTGCCATTTGAGCAAATATCATTGCAATTTATTTATATTGTTAAAAAAATATATAATAAATAAATAAATATACTGTAAATACATTTGTGGAATATTGTGAATTGTATCGATATGTGATATATATGCATGCATATGCATTCTCACTGCATTTGTTCGCACCGATTAATTTTCAAAGAAGAGACAGGTGGCAAGCGATGGTGAATATACTTGTGTACATTATCCTATTAAATTCTCAAAACATGACAAATCGCCATGTTCCTTGCCATTATACTCATAACTTAATTTAGCACCAGACAGACAGGGTTTATTCATATTTATGTGATGCACTGCTTTGTTCACTCAAAACATTTACATGGAGCCAAGCTGCGAGATGCACGTTCTCACTCAGTGTGGCGTGTCAACCCTCTTTTAGATCTGATAAATGAAGAAGAGTAGCTCACTATTGCTCACCTGGTTCGGATCTGTTCCAACACTACCATTAATTCAACATCCATAGCCGCTGGACCTTGGAGCTCTAAATATGCTTATGCAAAAACAACATGCCCCATTGTGCAAGCAAAACAGAGTGGAGTGGGAATTTATGTAGCTTTAGAAAACAGCTGCTGTTATTTTAAGGTGCATGGACTATATGAATAGTTGCTCTTGCAAAGGAAAAAAAAAACATTATTATCAGCCCTCTTTAAAATGAGCAAACAAGAATGAGTTCATGAAATAAGGGGGAACATTTTGTTGCTCGAGGTAAAGTGCATTTTTTTTTACTATCCAGAATAATTGAAGAAATTATGAATGTAAATATTGAACATGTCTAACTCAGACAACTGATGCTTATTTTTTTTTTTAATGAAACATAATATCTCTGAAATACGAATTACAGATATAATCAGGCTTTATAATTATTAATGACCACGCCTGATATTGATTTAATTAGCAAAGCCCTATTTGTATTACTGACACTACCAGTAGGTGATTTAAACCTGATGCAGAAAAATGTTTCCCAGTTGTTTGTAACAATGACATAGGCTCTTTGTGGAATAGTTTGAGGTCAAATTGCTCTCCAAAGTGCTATCCCACTATAAAACTATCCCAGACTTCTCCTAGCACCTAACTGCAGCTAAATCAAACCTTTATAAAGAAAGATGCTAAAGATGTTCTCAAAAAAGAAACACATTTTCATCCAAAGACAATTTATTTTACCCCCGCAGGATCCCTGAAGTGAAAGTTGTTAAAGAAATGGTTCAAGTTTAACTTTATTTGTCATGGACTATATCCAAAAGCCATTAATCTCAAATGAGAAAATATGGTGTGCGACAGAGTTAGCTTTAAGCTAATTTCCAGCTGCAGTCCCTGGGCAGGTAAAAGGAGACAAAATAAATTACTATTTTTATTGACATGTACTGTCATTATTTAAAATTTATTTCAAGGTATATTAAAAAACAAAAAAAAGGTAAATACATGTTATATATTAATTAATTGTTTTGGATTTTAAAGAAGTCATGGTTGTGATATAATAATGGACTTTTAAAATATGTTGTGTCGCTAATATTCTAAAGTATTATCTCATAATTTCAATATGTTCATATTTTAACTATAACTCAAAAATTTCAGTTTTATTATTTGATCAGTTCATTAAATTTACAATGATATTTCAACTTAACAGTCAACACCCCACACTTTATCATGTAGCATTTGCTAGATATAATATTGACAAACCCAGGTGTGTGACATATCAAAACACTCGTCTCATTGAGAAGAATCGTGTGTTTTGTGTTTCTCGCTAACGACAGAGCTCATCTGGTGACGGTTTTGCATCGTCTAGCATCACACACTTTTCCTTCTGGAAATGGCACAATCTAATTTAATTGCTTTTTCTAGACATATGCTAGATGCAGATGTATAATGGAATTCAATTAATGTGTATATGTCTACACATTTTAAGGATTGGCAATTCATTCAAATCTGCTCCAATATAATCAAGCGTTTTGATAGCTGCAAATGTAAATTGAATCCATTTTATCATTAAAAATAAAATGAATTGGAATACACAAGCAAACAAATAAATAGTACATAAATAAACAAGCGAAACTAACAAACAAACAACCAACAGTGACACTATCAATCTACTATGTGATATAATGGGCAGAAAATTACAAGCCCTAAAGCACCGATTGTTGGTTGTTGGCTGGTAGCAATCATGCTTTATTGGAAAGGTAGAAAAAGAGCGGAAAGCTGATTACTTCCCCAAACACCTGGGACTTTTAATTTGCGATGGTGAGCCATTTCAACATCAATATGCATTAATATTGAACTTTGGAACCTCAAAGAATAAATGATTTCCACACACAAGTAATTTATCAGCTGGTTTTAACTTATGAACCTTCACCTGGAAGCTTTCACAATCTGTTTACACTGTACATATAATGCAATGCAAATCCAGCCATGTAAAATTTCCATCCAAGCACTGCAGACCAAAAGAGAGTGCATCATTTGCATCATTGCTGTGAATTCACTGACGCATAATGGCCGTAGATCAATGCAAGTCCTTGGTTGCACTTTTTTGCTGTGCATTGCTCTTAAGGCTTCCACACAAAAAAAGCTGTCTATCTAAATCAGTACAGGGCAACGTGTACCATTAATGGCTAGCTTCGCTTCAACAAGCTCTAGGAGGGTATGTCTTTGTCTTTCTGAGGTGAATGTTGTAAAGGATTTGTATGCTGACTCAGCAAAGAGGGCATGAAAGGAATCCGATAGCACACTTTCAGTCACCTCATGCAAATAGCAAATAGCCCCTCTCCATTGTTTGATCCTTGTGTGGTTATGAATAAATATACACAGAGTCTGTATTGAACAGGATGTGTGTTTGTGTTTGATGTGTTTTATTTATTTATTTATTTATTTTTTTTTTTGTGGATTATTTACAACCTGTTCAATCACGATGGCTGTAAAAATTGCACACGGAATTACAGAACTCCAGAAACTGCGGAACGATGCAAGTGAAAGTAGTTCTTGGGTTATATAATCTCATTTTTGTTAATGAAGAAGAACCGAACTGCTGTGTTTGCACCGCATTGCAGAGAAGACGGAAAGAGAGGAAGAGAGTGAGAGAGAGAGAGAGAGAGAGAGAGAGAGAGAGAGAGAGAGAGAGAGAGAGAGAGAGAGAGAGAGAGAGAGAGAGAAACAGAGAGAGAGAGAGAGAGAGAGAGAGAAAGAGAGAAAGAGAGAGAGAAGGGGAGTGGAGAGTGGAGAGTGGAGGGATAACCCAGAGGGATCTTAGGCTGTAGTAATCTGGACATAATTATATTTGGCAAGGACCATGGTTCAGCTCTGTTTGTGTGTATATGTGTGTGTGTGTGTCTGATGGGCGGTACTGTCTGGTCTCTCGTCAGGGTCTCACTGCCCCTGACAGTTTCATTAAAACCTCAGATCCCTCCTGCCAGGAGAAATAAAGTATTTATAAACAAAGCTCTGTACTCCCTTCCAATTGTCTCTTCTCATATAAGGCCTTCAATTTGTTGGCTTAAATCAATAGGCCCCAAATGCCCCTCTGGCCTCTGGTATCTGATCTGTTGATCTGTTGATTGTTGGGTCTCTTTTAATTCCAGGTACATATCTATCTCTGTAATGACGAGAGGTATTGACTTTGGGTGACATATTGGCCTTGCCTCTTAGCACTGTCCAAGTGAGCTCTATGAGTAAGGCATTTCTTATCTCTGTGTAACCGGTTGGTGTTTTAAGGGGCATTAATTGCTATACATTTTATATTATGTCTGGTGAGAATGGACACAGGGGCTCTTTAGGAGACACTTGGTGATGTCATTGCAGGTGCGCATGAGAGTGGGAATCGGGAAGTTAATATGGTTATAGGTTTCACATGTAGTGCTTTCCAGGTAAAAGATCCAGTATCATCCATTGATAAAGGACATCTAAATGTTTGGCTTCTAAGATATGCCACTACCTTGTGTTGTTTACTGGATTGTTTACTGTTTTTTTTATTTTTTATTTTTTTGTTTTATATATGCACACCATAAAACAGATTCTGTACATTAGTTAGTATTACTTTATATAATAATCTATTATATATATATATATATATATATATATATATATATATATATATATATATATATATATATATATATATATATATATATATATATATAAAATATATATATTTTTTTTATATATATTTTTTAATTTTTAATTTTGTACTTTTTTTTTTATTATTTGTTAAATAATATTTGTCCATTACAGGGGAAAGATTGGTTCTGTAATTTTGTTTTATCAAATTTTTTTTTTTTACATTTATTCTTCCACATAAAGATTAACAAGTAAAATATATATTGTTAATTGGAATAAAACAACACAAGTTGAATTTGTTTGTCTCCTTCATATCAATGCAACTGCCACATATGGAATGGCTAAAAAGGGATTCTACGCTTTTCACAGACCTGACAACCTTTACGCATGTTGTGTAGGAGCTCCACAGCAGTAGGAGTAGGCCGCTATAACTTTCACTCTGAAATCTGTCAAGAGAGCAGCCTTATTTTCCCCCTAATAAAAATGGTAGATGAGCCAATCAACATATGATTGACAGCTGAGTAGGTGTTTTAAATTTTCCAATATTAACTGACACCCCAGAAGCCCTGTCACTCCCAATATCTCGACTCAAATTGGCCACTCGAAAACCCTCTCACTTTTGTCAAGGGAAATGAAGGGATTTCTGAGTTCATTAATGTGTAACAAAATATATCAATGTACTACATGTCTAATTTAGTTAATAATATACATTTATAGCTAGTCAACTGAAGAAAATTAAAACGCACATCTTGAGTGATTTTAGAGCGATATAATCCTGACAAACACAGTGTGGTATGGCAGCTTTTTTTTTTAAAGAAAAAATTACAAAATGTGCTGAAAACGGGCCAAAACATCATTGGTGGCATCTTTCAGCCACTAAACATCTTCTTCAACAGGAGATGTAGGCATAGAGTATGCACAATTATTAAGGACTCCTTCTGTCCCAGTCATAAACTGTTCAAACTCTATCCATTAATAAATAGATAAAAGATCATTTGCATTAGATCCATGAGGTTTAGAGACAGCTTCTTCCCCATGACCATTACCCTGCTGAACTCCACACTATACCAATAGGTCAGTTTTGTTTTAATCCTACAGTTCGATTACACTGTAACACATGTCCTTTATATATCAGTATATTATCTGTGCATACTTTTCATAATTAACCATAGACAAACTGGACACTGTTAATGTATGTATAATTTATAATGAATACTTAATATGTTTTTTGTTATAAGGCAATATAATTGCCCTTCATATTGTTGTCTATTTAAAAACACATTTTTACTCCCCACAGCCTTGTTTATTTTTATAGTATTGGGACACCAGGCTTTTACTGCCATATGTTGTTCTTCCCTATAATATTACCACAAAGTTGGAGGCTAGAAGCACTCAAATAGTATAGGATGTCTTTGGGTGTATTAGCATAAAAACTTTCCTTCACTTGAACTAAGAGACCCAAACATGCACCCCAGGCCTCGACATCCTACATCAGTACTTGACTTTACTAACACCCTTGTGGCTGAATGAGCTCCCATCCCCACAAGCACTCTCCAAAATCTAGTGGATCATCTTCCCAGAAGAGGTTATTACAAAAGAAAATTGGAGAATTTATGTGGGATGTTCAAAAAGCACATACAAATTTTATAGTCAGGTGTCTGTCTGTCTGTCTATCTATCCATCTATCCATCTATCTATCTATCTATCTATCTATCTATCTATCTATCTATCTATCTATCTATCTATCTATCTATCTATCTATCTATCAATTCTCATTGATAATTATTGATTACTCAGTCTGTGGCGTCACACATTTCCACATAAAGCCTTTTAATTTTTAATGAACAAATACACTCTTCAGCAGGGAAGGCTGCTTGTTGGTGACTGGATCAGGGATGACTCACTTCTAATACAGGTGAACAGTTTTTATTAGAAAAGCATTAAAAAGAGGTAAACGAGACAGTGTATGACTGAGTCAATGACCGCCCTACAATTACTGACAACATCTTATAATTTCTGCCTCCATTTTGTGTAAGAAAAAATGTCACTCAAGGAGCAGAAAGAGAACACCTTGTTTGACATGGGGCCAAGAAGTTCCTCAGATCTCAGCTGGCATTGTGGCATGCTGTCTTCTGGGAAAATGGGTGCCTACACCCACTAAGATGTCTTCTTAAGTTTGCTTACACTTAAAGCAACTGCAAGTGATATAGGAGAAGTTGCTAACTTATATGAAGCTTAAACTAGAAGAAAAGCTCATACTGTACATTCCTGTCAATTCCACACCCTCTTACTAAAATTATCTCCAGAATCTTTTTCTTTAAAGATATGATATAGCACAGTGGCATAACACTGTTGTTTAACTTTACATTGTGACTTGAGAAGTTCTCATTTTAACAAGTTATTATTTGCATGTCATTCTTCAGTCGTGCACTTGAGATTGTTAGCTGTAGGTTATATTTATGCATTTATGCAAGTAAACAGTGCTGGATTGTATATATTTGTTATAAGGAAAGCATTACAATGCTTAGGTTGCCACCTTACTTCTCTTAAATGTTACAATTGATACACACTGTCTCTAACTAAATAAAACATTTTTGTGTACATCAGGGGGTGATCAGTCTCTAATGAGTGGGACATAAAAAACATTCAAAGCACTGGATGGTTTTCATTACTGTGTTTAAAAAAAAGCAAATCTTTAAATCTAGGAGACAATAACAACCAAAGTTTGGATTATGGGTGGAAAAATAGAGTTGTAAAAAAAATTGAAAACTTAAAAACACAAAAAGATTCTATGAATTGTAACCCATAGTACCTTCTTGGACATGGTCAGAGGTCATAGATGAGTGCAGTTTGCAAATTGTGAATGACAGGGGCAAGAGATGGCTGGAGTTTGAACCCAGTTTTTTTGTTTTAAACCAATTTGGTGGGAGACAAATCTATCTATTTTCTATACTGTTTATCCTGTACAGGGTCACAGAGCCTGGAGCCTATACCAAGAAGCTTGGGGCACAAGGTAGTCACAATTACACACACACACACACACACACACACACACACACACACACACACACACACACACACACACACACACACACACACACACACACACACACACACACACACTATGGACAATCTGGAATGAAATCCCTAAGATTAAGAAGTACATGCAAACTTTATGCACATAGATGCAGGATTTAAAATCCCAACACTGGTTAATAGATATACTAACCACAAAGCCGCCTAAATTAATGTGATCCCAGAACAATTTCCAACATAAAAGTAAAATCCTATTATGTTCATTAATTTACTTTATGTTCTTTATTTAAATAAAATAGGAATAACAAATGATAATTTTTTTATGAGTTTTTTTGCAGTCTTATTACATTACTAAATATCATTTTAACAACATACATAAAAACAACATTTATAGTATGTTGGTTATTAATGCTAATATTTTAATGATGCAATTTAGTAATCTTAATTGCTAATCATTTGTGCTGCACAATATCTGCATTTGTCACAGATTATCTTGGAAAGAGATATACTACATAACAATAATAGTTCCGATGTAGAGTGTGTTTAGCCAAAAAAACTCGGCAAATATTCTTATAAATAAAGCAAACAATTAATAGTAAAACTATTACTTTAATAGTTGTATATTATATTAATGTTCATAATGATACATTAATTATCTATCAGGTACAGAAAAGTAAAACCCATCTGTAAAGCAATATGGTATTTTAGAGTCAAAGGTACGTAGGGACAAACTTATTTATTCTTTATTACTGCATCTTCTGTGTAAAGTTGCTTTAAGGCAATGTTCATTATTAAAAGCGCTACACAAATAAAAATGAATTGAATGGAATTGAATATTTTAGCCATTTAGAATATTTGACTATTTCGGCAATTTCTTCTATAGCCAAGGATTTCTGTTTTTGTAACTTGCCTTCCGAGACTTCAACTGTGCTTTTAGAGCAGCCCCACTTTTAATAATGCTCCCTGGTTTGCAATTATATTACCAGTGTTGCACTTTACCTTTGTAAGCTGCATTTAAATAGCACCGCAATAAATTACTGCACATGGCAGTCATGGCTGTTACAGAAGAGTGGAAAAGAGCACTTTATTTATTTACAATGTTATTTTGGCAGTCATAATTTATTCAGCTTTTGTACTTTTATCCCAGGCGACCTTTAACAAACTTGTAATTCTCGAGTGAGTTAAGGTCGAGACAATTCTTCAAGTCAAATTGTAAGCCTTGAAGAAGTGCAACTTCAGAATAAATTCCTGATTCGACTCCACATCTCTCGTGTGTCATAACTAAACACAAAATCAAACCATTAAGATGACAGAAAACAGAAAAAAAAAACAAAAAACAGCAGAAAAAAACAACAACAAGCAAATAAACAAAAACACATGTGAATTGCTTAATGCAGGTGGTTGCGTTGTTCTGTTGAAAATAAGATTATTGGAGTCAGTTCAATCCAGTGATAGTATTAGATGTGGGCTTCTATAAAAAAACACAATATCTTAGTTACCTGCTGTTCAGAACATCATTCTGTCCAAGTGTAATATAACCCAATCAAACAGATTTGAGAAGACTTCAGAAAAAAAGAAAAAGGCACAAAGATTACATACACATAGAAGAAATGAAGAAATGTTGTTGCTCTCCCTACACAACAAAGCTCAACAGTAGTGCAAATCCAAAAATCCTCAAACAAGTGACAAAGGAACCCACAGTTACATTAAAAGATTTAAAAGTATACACTTGATTATGTATGTGCCCATTTACAAACTTGGCATTGACAGTGTGTACACTACAAATGTTTACTTTCAGACATATTGTAGCCCAAAAGATATTTCCTTGTAAAAGAATGACAACATGGAGTTAATTTGGTTATTAAATGTACTTTTATGGCATTTGGCACATTGAGCAGTTGAGGATTAAGGGCCTTGATCAAGGGCCCAGCAGTGGCATTTAAGAAGTGCTGAGATTTGAGCTCACACCTTTTAATATTATGTTTAGATTTTATTGCTTATTCTGCCATTTCCAAACGATATGGTTAGACTATTGTTACGTCCCATTGGATGTTCGTGTGTGTGGGTGTTTGTCTCTCTCTCTCTATTGGTTCACCTTCCTGTCAATTTCTCAAGGTTCCTCCCTGTTCGGACTGCTATTGGCTAGGGACGTTTGTGACCTGACTGCACCTGTGGCCAATCCGGTCAACTGCTGAAGTTTAAAAGAGGACTGCAGGAACATTAGAGAGAGCACCATTTGTTTTCGCATTGTTGTGTTTGAAGCATTGACTGTTTCTTGTATTTTCCCCTTTTGACTTGGGTTTGTACAACAATCGTTGATTCGTTGAATGTTGTTATCTTGTTTGTTTTTGTGAGTGGTTATATTCTGACAACAACCCTTGTGTTTTCCCCAGGAGTGTTGGGCAGGTAGTATGTCACGTGACTTACATCTTGCAACACGTAGATGATGTTATGTATAGAGACACTAGCTAGGAGTGTGCGCTACTTTTGTAGTTTGGTTAGTTTAGAGTAGGTAAGCTAGGGCGTGTAGAGGCGCCGGAAGAATTTTGTTTAGTGTTAGGTTAGTGGTTTATTACTGAGGTAGTTGGGTTGGTTTTGTTGTGTTCTTTTCTTTAGCGCCACTCTCCGCCTCTCTCTCCTGTGGGATTATTTATTATGCTTTGGTTTTTGTTTAGTGTAAATATTGTATATACTTTGCCATTCCCTTCTGTTCCTCATTGTTTGAATAAATCCTTTTATATTATACTTGGTTTACGTGTCCTTTTCCCTGGCCTATTCACAGAATGGATCACAGTGTGAATGTTACAGCTTCAACGCTAGACGTATAAAAAGAAGCCGTAACACTATACAATGAGCAAATATATACGTAGGCAAAAAGCTTAATCATTCAAAAACAGACAAACAACATGGAGATAATAATGTATTACAATATATAATATAATGACAAAACATTTATTATAATAATACAATTTATATAAATGAAAAAAACAACCTTAAGAGTCAGTAAGATTTTTCACTAACCACCAGAAATGCACCTTGTATAGAATGTACATGTCTCTGGAACTGTATTTTATGGGATAAACACAGTTCTCTAAAAGATATCCTCTGAACTGTTTTCTCACTGAAAATCACTTCTGAGTACACTCGAAAGAACTAATGCCACATTAGGCAATTTCAATATAAGTACTGTATCTACCATTATGAACTCACTACTAATGGTTCTTGTAGTATATGTTTTTGTTGAACGTACATGATAAAAGTCAATAGGGACAAAACTTTATTTCAAACTTTATATTGCAGTCTTATGCTGATGTGAAAACCGAGTAGATCTACTGTAGATAGCCATACACAGATATCAATAAAGTAATGGACACAAATCTTTAGGTATTTCATTTGCCAAATTACATGGGCATGATTCACTAATTCTAGAAATACAAAAATAGCACAAAGCATATAAAAGCATGAAAGTACATTGCACTCACACATGACCTCAATTTGTATCACATTGTCACATCATTGCAGGCTATAATTTACTGTACCCTTTATGAAATAAAAAAGTTAGTCGCTTCTCCTGTCTCCAGTCACGTCTCCTTCATATACAGTTTCTTTAAACACATTCTTTCTGCTTCTGTATACAGGTAGAAAATGTTAGGCAAGAGTATTTTTAGTTCAGGGTGGAAAAAAGAATAGGCTGTATTAAATGCTATTTTATGGGCTGTGAATAAAAAAAATTAACATGATTATTGCAAATGTGTCCTGCAGTAAGACTTTGTGCTTATAGTCTACTCCATAAGACTACTATTGGAATTTTGTATTATTAGATTTTTTTTTTAATCGAGCTTTGTTCAGTTCTATATATCTTGCTCATTGTAATGTTGCATTATAATGCTTTCATTTTATACAAGTACGGTGGGACTATTATGCTTCCTAGGCACCGCCCAGAGAACTCCAAACATAAAAAAATCTATCCAGAAATTTGAACTAAGCATCTGTCTAGCATTATAGTTGGATTGCGCAGTGCAAATTTATTTACATGCAGTTGGAGCTGTTTTGCTGATTAGCGTCAAAATAATTTATTTCCGATACACCTGTTCTAAACATAAAAAAAAAAGAACGTTTTAACAGCAATGTAACGTTCGAGCTGTAAGTTGCCGACTTAAGTTGATCCACTCATGTACAATTAAGTTTACGTGCAGTTTGATGATTAGTGTCAAGATAAATTATTCCTGAAAGGTACACTTGCAGAAAAGAAATATTTGGATTAATTATATGTTTGGTAAAGCTGCTGAGGAATGTGTGTGCCAATTCAGTGTCAACACAGTCTTGTTGCAGAGGTAAGTGATTAGTATTTTTTTCTGGGTGGGTTGAAACTCTTGTTAGTGTTGCATGGCAGGTGGTTGAGAAAGATATAGTGGGATCATTATCCACACCGGAGGAGACATGGACTAGTCTGCAAGAATGGTGCTGACTTCAGCAGGAGACCTATCACCCTGGGGACTAGTGGGAAAAAATACATTAAACATGGTTTCCCTCTATAATCGTGTAATGGTAAAATGTTAGACATATCTGTTAAAAAGGTATGATCTTTTTTTTATATATAATATAATCAAATAAGTTTTATTTTCCCCTTTTAAGTCATCCATAGCATAATTTTTTTCTTATTTTTACGTTCTCTCACAGGATTTTCCCGATATAATGCAATTTACTGAATAGAAGAACTCTGGAATAAAGACAACCAGATTGAATTTGCCCAATAGCAAAACAAAAATGATCAGTGATGCAACAGATGAGCAACAGTTAGACGTTAAAGCCAGCTGGGCATGCACCCCTGCCATCATCGAGGTGTTTTTACATTGTCGGCTGTGTGAATCTTTGGGTTGTCAGAGTGGGCGGATGGCAATGACTGTTTTGTTTTTCTTGAGCGTGAATGTGAGGAACGTCGACAGATTCAGAGCAGCACCTGCCGGGCTGCTGTGCACCTCGCTAACGTCTTACCTGCCATAGCCTTTCCTCTAAGCACATCTGCTGACACATACTTACATTCTCTCATTCTAATCCCGCTTAATATTAAAGGCGACAGACTTGCTAAATTTAAATAAGTGGTGTTCTCTCTTTGGCAAAAATGTTCTTATGCCATTTAGTAGGAGCAAAGTACTTTAAACTGATTTATTCATTACACATTCTAATATGTGCTTAACACACTGTATATCTTTGAATCACTTCTTCTGTGGTGCAGTGTCCATTTATGAGTTAGAATATTTATCATGATACATAAGTGCTTTCTCACCTAATACATCACACACGATCTGAATTATTAATGCATTATATGCACTGCATTGAATTGGTCTGTTTTCAAATCTTTCCATTACACTCTGATAACTTTTTAGTGAACTAGTGCAGCAATTGCAAACTGAGAGCTATTCCCTGGATATCTCAAAACTGGATCAGTCCAGAACTAGAGAGCCTCATCAGCTGCTGCCTTTGACAGATGGCTCACACAGGTTTCGTGTATGAAAGAGAGTCATTGCATTACACTTTTTCATCCATATCTCTGAAATTGGCTCTGTGAAATTGTTTGTTTATTTTTTTATTTTTTTGGTTAGTCTTTTTTTTCTTTTTAAAACTAGTATAATAATTCTATACTCACCAAAACACTTTATTAGAAACACCTGTAAACATGTTCATTTATGCAATAATCCAATCAGCCCATCGTGTTCCACCAGTGTAATGCATATAGAGGTCTTTCTCTATAGTGCATAAATGCTTTGATGCGGGAACAGCATTTTTGTCCAATCGATATGAATATATTCTATTGGACAAATAGAAAGAAAGAGAAAAGAAGAGAACACAGATGAAAACAACTGCATTTCAGTGAATGTGGGGGTGTGCAACCTGTCAACAATGCTATATTTCAGCATGTCACTTCTAGTATTCTTCTGGTGCCATATTCTCACCGGTTTTGAAACAAAGAGTAACATAGTGTAGTCATTCCTGAAGAGCTCACAAATGCCTGCTTGGCAGTTGGTACATTGATGTTCTTCAGTTCCTGTGGTGCTTTAATACATATGCGTTTCCACAAGGATTTTTTTCTCTTTTTCTTTTTTTTTTTTGGCTGGCCCTGAACTGCCCGGAATAATCTCTCCTCACCAGGGAACTCTCTCCTTGTTTATATGCATCTAGCTGCCTGCACCATATGTTGGTCCCTTGGAAGGTTGAGAAGTGTTCATGAAGAAGCCAGAGAATGATAAAAAGGATGACAGAGAGGGAAAAATGACAATGAAGAAAAAAAAAAAACAGCCAACTTGGAATAGTGAAAGAAATCTGTAGTTGGTAAATGAAGGAAAGACTGAATCAAATAAGAGAAAAGGGTTGAGATACATAAAGCAGTGACTCACAAATGACTTTGCCAAGACAGAAAAAAGTCTTTCTCTCGCCCACTTCAGATGCTTCTCGTTCTTCACCATATCCTTTATTTACAACCAAGCTATTAGCAGAAACCCAGATGAACCCAATGTTTGTGTAGTTAGAAGAGTTTATTCTGCAAATGCTTGTTTGCCTGCCCTCTGCTCTCCCTGATGAGGCAAATATACCGCTTATTTTGTGAAGAAACCAACAGCTTTCTGAGGAGGAATATAAATGAAAGCATACACTCAGCCTTCATTTTCTAGTAATGAGATTGTTAAACTGGGAACCATCATTTTTTAGAGGCAAAACATACTGAGTTGTTTGGCGTCTATGATACTATTTATTTAAAACTTTCCTTTTGCTTTTCTTTTGTTTCAGTGCCATTCAAAAGACAAATTCACGCAATAAACAATATAAGTGCAAGCTATTTGAATTAATTTTCATAAGACAATAGATTCAAACAAATGGGGCAAAAAAAAATTGGATAAACACCTGAAGGTCATTTTTTTGTTCTCACTTGCACTTGTTTCAAGGCTACTTTTCCTGCAAGCCACTGAGCAGGAGGAATTTAATGTCAGCTCTTGTGGATGATCAAGTTTAGTTCTATTTTTTTAAGTAAATTTTTTCCAACACATCAGTACACAACTAAATAACGAACATACACACGACTTTCAGAAAGCTTTACGGTCACTTCTATCTGTTTCATTGATGTATTTATTTTTTGTGTTGCAGGTGTATGGTGTTTACAAAATGGCTCATGGGAATTAGAAATGAAGAACATGGATAAACCTCATTAGCAAGTATATTTTTAAATACCCTTTAACAAAGCAAATACAGTGCAAGTTCAATACTCGAGGGGGTTATGTTCTATGACCCCTCGCGAGTAACAATGAAAATGCAAGGTGAACATGTACTGTACTCTAAATTCAACAAATGTTGTGAATTATATTTTCATAAAGGTTTTATTTAATACTTTTAATGAATAATAAAGTGATGAAATAGTTTTTCAAATATTTTTAAGTAATTTATTAGTACAAACTTTGTTTTGAAATGTTACTCCAAACTTTCGAGCCACTCGCGGCTTCTCGCGAACTATCCGATTTTTCGGGAGTTACACTTAATCTCAAATAAAAAGTCACAAACTATCGAGGTTGTGAGTGTCAAGGTCACAAGTATCGTGGTTTCACTGTAAATAGTTTAATAGCATGATTGAGTTTGTGACTGAGTTTCCGATATCTTAACAATGAGTGAAGTTAATTACTTTTTTACATTTTTTTTTTTAATCATAGTTTAATCCAAACTAGAAATAAGTGATTTCAGCTTATTTTTGTTCACAAAAATGTCCTCTGCTCTGCTCACACCCCCATCAAATCCTCCAAGCGCTTCCAGGAGTACCAAATCTCTGTACCTTCCGTTTGACAGATATTTATATGTGCTTTCTCTCCATAAAGAGCGGTTTCAGCATGAAGACTTTTTTACAAGACCTTATATATTTGCTCTCTGCAAAATAGTAGCTCTGTGGTAGCAACACACAAACATTTGGCAGAACAACAACCAAAAAGCATAAATTGAGACAGATTTTTGCCTTGACAACACAAAAGATTGCACGAGATGTTTTGTCCCACTCTACATGCCCTGAAAATTAAAACACAAAAGTGGATTTTTGGATCAGTGGTCAATAGCCTAAAGATTTTAAAAGCACTAACCATCCTTTTTCACACACGAGTCCACAGATGTCTATGATTTTACTAATGCTACTATGATTGACAGAGGTCAGAGGGTAATGCCACCCCTTCCATCCAGCACATGGCCCATGTTAATTCTTATTATTGATGATAATTAGTTACTTTGTCTACATTTTTCTCTATATGTATATGGTTCTATGTATATGTTCTATGTATATGGCTTGTGTAAATAATATTATAATAATGAATAATAATACTCATATTTTATGCATTATGCATTTATTTATGAAGCATAATTTTCTAATAATAAATTCTAAATAACAGATTATATTCTCTTGTTTAATGATATTTTATTTAAAAGAAATATAAAAGTAAAACTGCTTTTTCGAACAATGAGCCATCACACACACACACACACACACACACACACACACACACACACACACACACACACACACACACACACACACACACACACACACACACACACACACGTACTTTTTCGGAAAGTTTGTCTTTCCACTGCAAAGGCTTGCATGCTGACAGCACAATACGGCAATCTTATTCATCATCCAAGTTTCAAACCCATTCATAGAGAACCAATATCTGTGCGGTGGCAGCCCTGCAGGTCCAACCCAGTCACTTGTGTGTAAAAAGACAGAAGAAAGGTCAATGATTTGAGGAGCCCTTTCTGAGTGTGTGGTGTGTCCAGGTTTTCTAAGCTTAGAGGAATTGTGGCCGTAGCTAAGACACTGCTTATATTCTCCTTTAGGCTATACTATGGGACCTGATGGATGTTTATATTGGACTGCAATCATTTCACCTTCTCCCACAGAGCTAAATGATTAATTTTCTGGAGCCTTAGAGGATCCTTAGTCAGAAAAAATCAATGGAGCTGAACAATCATCTCTGGATTAAGGCTCATGCTTAGGGGGAATTCACATGCTTCCATCAACAGGTAATAGTAACAGTTTCAATGTTGCTGCTAAATAGTCCTTGAACTTTGTATAGACAATTACATAAATCCATGTGTATAACACAGAAAGTGGTAAATCATAGCTAAGACCCATTTTGTTGACTATCCATTCAAGGTTCTTGAAAATTGAATAATAATAATAATAAAAAAACTATTCTGTGGTCTGTTTGAAGCATAAATGGGTATTGGAGGTGCCAAGAAACACTTCTACCTTTATTAACTGTCATATTTAAACAGATTATGTTTATATTAATTAAAGAGGAACACCCTCAAGTCTGCAAATACTGCTTCATCTTATATTCAAAGCATGGCACTCCCATTAAAGATCTGAAGTACTTTACTTAAGGAGCAAAAGCACGTTGCATGAATTGCATTAAATCATCCATCCTTTAAAAGTAGATAAGATATTTTTAATGACATTCTGGAGAACATGCTTTAAAAAAAACAATGTACACCGCATCAAAAATGTCAAGTGAAATGTTTGAAAATCCTTTATGTTTATAATATTTTAAAGCTTGAAATCATATATGTCAAACATTATTTATATATACACACACACACACACACACACATATATACACATACATATATATATATATATATATATATATATATATATATATATATATATATATATATATATATATATATATATATATATATATATGTGTATATATGTGTGTGTGTGTGTGTGTGTGTATATATAAATAATGTTTGACATATATGATTTCAAGCTTTAAAATATTATAATCTGTATTTATGCATTTACAGTGCTCGTATATACATGAACTACTTGGTACTAAATAACCTGAAAACAATATAAGATGATGGTAGATTTCGGATGCAACTCTCTCACAAACTTAACATACAATGCCTCTCTGGTTTTCATTTTGGAGTTACTAAAGTTTCTCCACTCCACCACATCCTAGGAGATGAGATAGAAGAGGAACCTGGTCACCATAGACAACAGAGTGAAGCGAAGAATTTTCATCTGAAGTGGCTGAATAAGTTCAAACTGCCACAGGCAACAATCGTCCAGTTCTACATACAGTAGCAAGTCCATTCTCTCTTCATAACCATCAAGTTTGGGTGCTCTACCTCACAAGCACAAGCCAAACTCCAACGCATGATCCTGATGATCAAGAAGATCAGTGAATGTACTATAGTCAACCGATGCTTCAGGACATCAGCAGCAGGGTCATAAAACACACTTGCAACATTATAGCTGACCACTCTCACCTCAGACATCACATTCTTCAGCCATTTCTCTGTCGATAACAAAGTCTCAGGGGCATCAAAGACAGCACATAAAGATACACACCAAGAGCATGCTTACATTAAAGTGCAATGTTCAAATCACTCTATAACCTACTGTAAACAATATTTACAGTGAGGAAAATAAGTATTTAAACACCCTGCTATTTTGCAAGTTCTCCCACTTAGAAATCATGAAGGGGTCTGAAATTGTCATCGTAGGTGCATGTCCACTGTGAGAGACATTTTAAAAAATGAGAAATCACAATATATGATTTTTTAACTATTTATTTGTATGATACAGCTGTAAATAAGTATTTGAACACCTGAGAAAGTCAATGTTAATATTTGGTACAGTAGCCTTTGTTTGCTATTACAGAGGTCAAACGTTTCCTGTAATTTTTCACCAGATTTGCACACACTGCAGGAGGGATTTTGGCCCACTCCTCCACACAGATCTTTTCTAGATCAGTCAGGTTTCTGGCCTGTCGCTGAGAAACACGGAGTTTGAGCTCCCTCCAAAAATTCTCTATTGGGTTTAGGTCTGGAGACTGGCTAGGCCATGCCAGAACCTTGATATGCTTCTTACAGAGCCACTCCTTGGTTATCCTGGCAGTGTGCTTCGTGTCATTGTCATGTTGGAAGACCCAGCCTCGACCCATCTTCAATGCTCTAACTGAGGGAAGGAGATTGTTCCCCAAAATCTTGCAATACATGGCCCCGGTCATCCTCTCCTTAATACAGTGCAGTCGCCATGTCCCATGTGCAGAAAAACACCCCCAAAGCATGATGCTACCACCCCCATGCTTCACAGTAGGGATGGTGTTCTTGGGATGGTACTCATTATTCTTCTTCCTCCAAACACGTTTAGTGGAATTATGACCCAAAAGTTCTATTTTGGTCTCATCTGACCACATGACTTTCTCCCATGACTCCTCTGGATCATCGAAATGGTCATTGGCAAACTTAAGAAGTGCCTGGACATGTAGCAGGGGAACCTTCCATGCCATGCATGATTTCAAACCATGACGTCTTAGTGTATTACCAACAGTAACCTTGGAAACGTTGGTCCTGGCTCTTTTCAAGTCATTGACCAGCTCCTCCCGTGCAGTTCTGGGCTGATTTCTTACCTTCCACGAGGTGAGATCTTGCATGGAGCCCCAGTCCGAGGGAGATTGAAAGTCATGTTCAGCTTCTTCCATTTTCTAATGATTGCTCCAACAGTGGACCTTTTTTCACCAAGCTGCTTGGCAATTTCCCCGTAGCCCTTTCCAGCCTTGTGGAGGTGTACAATTTTGTCTCTAGTGTCTTTGGACAGCTCTTTGGTCTTGGCCATGTTAGTAGTTGGATTCTTACTGATTGTATGGGGTGGACAGGTGGACATTTTAAAGGCAGACTAACAGGTCTTTGAGGGTCAGAATTCTAGCTGATAGACAGGTGTTCAAATACCTATTTGCAGCTGTATCATACAAATAAATAGTTTAAAAATCATATATTGTGATTTCTGGATTTTTTTTTTTAGATTATGTCTCTCACAGTGGACATGCACCTACGATGACAATTTCAGACCCCTCCATGATTTCTAAGTGGGAGAACTTAGCAAAATAGCAGGGTGTTTAAATACTTATTTTCCTCACTGTATATTTTAGTTATGTTTTATCAGACACAGATGTGTATTTGAGTGTATAAATAAATAAATAGATAAATAAATATATGTTCAGTTTAGCTGCATGTGCACATTCACCAACACAAATTCCTATTATATGTATATATGTATCTTTAAGAAAATAAAAAGATTCTGATTCTGACTGAATTGATTTGAGAAATAAGCCATACCTTCACATGAAAACAAAATTTCCATTCTAATTGAAATTCATTCAGCTTTGTTCATTTGATAAGATTATTTTTAAGAGATAACTGCAGGTTCCCTGGTGGTCTAGTGGTTAGGATGCGACGCTTTCCCCACTGCGGCCCGGGTTCGATCCCCGGTCAGGGAACCAACCCCAGCCATTAGGGTTGCACAAGCCTTAGTGCTGGTCCCAAGCCTGGATAAATGGGGAGGGTTGTGTTAGGAAGGGCATCCAGCGTAAAAACGTGCCAAATAATCAAACATGCGGATGGTCCGCTGTGGCGCCCCCTAATGGGAGAAGCCGGAAGAAAGTTTTTAATTTTTAAGAGATAACTGTATTCAAATATATATATAAAGACAATAATGCAATAATGCAATGTTTAAACGATAGAAATGATTCCATTAAACATTATCTCCAGAGTTTGAAAAGTATCATTGCAAAATAAAAAAGCATGAGGAAATAGCATGTTGAAGACCTAGCAAAGCGCTCAGAACGGTATTAGCAAGCAAACATATTAACAGATAATATGCTGGGGGGATTTTTGTGGGTACAAAGCTATTTGGAAAACATGAAACAGACAACCTTTGCCATGGAATTGTGCTTCCATTGTGGATAAAGTCAGGATTCTGCTCAATAGCTGCATGAATCAAGATGAATTTTGCCTCAATAGAGACTACATCACACTAATGTTAGCCATGCCTCCTTTTCAGCATATGGCAGCTATGGCTACAAGTTTGAATAATTGTTCAGGGACAGTTGTGTTTTTATATTGCTCATTTAATTGCCATGCAGCAATTATCACATAAGTGCATTCGATTAATTAATTAATGATTTAACAGGGATAGCTTGATAGTTAGATAAAATGCATCATTGTACTTCTACTAACAAGCCAATGTAGCTCTAAATATATATCAAATACTAAATCTAGGTCAGGTTCTACCTGTGGAGTTGTATATGATGAATATATTAACTAGATCATTTTGTTCAGCTTAAAAATACTGTTTATGCTATACATCTGTTCAATCATCACTTTAACTTTCACAATGTTCTTTATGTTGTAATTGTAAAACATTGTAATAATGTGTCTCTTTTGCATACAGCATTCATCAGGATACACAGCATTTTCAGAAAGAAGAGATTAAACAGTTACACAGGTCTGTTCTAACAGCCATTTGTTGTAACTTCTTTCTTTTGATTAAATTCAAATATCAGCAGGGAAAAAATAAAACAGATAGTTCGTTGAGTTAGATGTTTGGCACATTTTCTCACACCACTAGGGGGATGGGGGTTTGAAACCTACTATGACCCTGTGTGCAAGGATTTTGCATTTTCTCCCCATGCTATGTTTTTTTTTTTTCTGGGTACTCCATCGGTTATGCTAAAATGCCCCCTAGCAGTTTTCTCAGTATATCCTATAGATCCACCATGACCCTAGCAAAAAAAAAAAAAAAGTGAAGGGAAAAAAAATCTGACATCGCCATGACATCGCATGACATTGTCTGCCTCACCAATCACCACTCAGTTATCAAGACCGATTAATGTATTCACTAGCAGCTTTATTTCAATTACTGTCATTTAGGAAACCGTCATACAAATAACTTTAGGTCAAGAAAATGTATAATGCTTAATAAGGATTGTGCAAGCTAATAACACGCTTATGATGTTGTCATGTATCCCAGCCTATAAATTATCATGAATTGTGACTGAATGTTTTATATTCTTCTACATAATATGATTCACTATAAAAACAGACACCACAGTGAAGCAATCTCTGGTAAATTACTAGTTTATAGTGCACGTCCCTTTTGTCAGTCTAAATGAGAAGAAATCAGTCTTTTCCTCTATAAACTTGATCTAAGTATCTGACATATCACTTAGGGAATGGTCGTACTAAAAAGTTAGATGGTGACTTAATTAGTGACTTATCAAATTAGACTTTAAGGCAATTGATATTCTGCCCTGCAGCTAACGCAATTATATTCTACATTTTATTCATTATTTCAATCTCCTTATGAATTTTACTCTGACCATGTTCCAATTATTTTCACCTACTGACCATCTCCTTCTGCGTCAGATCAGAGTTATGCTTTATAGATTTTTATAACATGCTGTTCCTTTTTTCCCTTTTTCCTTTTCACATCGGTCTCATGCAGCAGTCCCAGTCCAATTATTTCCTATCATTCAGTGGCAAGCCACCTTTGCCTTGACAAACTTTTTTGAAGCCTACATGATTTCATTATGTTTATAAACTCACTAGAGAAATCCTAATCTATTGTTTTATCCCACTGCACCAATTTGTGAAGAGAATTCAACTCCTCTTTTTTGCCAGCTTTTATCGATTATATTATGGCCATATCAAACTGATTTTTTCCTTTCTTTACCCTTTCCCCCCAAACTGGTGGTCATGATATTCAGCAGTGCGTTCTGTCCTTGAGCTTTTAAATAAACTGGGACTTTTTTCATGTATATGTGATTGTGTTTTATTTTTGAGGGGAAAGATGTTAGGGCATAAAGAAACATTATTATCTATTCCTATTCTAATTAAAAGGCATTTTATAATGACAGAAACCATACGAGCTTTGAACTCTATAATAAAGCATTGCTATTGCCTACCCTTTCAAAAATCATGACATGCTTTGATTGGCTTGAATGTTTTGCAAATTAAATGTTGTTCATATAATTTTTTCAGGGGAAAACATCAATAAAAAGATGGTTGTTTGAAAAGTACATTTTTTGCTAACCTCAGTTGACCTCACAAGCTGAATAAAGCCCATTTGAACAGCATCACAATAGCAGTGGCTCATTACTTCAGCTCTCAGTTCAATGACCATGCAAACATGGCTGTCAAACCACATTTGAATTACACTATCTTGAAATATCTGAACCCTTATTTTTTTTGTATATAACACATATTGTTTATTGAGAATTTGATGTTATTCATGTGACTGCATTTCAGTGTTTTCCAGTGGTTTGCTACAGACAAATTCAACATTTTGGAAAAAATTTTTTCCATATTGCACAAGACTAAGGTGAATGAAATGTCACTCATTTGCCTTATTGTACCAACTATAGCTGACATTTGATATTTTGTCATATGTCATGTCTTTTTTCTGCAAAGACAGATTGTTGTTATGGTATGGTTCTACCACGGGTAGGATTGGTGTCACTCTCACTGATAGATTCCTGATATGTTTTTGTGCCTGGATAAAACACTACTGCTCATGTCTGCCACTAACTGAATCTGCTATTTTTTCAGTATAGCTAAGGAGTTTGGCCTTCGTTTAGTCAGCTTATCTAACGAGAGGATGGCATTTCCATTTTCCCTGCAAACTCTCTGCATTCTAAGTGGCTGACAATACATTAGGTGGCTGTTAAAATAATGTTACACTAGTGAGAAGACAATTATACTTATTTCTATAACAGTGGAGCAGAATTCTCGACACCAGTGAAATGAAACAGTCATAATTTCAAATTGCTTACAAATAATTTCTCCAGAACAAACAAATCCAAAACAGCTAGCAAAACGCTTGTTCAGGCAACCAAAACAAATTCAGTGATCTAATAACTACTTAAACCAGGCTTGGTGAAGTAATGTGAATAGTAATAAAAAAAAACAGGTAAACTAATTGTCAGGGATCCACTTGCCACGCAAAGTCTGTTCTGCAGGCCTTTTTTTTTTTTTTTTTTCCATAGTATCCCTAATAAATAGCTCTGTTTCTTTTACAATCAGATTTTAAATTCGCCTTACAGGGCAGCTAGCTGGCCCAGAATAGCGTCAGCATTTTTCTGTCCTCTGATTGGTTGGTCAGAGGGAAACTGTTACAGCCAAGTTCGACTGGCGAAACACATGTGTAGCGCTGCACACATTAATACATCTGAGTTGGACTTTTCTATGCCTACAGAGGAAGAGAAATTGATTTGGTCGCGGACATACTTAAAAATCCATTTTCAAGAAAATCTAGACAATGTGAGTAGAGGTCGGCCAACCCCAAAGCTAGCTTGTCTCAGCCTGGGAAAGAGTTTGTTTACCACATGTCTAGTGATTGACAGACACAGTGAAGCACTCAGAAAAAACTCCAGAAATGTATCTTATTAAACACTGGCTTTAAACAAAGTAATTATAAGATAAACCTTTATTAGTCCCACAGTGGGGAAATTCCCAGTCTCTAAATTTTCAACCAAATGTAGAATAATGAATAAATGTTTCTGGATTCATTTGAATATTTCTGGTAAAGGAGCAGTTCTCTGTTCCAGAGCCCCCTACATACATACTGTAAAATTACTATAGTGGGATGGTACACTTAATGGTACTTAACTTACTTTTTCCTAATGGCTTCTTTCTTGGAACACATCTAAAAAAAGTCTGCTAGGTGACAAGAAATTACCTCTACCTCTCTGGATTCATGTCGTACCTACTTTATATCTAGTTCTCCCTCAAGTCATATTTTTTCATTTGTTTTGCTAGCAAGGAGTTCTAGATAGCAATGCATTATGATAGTAACACACCTATACTTATGTATAAAGTATACATAAAGAATAAAGTATAAAGTATAACATATATATAAAACCATATATATATATATATATATATATATATATATATATATATATATATATATATATATATATATATATAGATATATAGATATAGATATAGATATAGATATAGATATAGATATAGATATATATTTGGTTAATAATATTAGGTTTATTTCTCTACTGTGGGACTAATTAGCCTAATATTATTATATTATATTATAATATAATATTATATTATTATAATATTATGAACCAAAAGTTAATAGCATGTGCTAAATAAATAAATGTTTCTGCTAAAGGAGCAGTCCAGAGCCCCTAGGACATGTACTGTATAAGTACTAAGTACTATAGTGGGATGTGAAAAGAAAAATGGACAGAGAATAATGGAAAAGTGAGTTGAGATGAAATTATTGACATTCATTATTTGTGCATATTTCTATATTTAATAAGGTGGATCAATGCACATTTAGAAAGTAATCCAGCACCATCCAATAATGTATGTATATGCCACTGCATATGTCATATGTATTTTATGAACAGTTTCTATATTTCATTTCTATAGTTTCTATAGTATTTGTAATAGAGCATGTTGAATACATGCACTAACTATGTACATAAAATAGTCATTATTCACTCCTGACACACACTATCATAGATCCTTAAAGCACTAGATTTAGAATGGCAATTGTTGGCTCCAAGTTGTTGTGGTATAAGACACTTTAAACTGTGGTAAAATATAACAATACAATCCACTTTAGGGTGGCAAAAAGCCTTTTTGTCTTATTAAAGAGGCT
This sequence comes from Silurus aristotelis, assembly GCF_946808225.1. NCBI lineage: Eukaryota > Metazoa > Chordata > Actinopteri > Siluriformes > Siluridae > Silurus > Silurus aristotelis. The sequence goes on from NC_139574.1 coordinate 11,283,983, forward strand.
GATAAGAAATGGCTATTTATCTCTACTAAGTATGAATAGTCTATTTTTTTTTTTATTAATTAAATGTATTAAGCAGTATTTTGACTGGTCTGTTCAGTGTTATATCAAAGGTGCAGTCAGGAGAAAACATTTAATGCTGATAAATTATGAGAAAATGGGATTGCAGAAAGAAAATGGACTATTAAATTAGTGCCAGGTCAAACAAGCAGTTAAACAGAGCTCTCTAAATGCCTGTTTACATAAACTTAGTATCTCCTAATGGATTGATATTTGTATTTTACAATAAAATTTACGTTTACATGTTTTTTTACTTATTTTACATTTTTTATTTTTTATTTTTACTTAGTCACTCACTTTATATTTTTAATATCGTTAAAATAGTAACAGACATTAGAATAGATAGTCCATTTTTAAAAGAAAATCATTTGAACGATGGCACATGCACAAAATATTTTTTTGCCTTAAAACTATTCCTAAGTAAAATATTTTCTTGTGAATTCAGTAATATTATGTTGAAAATAGTTTTAATAAAAGTTAAAAGTTCATACGTCAAATAATTGCTTTTTTCTCTGTGCTAAAGTAGAAGTCTGCATATTGAAACAGGGATCAGTCAAAAGGCTTATCAACATTTGATTGAGAATTAGATCCTGATCATTTGGATCTCCTTGTATTATTGATTTGTTGCATTATAGCCCCAGAATCCAATGTAGCATAAGCCTTGGGTCAAGTAGTGGATTAAAGGTATGATTGTAAATGCAAATGTCTATAAACACAATTAATTGTCTTGATTAAAGAAAAAGAAGAAGAAAAAAGCTTTTAAAAAGCTTGGACCTGCAATACCAATGAAGTCTGCAGAATAAGAAATTGTCCCATGTTACAAACACATTTTTTCAATATATTTTTTAAGTATTTATTCCAAATAGAGTGTTTTTTTTTATTCTGGAATATTTTGAGGTGTTTTATTTTACTTTGCAAAATGTTTATAATGCTTTAGTAAAGCACTTTATGAATTAATCATATGATTGTGTCATGTAATAACAAGGAAAAAATGCGAGTGCAGATTTATTTTTAAAATAATGTAAACATTAATGACTAAGTAAAGGATACCAAATTGTAAAATTTGGAAAAACCATAACCTAATCATAAAGGCAAGGATCATGAAAGATAGCAACTAACACCAGAAAAACTAAGTGAAGTGTGAGGTGAGTCTTTATACCTATATTATAAATACATTATAATGGCAAGAGTTTTGATGGTGCACTGGCATAAATCTGACAGAATTCAAGAGAAATTAATATGGATTCAAAAGATAATAACTTTAGATTTTGCTCCATTTTGTATGCATGAAGTTTTAGAAAATAAACTTTTGTTTGCACACTCATTCACATCTAGCGGCAATTTAAAGTCACTAAAATCACATACAGCCTGCTTTTTAGAGGTTGTGGGAAACCAGAAAGACAGAAAACCTGGTGAGAGTGTGAACAGAACCTCTACTCAGACCTGAGTCACCTCAGTTTCGGATCAAACAGAAGCCCATGGAGCTGTGAAGTGTCATTGCTGCCCACTGTGCTGCTGTGGATCAACATACTACACCAAGAAAATATGGGCATGGTTATTTCATTTTTTGCTATGTAAGGCAAAACCTACACGGCACTTTGCTCTAACAGAACCACGTTCCACCTTCACACATTAGAGCAGAGGATACACAGCAATAGACTTCATTCATCCCAAATAAGATAATGCATTTACAAAGGCAACAAATGAAAATAGAGTGAAAATACAATACATATTATGCAAATCTGTATTCACACTGCACAAATGTTATTTTATTTAATATCACACACTAGCATATGAATCACATAAAGAAACACATTTCAAACAACACTATGCATCATAATTATGTGTAGTCATGTAATGGTGTCCATGTCAATCCTAAAAACTACCGCTCAGTCTTTACCCCTACAATTCTAAAGGCCCTTTCCTGCACTTGTGCTGATATGTTGTTGGGCTAATAACAGTGATTTGAAGTGTGATATTCAAAAATTTCCACTTTCGTAAAGAGTGGCTTGACAACATTTTTCTAAAAGAGAAGAAAAGTAAACGGGCAGGGATTTGGAAGATATGTGGATTTGCAGAAAGGTGCAAAACCTTTCAGTTTTACCATACTTTTTGATAACCTATACTCTTCGGGGTAATACAAGTTTATATGAAGTTAAAAAGGAAAAAAGTAGAGGTGAAAGTTCTGAGGTCCTTAAGATTGAAAACTGCTGTGTTTCTCTCTTCCATACACTCAATCATGTTGCTGTTGCAGCTTGACTTCCCAGGCCATTGTGTGTTGCTGTATGCATTGACTCAATGTTTTCTCACCAATATCGCAGCTCACTGAAACTCACAGCATTGTCTCTTTTTTTGTCCCTCGAGGCACAAGTGCGTTCACTCGAGCAATTTCCCCGAGATATCTGAAGGACGCTTTGCCGCTTATAAGTATAGAGTAAAGATTTTTGATTGACTGACTAAGGTTTAAATCCATCTTGATGAACATCACTCTGCAGCTTAAACTCATTAGGATGCAGGAAGTGGTTTTGGTACGTCAATAAGTCATAACGGTCTGATATCCTTCACAAAACACTGCTACAACTGCACAGGATAGAAAGAAGGGGATTATACGTGTTGACCTTAAATCTTTATTCTTCACTGGAGGGCTGGTGTAGGCAGGAATCAAGCTCACAACAACTCTTCCTAATTGTTTGAAAAGATTACACCAGCAGACCAACCAGCTAGGAACCACCAGTGGCAGACAATGAGTTTGTGATAACAGAAAAGCTGTTGCTACATTAAGAATATATACAGTAAGAATCTACCCTGAATTAAAGCATGAAATAATGGCTTTGACCTATATGACTCCTAAGAGCAAGAACATGAGCCCAAGAGTTTGTTAGGTCAAATAAAAGTGCTGAACCTACAGCCTCTGTCAGGCAAGACAAACTATGCCAGTGGGCATTTAATCATGTTAGTTCTCAGTGCTTTACTGTTTTTCCAGAGAAGATTTCTCATATCTACTTCCTTCCTTTTAAAAAAAAAAAACAAACAAAAAAACCCACAAATTAATAATGAAAAAAAACTCTTGGCTTATGTGCTTATTTTTTAAAAGATTTTTATATTATATTGTAGAGTATAACTTTTAATGATTTATATTATATATATATATATATATATATATATATATATATATATATATATATATATATATATATATATATATATATATATATAGGTTTGCTTTTACACTGATAATTAAAAACGTCAGGAACACCAAAACATGCTCTACAATTCCGCCTGTATTTATTTATTTATATCAGCATCAATAACTATAACTAAAATATTTTACATTTTGTGAGACATTTGTGAGAAAAACCTGACAAAGCTACAGCATACATTTTTTTTTTTAAATACAGCTTTACACACTCTTGACATAAATTTTTCTCCAAATATTCAGCTGAAATACTTTTCTATGCCTCTTCTAAATCTTTTAAAAACCAAAAGTGTTCTTTGTAGGTTAAAAATTTATTTGTAACGTTGTGTCCAGTTGATCCCAGAGCAGCTCAATAGGATTTATGTGTGGTGACTGGGCAGACCAATTTTAATTGATAATTGTTTACTCACTTAAAAATGTTTACATAACTTGTATGCTTCAGGGGTTTGTCTTGTACACAGAATTTGGTTCAAACTGGGCACAGTCCCAACAGAATTGTAGGGTGTTGAATTATGGTATAGTAGCCATGTTGGCTTATATTTCTTTTACCAAGAATAGGTCTTTAACCTTTCCGGCTTCAAAACAACCCCAAACCAATAAGGGTGAGGCAGTCTGCTAACATCTTTTTTTCTCTGTTGTACATACGTTATTTCCAAAATGTAAAATTTAGACTCATCTGTCCACAGTACATTCTTCCATTCACTGTCCAATTCCTGTGTTTTTGCCTTGTACCTAGTGATACATACAAACAAAAGGAACATATATGCTTCTTAGAAATGTGACAGGCACTGCAAATTATTATGCTTTTAACATCTGCTTTTTATTGTGTTTATGTAGATTTATGTTTGCTGTATGTTTCCATGTTGAGTAGATGCATCCTTTAGAGTGTCTGTATTAAAATGAGGCATGATAATGCTTTGTCCTGTTCAAGGTTATAATACATCAGGCACTCATCCCCGGATGGGAAGTCCACATAACTAAGGGCAATTTATAGTTGGCAAGACATTTATTGTCTTGTTTACTGTATGATTTTTGGGAGGTGAGAGGAAACTGGAGAGCTCTTTAGGACATGCACAGCTCCGTTTTGACAATAACTTAAGCTCAGGATTAAACTGGGGACTGTTATCCACTCTGCCTCAGCGTCACTCTGCAATCAGTGATAAAGTTAAAAATCTTAAATGTTCTTTCATGAAATTTCAACGTAAATAAATTTACATAATCTCTCTGCTTTAAAGGAATACATCTTGTTCTCATAATATTTTATTAAAAACTATATACTCTCTTATGATTAGCTAGTTAGTAGTATCGTAATTTACACACTAACTAAAACATGAACATAATATAATGGCATACAGTTTTGGTATTGCTAATAATTATGTGCTAGAAGTGATACTTCATAATGAGCACCAGTGGAGAACCAATTTACTGTACATGTAACAGGGATAGGGCCTGTAACAAGTGTGAAATAGATTAATTATATTACTTTATCAAAAAAAAATAAAGATAACAGATGACTTTTAATAGAGGTTTAAACAACTTTAAAAAAATTTTATTGGCAAGCTTCCTCGACTTTGACAAACCCCCCACCCCCCACTGTGGAGGCTCACATTAAAAGACTGAATAAATCTCAGAGCATCACATAATTTTTTTTTTGTCTCCTCAGGTTCAAAGATAAATGCATTGTAAACATATTTGTGGGCACTCATATAAATGCATAACAAGGATGCTCCTTGTTGATTTAATTCCAAGTGTAGAGTGAGTGTTCTGTCATATAACTGAGCCGTTTGTGTCCCCATGGACTCTCACACTGATGCTGGTAGTGTGTAAACAAACTACTCCAGATACAGCACAGATGTTTGAAAGAAACCCATTGTGTTGTTTATAAAAGACAACTCTTCTTCATTTTCTCTTAAGCTTTATTGAGAATAGTTTGCTTGGGAGGCGTGACTAGTTTTCTATTGTTTTTTCCCCAGCTTAGGAAATCTTGTTGGTTCACTTCCCTTAACGTGTTGGATGTTAGTCCACCTTCAGCTTAGCCATGCATAGAATGAGGTTTGCATTTAAATACCTCATTACCTGATCAAGCAAGGAAAGTATTTCATACCTCATTACGCATTTTCCTCTGAGTGACTTGTCCAAGTAAGCATAAATGTTCATTGTGTTTCTCATATTCACATTGTCTGCTTTCACTGTATCCATAGCATGATTGCAAAAAAATGTTTAACATGTGTTGAGCTGAATCTATTGATTTTTTTAATTGAATTATTATCCAGATTCAAAGAATGTTTTGTCATTTATGTAATTCATTCATTTATCTACTAAATCTATAAACTGCTTTATCCTGCAGGAACACACACACCTAAAAGCAATTTAGCATAACCTGTTCACCCACCTGTCAGAAACAGAAAACATGGAACTACACACATTCTTTTATGCCTCTGACTGAGCACACATTGAAGGAAAAGGACATGTAAAATTAACAGTTGGAGGCTGCTAAAAATCAGTAGACATGTCAAGTATTGTAACTACAGTCCCTATTTAACTTGAATATCTGCTTACCTAATGCTACAGCTATGACTGTGAAGGCCTACCAAGAACCACATGACAAGGGATTATTGTAGACTAATATATCAGGTTTAAAGTCTTTCTGTGTTAAGTGGTGGGAGTTCATTTCAAGCATCCGATTTCCATTAATTAGAATTTGCTGTCAGGCCCGTGCATGGCTGTGATGCAGGACGGCAATGGCGCAGTTGTACACAATTTAAAAACCCTTTGACCCATTTGTCACATCAAGTCTGAGGAAGGTCTTCTTCGCTGTTTTGGCATGAAGCCTTGGTATTATGGTAATGATTCAGCTAGTGGAAAGAGCAGCAAGCCACAGTCATCATGGCTGCTGGAGTGTGTGTGTGTGTGTGTGTGTGTGTGTGTGTGTGTGTGTGTGTGTGTGTGTGTGTGTGTGTGTGTGTGTGTGTGTGTGTGTGTGTGTGACTCCGCATGTCACACAAGTTTCTCAGCACATCACTTGTCACATTTAAATGTCCTCATTCCCTCCATTTTGCTGCTGCAACCCCCCGAAATCAATAGCGACATGTGTATGAAAGAGGCTGAGACACACCGATGTGGGCAAAATGTATTCCTTTTGAGGAGAAAAATGAAATCATCTAAAACAAGACAATACATTGTGTGGCTGTGTGACCGTGCCAAATTCGTTCAGTGTTAAGATGAACAGAAATGCACTGTATAATTATCACAATGGCTGTATCATTTATTATCTTGTGAAATGCGCAAAACAGAGCCATTAAAATGAAACTGCTGGTTTGGAAACAGGAGCATGCCAAATATGAGATATTAAA